>NC_088203.1:39149760-39496959 GCF_037126465.1 Ornithodoros turicata
ATAACCAACAAGATGTTCATAGAAATTAAAGACTTGTTTTTGTAAGGGCAGTGCGAAGCCAGTAAAGTATTCAGGGAAGAAAATTAGCATAGGCTCTTTGGCTGCACGTTGAACATATGTTTATAAGTCCCAAACGTCGCCACACCAGCACTGATCAGTTGTTTCGGCCTTATTGGGCCTTCATCAGCAATGCGTAGGTGGGCGACGTATGAGCGAGTGGCGTCGGAAGGTCACGTGGAACGTGATGTCCTCCCGTCAGGGTGAGAAACTCACCTCTGACAGCCCAGTGCGAAGCCAGTAAAGTATTCAGGGAAGAAAATTAGCATAGGCTCTTTGGCTGCACGTTGAACATATGTTTATAAGTCCCAAACGTCGCCACACCAGCACTGGACAGCTGTTTCGGCCTTATTGGGCCTTCATCAGCAATGCGTAGGTGGGCGACGTATGAGCGAGTGGCGTCGGAAGGTCACGTGGAACGTGATGTCCTCCCGTGTGGGTAATAAACTCACCTCTGACAGCCCAGTGCGAAGCCAGTAAAGTATTCAGGGAAGAAAATTAGCATAGGCTCTTTGGCTGCACGTTGAACATATGTTTATAAGTCCCAAACGTCGCCACACCAGCACTGGACAGCTGTTTCGGCCTTATTGGGCCTTCATCAGCAATGCGTAGGTGGGCGACGTTTGAGCGAGTGGCGTCGGAAGGTCACGTGGAACGTGATGTCCTCCCGTCAGGGTGAGCAACTCACCTCTGAAAGCCCAGTGCGAAGCCAGTAAAGTATTCAGGGAAGAAAATTAGCATAGGCCCTTTGGCTGCACGTTGAACATATGCTTATAAGTCCCAAATGTCGCCACACCAGCACTGGACAGCTGTTTCGGCCTTATTGGGCCTTCATCAGCAATGCGTAGGTGGGCGACGTTTCAGCGAGTGGCGTCGGAAGGTCACGTGGAACGTGATCTCCTCCCGTCAGGGTGACAAACTCACCTCTGAAAGCCCAGTGCGAAGCCAGTAAAGTATTCAGGGAAGAAAATTAGCATAGGCTCTTTGGCTGCACGTTGAACATATGTTTATAAGTCTCAAACGTCGCCACACCAGCACTGATCAGGTGTTTCGGCCTTATTGGGCCTTCATCAGCAATGCGTAGGTGGGCGACGTATGAGCGAGTGGCGTCGGAAGGTCACGTGGAACGTGATGTCCACCCGTCAGGGTGAGAAACTCACCTCTGACAGCCCAGTGCGAAGCCAGTAAAGTATTCAGGGAAGAAAATTAGCATAGGCTCTTTGGCTGCACGTTGAACATATGTTTATAAGTCCCAAACGTCGCCACACCAGCACTGGACAGCTGTTTCGGCCTTATTGGGCCTTCATCAGCAATGCGTAGGTGGGCGACGTATGAGCGAGTGGCGTCGGAAGGTCACGTGGAACATGATGTCCTCCCGTGTGGGTAATAAACTCACCTCTGACAGCCCAGTGCGAAGCCAGTAAAGTATTCAGGGAAGAAAATTAGCATAGGCTCTTTGGCTGCACGTTGAACATATGTTTATAAGTCTCAAACGTCGCCACACCAGCACTGATCAGCTGTTTCGGCCTTATTGGGCCTTCATCAGCAATGCGTAGGTGGGCGACGTTTCAGCGAGTGGCGTCGGAAGGTCACGTGGAACGTCATGTCCTCCCGTCAGGGTGAGAAACTCACCTCTGAAAGCCCAGTGCGAAGCCAGTAAAGTATTCAGGGAAGAAAATTAGCATAGGCTCTTTGGCTGCACGTTGAACATATGTTTATAAGTCCCAAACGTCGCCACACCAGCACTGGACAGCTGTTTCGGCCTTATTGGGCCTTCATCAGCAATGCGTAGGTGGGCGACGTATGAGCGAGTGGCGTCGGAAGGTCACGTGGAACATGATGTCCTCCCGTGTGGGTAATAAACTCACCTCTGACAGCCCAGTGCGAAGCCAGTAAAGTATTCAGGGAAGAAAATTAGCATAGGCTCTTTGGCTGCACGTTGAACATATGTTTATAAGTCTCAAACGTCGCCACACCAGCACTGATCAGCTGTTTCGGCCTTATTGGGCCTTCATCAGCAATGCGTAGGTGGGCGACGTTTCAGCGAGTGGCGTCGGAAGGTCACGTGGAACGTCATGTCCTCCCGTCAGGGTGAGAAACTCACCTCTGAAAGCCCAGTGCGAAGCCAGTAAAGTATTCAGGGAAGAAAATTAGCATAGGCTCTTTGGCTGCACGTTGAACATATGTTTATAAGTCCCAAACGTCGCCACACCAGCACTGGACAGCTGTTTCGGCCTTATTGGGCCTGCATCAGCAATGCGTAGGTGGGCAACGTTTGAGCGAGTGGCGTCAGAAGGTCACGTGGAACGTGATGTCCTCCCGTCAGGGTGAGAAACTCACCTCTGAAAGCCCAGTGCGAAGCCAGTAAAGTATTCAGGGAAGAAAATTAGCATAGGCTCTTTGGCTGCACGTTGAACATATGTTTATAAGTCCCAAACGTCGCCACACCAGCACTGGACAGCTGTTTCGGCCTTATTGGGCCTTCATCAGCAATGCGTAGGTGGGCGACGTTTGAGCGAGTGGCGTCGGAAGGTCACGTGGAACGTGATGTCCTCCCGTCAGGGTGAGAAACTCACCTCTGAAAGCCCAGTGCGAAGCCAGTAAAGTATTCAGGGAAGATAATTAGCATAGGCTCTTTGGCTGCATGTTGAACATATGTTTATAAGTCCCAAACGTCGCCACACCAGCACTGGACAGCTGTTTCGGCCTTATTGGGCCTTCATCAGCAATGCGTAGGTGGGCGACGTTTGAGCGAGTGGCGTCGGAAGGTCACGTGGAACGTGATGTCCTCCCGTCAGGGTGAGAAACTCACCTCTGAAAGCCCAGTGCGAAGCCAGTAAAGTATTCAGGGAAGAAAATTAGCATAGGCTCTTTGGCTGCACGTTGAACATATGTTTATAAGTCCCAAACGTCGCCACACCAGCACTGGACAGCTGTTTCGGCCTTATTGGGCCTTCATCAGCAATGCGTAGGTGGGCGACGTTTGAGCGAGTGGCGTCGGAAGGTCACGTGGAACGTGATGTCCTCCCGTCAGGGTGAGAAACTCACCTCTGAAAGCCCAGTGCGAAGCCAGTAAAGTATTCAGGGAAGAAAATTAGCATAGGCTCTTTGGCTGCGCGTTGAACATATGTTTATAAGTCCCAAACGTCGCCACACCAGCACTGGACAGCTGTTTCGGCCTTATTGGGCCTGCATCAGCAATGCGTAGGTGGGCAACGTTTGAGCGAGTGGCGTCAGAAGGTCACGTGGAACGTGATGTCCTCCCGTCAGGGTGAGAAACTCACCTCTGAAAGCCCAGTGCGAAGCCAGTAAAGTATTCAGGGAAGAAAATTAGCATAGGCTCTTTGGCTGCACGTTGAACATATGTTTATAAGTCCCAAATGTCGCCACACCAGCACTGGACAGCTGTTTCGGCCTTATTGGGCCTTCATCAGCAATGCGTAGGTGGGCGATGTTTGAGCGAGTGGCGTCGGAAGGTCACGTGGAACGTGATGTCCTCCCCTCCCGTCAGGGTGAGAAACTCACCTCTTAAAGCCCAGTGCGAAGCCAGTAAAGTATTCAGGGAAGAAAATTAGCACAGGCTCTTTGGGTGCACGTTGAACATATGTTTATAAGTCCCAAACGTCGCCACACCAGCACTGGACAGCTGTTTCGGCCTTATTGGGCCTTCATCAGCAATGCGTAGGTGGGCAACGTTTGAGCGAGTGGCGTCGGAAGGTCACGTGGAACGTGATGTCCTCCCGTCAGGGTGAGAAACTCACCTCTGAAAGCCCAGTGCGAAGCCAGTAAAGTATTCAGGGAAGAAAATTAGCATAGGCTCTTTGGCTGCACGTTGAACATATGTTTATAAGTCCCAAACGTCGCCACACCAGCACTGGACAGCTGTTTCGGCCTTATTGGGCGTTCATCAGCAATGCGTAGGTGGGCGACGTTTCAGCGAGTGGCGTCGGAAGGTCACGTGGAACGTGATGTCCTCCCGTCAGGGTGAGAAACTCACCTCTGAAAGCCCAGTGCGAAGCCAGTAAAGTACTCAGGGAAGAAAATTAGCATAGGCTCTTTGGCTGCACGTTGAACATATGTTTATAAGTCCCAAACGTCGCCACACCAGCACTGGACAGCTGTTTCGGCCTTATTGGGCCTTCATCAGCAATGCGTAGGTGGGCAACGTTTGAGCGAGTGGCGTCGGAAGGTCACTTGGAACGTGATGTCCTCCCGTCAGGGTGAGAAACTCACCTCTGAAAGCCCAGTGCGAAGCCAGTAAAGTATTCAGGCAAGAAAATTAGCATAGGCTCTTTGGCTGCACGTTGAACATATGTTTATAAGTCCCAAATGTCGCCACACCAGCACTGGACAGCTCTTTTGGCCTTATTGGGCCTTCATCAGCAATGCGTAGGTGGGCGACGTTTCAGCGAGTGGCGTCGGAAGGTCACGTGGAACGTGATGTCCTCCCGTCAGGGTGAGAAACTCACCTCTGAAAGCCCAGTGCGAAGCCAGTAAAGTATTCAGGGAAGAAAATTTGCATAGGCTCTTTGGCTGCACGTTGAACATATGTTTATAAGTACCAAACGTCGCCACACCAGCACTGGACAGCTGTTTCGGCCTTATTGGGCCTTCATCAGCAATGCGTAGGCGGGCGACGTTTGAGCGAGTGGCGTCGGAAGGTCACGTGGAACGTGATGTCCTCCCGTCAGGGTGAGAAACTCACCTCTGAAAGCCCAGTGCGAAGCCAGTAAAGTATTCAGGCAAGAAAATTAGCATAGGCTCTTTGGCTGCACGTTGAACATATGTTTATAAGTCCCAAATGTCGCCACACCAGCACTGGACAGCTGTTTCGGCCTTATTGGGCCTTCATCAGCAATGCGTAGGTGGGCGACGTGTGAGCGAGTGGCGTCGGAAGGTCACGTGGAACGTGATGTCCTCCCGTCAGGGTGAGAAACTCACCTCTGAAAGCCCAGTGCGAAGCCAGTAAAGTATTCAGGGAAGAAAATTAGCATAGGCTCTTTGGCTGCACGTTGAACATATGTTTATAAGTCCCAAACGTCGCCACACCAGCACTGGACAGCTGTTTCGGCCTTATTGGGCCTTCATGAGCAATGCGTAGGTGGGCAACGTTTGAGCGGGTGGCGTCAGAAGGTCACGTAGAACGTGATGTCCTCCCGTCAGGGTGGGAAACTCACCTCTTAAAGCCCAGTGCGAAGCCAGTAAAGTATTCAGGGAAGAAAATTAGCACAGGCTCTTTGGCTGCACGTTGAACATATGCTTATAAGTCCCAAATGTCGCCACACCAGCACTGGACAGCTGTTTCGGCCTTATTGGGCCTTCATCAGCAATGCGTAGGTGGGCAACGTTTGAGCGAGTGGCGTCAGAAGGTCACGTGGAACGTGATGTCCTCCCGTCAGGGTGGGAAACTCACCTCTTAAAGCCCAGTGCGAAGCCAGTAAAGTATTCAGGGAAGAAAATTAGCATAGGCTCTTTGGCTGCACGTTGAACATATGTTTATAAGTCCCAAATGTCGCCACACCAGCACTGGACAGCTGTTTCGGCCTTATTGGGCCTTCATCAGCAATGCGTAGGTGGGCGACGTGTGAGCGAGTGGCGTCGGAAGGTCACGTGGAACGTGATGTCCTCCCGTCAGGGTGAGAAACTCACCTCTGAAAGCCCAGTGCGAAGCCAGTAAAGTATTCAGGGAAGAAAATTAGCATAGGCTCTTTGGCTGCACGTTGAACATATGTTTATAAGTCCCAAACGTCGCCACACCAGCACTGGACAGCTGTTTCGGCCTTATTGGGCCTTCATCAGCAATGCGTAGGTGGGCAACGTTTGAGCGAGTGGCGTCAGAAGGTCACGTGGAACGTGATGTCCTCCCGTCAGGGTGGGAAACTCACCTCTTAAAGCCCAGTGCGAAGCCAGTAAAGTATTCAGGGAAGAAAATTAGCACAGGCTCTTTGGCTGCACGTTGAACATATGCTTATAAGTCCCAAATGTCGCCACACCAGCACTGGACAGCTGTTTCGGCCTTATTGGGCCTTCATCAGCAATGCGTAGGTGGGCAACGTTTGAGCGAGTGGCGTCAGAAGGTCACGTGGAACGTGATGTCCTCCCGTCAGGGTGGGAAACTCACCTCTTAAAGCCCAGTGCGAAGCCAGTAAAGTATTCAGGGAAGAAAATTAGCATAGGCTCTTTGGCTGCACGTTGAACATATGTTTATAAGTCCCAAACGTCGCCACACCAGCACTGGACAGCTGTTTCGGCCTTATTGGGCCTTCATCAGCAATGCGTAGGTGGGCGACGTTTGAGCGAGTGGCGTCGGAAGGTCACGTGGAACGTGATGTCCTCCCGTCAGGGTGAGAAACTCACCTCTGAAAGCCCAGTGCGAAGCCAGTAAAGTATTCAGGGAAGAAAATTAGCATAGGCTCTTTGGCTGCACGTTGAACATATGTTTATAAGTCCCAAACGTCGCCACACCAGCACTGGACAGCTGTTTCGGCCTTATTGGGCCTTCATCAGAAATGCGTAGGTGGGCGACGTTTGAGCGAGTGGCGTCGGAAGGTCACGTGGAACGTGATGTCCTCCCGTCAGGGTGAGAAACTCACCTCTGAAAGCCCAGTGCGAAGCCAGTAAAGTATTCAGGGAAGATAATTAGCATAGGCTCTTTGGCTGCACGTTGAACATATGTTTATAAGTCCCAAACGTCGCCACACCAGCACTGGACAGCTGTTTCGGCCTTATTGGGCCTTCATCAGCAATGCGTAGGTGGGCGACGTTTGAGCGAGTGGCGTCGGAAGGTCACGTGGAACGTGATGTCCTCCCGTCAAGGTGAGAAACTCACCTCTGAAAGCCCAGTGCGAAGCCAGTAAAGTATTCAGGGAAGAAAATTAGCATAGGCTCTTTGGCTGCACGTTGAACATATGTTTATAAGTCCCAAACGTCGCCACACCAGCACTGGACAGCTGTTTCGGCCTTATTGGGCCTTCATCAGCAATGCGTAGGTGGGCAACGTTTGAGCGAGTGGCGTCAGAAGGTCACGTGGAACGTGATGTCCTCCCGTCAGGGTGAGAAACTCACCTCTGAAAGCCCAGTGCGAAGCCAGTAAATTATTCAGGGAAGAAAATTAGCATAGGCTCTTTGGCTGCCTGTTGAACATATGTTTATAAGTCCCAAACGTCGCCACACCAGCACTGGACAGCTGTTTCGGCCTTATTGGGCCTTCATCAGCAATGCGTAGGTGGGCGACGTTTCAGCGAGTGGCGTCGGAAGGTCACGGGGAAAGTGATGTCCTCCCGTCAGGGTGAGAAACTCACCTCTTAAAGCCCAGTGCGAAGCCAGTAAAGTATTCAGGGAAGAAAACTAGCACAGGCTCTTTGGGTGCACGTTGAACATATGTTTATAAGTCCCAAACGTCGCCACACCAGCACTGGACAGCTGTTTCGGCCTTATTGGGCCTTCATCAGCAATGCGTAGGTGGGCAACGTTTGAGCGAGTGGCGTCGGAAGGTCACGTGGAACGTGATGTCCTCCCGTCAGGGTGAGAAACTCACCTCTGAAAGCCCAGTGCGAAGCCAGTAAAGTATTCAGGGAAGAAAATTAGCATAGGCTCTTTGGCTGCACGTTGAACATATGTTTATAAGTACCAAACGTCGCCACACCAGCACTGGACAGCTGTTTCGGCCTTATTGGGCCTTCATCAGCAATGCGTAGGTGGGCAACGTTTGAGCGAGTGGCGTCGGAAGGTCACGTGGAACGTGATGTCCTCCCGTCAGGGTGAGAAACTCACCTCTGAAAGCCCAGTGCGAAGCCAGTAAAGTATTCAGGCAAGAAAATTAGCATAGGCTCTTTGGCTGCACGTTGAACATATGTTTATAAGTCCCAAATGTCGCCACACCAGCACTGGACAGCTCTTTTGGCCTTATTGGGCCTTCATCAGCAATGCGTAGGTGGGCGACGTTTCAGCGAGTGGCGTCGGAAGGTCACGTGGAACGTGATGTCCTCCCGTCAGGGTGAGAAACTCACCTCTGAAAGCCCAGTGCGAAGCCAGTAAAGTATTCAGGCAAGAAAATTAGCATAGGCTCTTTGGCTGCACGTTGAACATATGTTTATAAGTCCCAAATGTCGCCACACCAGCACTGGACAGCTGTTTCGGCCTTATTGGGCCTTCATCAGCAATGCGTAGGTGGGCGACGTGTGAGCGAGTGGCGTCGGAAGGTCACGTGGAACGTGATGTCCTCCCGTCAGGGTGAGAAACTCACCTCTGAAAGCCCAGTGCGAAGCCAGTAAAGTATTCAGGGAAGAAAATTAGCATAGGCTCTTTGGCTGCACGTTGAACATATGTTTATAAGTCCCAAACGTCGCCACACCAGCACTGGACAGCTGTTTCGGCCTTATTGGGCCTTCATCAGCAATGCGTAGGTGGGCAACGTTTGAGCGAGTGGCGTCAGAAGGTCACGTGGAACGTGATGTCCTCCCGTCAGGGTGAGAAACTCACCTCTGAAAGCCCAGTGCGAAGCCAGTAAATTATTCAGGGAAGAAAATTAGCATAGGCTCTTTGGCTGCCTGTTGAACATATGTTTATAAGTCCCAAACGTCGCCACACCAGCACTGGACAGCTGTTTCGGCCTTATTGGGCCTTCATCAGCAATGCGTAGGTGGGCGACGTTTCAGCGAGTGGCGTCGGAAGGTCACGGGGAAAGTGATGTCCTCCCGTCAGGGTGAGAAACTCACCTCTTAAAGCCCAGTGCGAAGCCAGTAAAGTATTCAGGGAAGAAAACTAGCACAGGCTCTTTGGGTGCACGTTGAACATATGTTTATAAGTCCCAAACGTCGCCACACCAGCACTGGACAGCTGTTTCGGCCTTATTGGGCCTTCATCAGCAATGCGTAGGTGGGCAACGTTTGAGCGAGTGGCGTCGGAAGGTCACGTGGAACGTGATGTCCTCCCGTCAGGGTGAGAAACTCACCTCTGAAAGCCCAGTGCGAAGCCAGTAAAGTATTCAGGGAAGAAAATTAGCATAGGCTCTTTGGCTGCACGTTGAACATATGTTTATAAGTACCAAACGTCGCCACACCAGCACTGGACAGCTGTTTCGGCCTTATTGGGCCTTCATCAGCAATGCGTAGGTGGGCAACGTTTGAGCGAGTGGCGTCGGAAGGTCACGTGGAACGTGATGTCCTCCCGTCAGGGTGAGAAACTCACCTCTGAAAGCCCAGTGCGAAGCCAGTAAAGTATTCAGGCAAGAAAATTAGCATAGGCTCTTTGGCTGCACGTTGAACATATGTTTATAAGTCCCAAATGTCGCCACACCAGCACTGGACAGCTCTTTTGGCCTTATTGGGCCTTCATCAGCAATGCGTAGGTGGGCGACGTTTCAGCGAGTGGCGTCGGAAGGTCACGTGGAACGTGATGTCCTCCCGTCAGGGTGAGAAACTCACCTCTGAAAGCCCAGTGCGAAGCCAGTAAAGTATTCAGGCAAGAAAATTAGCATAGGCTCTTTGGCTGCACGTTGAACATATGTTTATAAGTCCCAAATGTCGCCACACCAGCACTGGACAGCTGTTTCGGCCTTATTGGGCCTTCATCAGCAATGCGTAGGTGGGCGACGTGTGAGCGAGTGGCGTCGGAAGGTCACGTGGAACGTGATGTCCTCCCGTCAGGGTGAGAAACTCACCTCTGAAAGCCCAGTGCGAAGCCAGTAAAGTATTCAGGGAAGAAAATTAGCATAGGCTCTTTGGCTGCACGTTGAACATATGTTTATAAGTCCCAAACGTCGCCACACCAGCACTGGACAGCTGTTTCGGCCTTATTGGGCCTTCATCAGCAATGCGTAGGTGGGCAACGTTTGAGCGAGTGGCGTCAGAAGGTCACGTGGAACGTGATGTCCTCCCGTCAGGGTGAGAAACTCACCTCTGAAAGCCCAGTGCGAAGCCAGTAAAGTATTCAGGGAAGAAAATTAGCATAGGCTCTTTGGCTGCACGTTGAACATATGTTTATAAGTCCCAAACGTCGCCACACCAGCACTGGACAGCTGTTTCGGCCTTATTGGGCCTTCATCAGCAATGCGTAGGTGGGCAACGTTTGAGCGAGTGGCGTCAGAAGGTCACGTGGAACGTGATGTCCTCCCGTCAGGGTGGGAAACTCACCTCTTAAAGCCCAGTGCGAAGCCAGTAAAGTATTCAGGGAAGAAAATTAGCATAGGCTCTTTGGCTGCACGTTGAACATATGTTTATAAGTCCCAAACGTCGCCACACCAGCACTGGACAGCTGTTTCGGCCTTATTGGGCCTTCATCAGCAATGCGTAGGTGGGCAACGTTTGAGCGAGTGGCGTCAGAAGGTCACGTGGAACGTGATGTCCTCCCGTCAGGGTGGGAAACTCACCTCTTAAAGCCCAGTGCGAAGCCAGTAAAGTATTCAGGGAAGAAAATTAGCATAGGCTCTTTGGCTGCACGTTGAACATATGTTTATAAGTCCCAAACGTCGCCACACCAGCACTGGACAGCTGTTTCGGCCTTATTGGGCCTTCATCAGCAATGCGTAGGTGGGCAACGTTTGAGCGAGTGGCGTCAGAAGGTCACGTGGAACGTGATGTCCTCCCGTCAGGGTGGGAAACTCACCTCTTAAAGCCCAGTGCGAAGCCAGTAAAGTATTCAGGGAAGAAAATTAGCATAGGCTCTTTGGCTGCACGTTGAACATATGTTTATAAGTCCCAAACGTCGCCACACCAGCACTGGACAGCTGTTTCGGCCTTATTGGGCCTTCATCAGCAATGCGTAGGTGGGCGACGTTTGAGCGAGTGGCGTCGGAAGGTCACGTGGAACGTGATGTCCTCCCGTCAGGGTGAGAAACTCACCTCTGAAAGCCCAGTGCGAAGCCAGTAAAGTATTCAGGGAAGAAAATTAGCATAGGCTCTTTGGCTGCACGTTGAACATATGTTTATAAGTCCCAAACGTCGCCACACCAGCACTGGACAGCTGTTTCGGCCTTATTGGGCCTTCATCAGCAATGCGTAGGTGGGCGACGTTTGAGCGAGTGGCGTCGGAAGGTCACGTGGAACGTGATGTCCTCCCGTCAGGGTGAGAAACTCACCTCTGAAAGCCCAGTGCGAAGCCAGTAAAGTATTCAGGGAAGATAATTAGCATAGGCTCTTTGGCTGCACGTTGAACATATGTTTATAAGTCCCAAACGTCGCCACACCAGCACTGGACAGCTGTTTCGGCCTTATTGGGCCTTCATCAGCAATGCGTAGGTGGGCGAGGTTTGAGCGAGTGCCGTCGGAAGGTCACGTGGAATGTGATGTCCTCCCGTCAGGGTGAGAAACTCACCTCTGAAAGCCCAGTGCGAAGCCAGTAAAGTATTCAGGGAAGAAAATTAGCATAGGCTCTTTGGCTGCACGTTGAACATATGTTTATAAGTCCCAAATGTCGCCACACCAGCACTGGACAGCTGTTTCGGCCTTATTGGGCCTTCATCAGCAATGCGTAGGTGGGCGACGTTTCAGCGAGTGGCGTCGGAAGGTCACGTGGAAAGTGATGTCCTCCCGTCAGGGTGAGAAACTCACCTCTGAAAGCCCAGTGCGAAGCCAGTAAAGTATTCAGGGAAGAAAATTAGCATAGGCTCTTTGGCTGCACGTTGAACATATGTTTATAAGTACCAAACGTCGCCACACCAGCACTGGACAGCTGTTTCGGCCTTATTGGGCCTTCATCAGCAATGCGTAGGTGGGCGACGTGTGAGCGAGTGGCGTCGGAAGGTCACGTGGAACGTGATGTCCTCCCGTCAGGGTGAGAAACTCACCTCTGAAAGCCCAGTGCGAAGCCAGTAAATTATTCAGGGAAGAAAATTAGCATAGGCTCTTTGGCTGCACGTTGAACATATGTTTATAAGTCCCAAACGTCGCCACACCAGCACTGGACAGCTGTTTCGGCCTTATTGGGCCTTCATCAGCAATGCGTAGGTGGGCGACGTTTGAGCGAGTGGCGTCGGAAGGTCACGTGGAACGTGATGTCCTCCCGTCAGGGTGAGAAACTCACCTCTGAAAGCCCAGTGCGAAGCCAGTAAAGTATTCAGGGAAGAAAATTAGCATAGGCTCTTTGGCTGCGCGTTGAACATATGTTTATAAGTCCCAAACGTCGCCACACCAGCACTGGACAGCTGTTTCGGCCTTATTGGGCCTTCATCAGCAATGCGTAGGTGGGCAACGTTTGAGCGAGTGGCGTCAGAAGGTCGCGTGGAACGTGATGTCCTCCCGTCAGGGTGGGAAACTCACCTCTTAAAGCCCAGTGCGAAGCCAGTAAAGTATTCAGGGAAGAAAATTAGCACACGCTCTTTGGCTGCACGTTGAACATACGTTTATAAGTCCCAAACGTCGCCACACCAGCACTGGACAGCTGTGTCGGCCTTATTGGGCCTTCATCAGCAATACGTAGGTGGGCGACGTTTGAGCGAGTGGCGTCGGAAGGTCACGTGGAACGTGATGTCCTCCCGTCAGGGTGAGAAACTCACCTCTTAAAGCCCAGTGCGAAGCCAGTAAAGTATTCAGGGAAGAAAATTAGCACAGGCTTTTTGGCTGCACGTTGAACATATGTTTATAAGTCCCAAATGTCGCCACACCAGCACTGGACAGCTGTTTCGGCCTTATTGGGCCTTCATCAGCAATGCGTAGGTGGGCGACGTGTGAGCGAGTGGCGTCGGAAGGTCACGTGGAACGTGATGTCCTCCCGTCAGGGTGAGAAACTCACCTCTGAAAGCCCAGTGCGAAGCCAGTAAAGTATTCAGGGAAGAAAATTAGCATAGGCTCTTTGGCTGCACGTTGAACATATGTTTATAAGTCCCAAACGTCGCCACACCAGCACTGGACAGCTGTTTCGGCCTTATTGGGCCTTCATCAGCAATGCGTAGGTGGGCGACTTTACAGCGAGTGGCGTCGGAAGGTCACGTGGAACGTGATGTCCTCCCGTCAGGGTGAGAAACTCACCTCTGAAAGCCCAGTGCGAAGCCAGTAAGGTACTCAGGGAAGAAAATTAGCATAGGTTCTTTGGCTGCACGTTGAACATATGTTTATAAGTCCCAAACGTCGCCACACCAGCACTGATCAGCTGTTTCGGCCTTATTGGGCCTTCATCAGCAATGCGTAGGTGGGCGACGTATGAGCGAGTGGCGTCGGAAGGTCACGTGGAACGTGATGTCCTCCCGTGTGGGTAAGAAACTCACCTCTGACAGCCCAGTGCGAAGCCAGTAAAGTATTCAGGGAAGAAAATTAGCATAGGCTCTTTGGCTGCACGTTGAACATATGTTTAAAAGTCCCAAACGTCGCCACACCAGCACTGGACAGCCGTTTCGGCCTTATTGGGCCTTCATCAGCAATGCGTAGGTGGGCAACGTTTGAGCGAGTGGCGTCAAAAGGTCGCGTGGAACGTGATGTCCTCCCGTCAGGGTGGGAAACTCACCTCTTAAAGCCCAGTGCGAAGCCAGTAAAGTATTCAGGGAAGAAAATTAGCACACGCTCTTTGGCTGCACGTTGAACATACGTTTATAAGTCCCAAACGTCGCCACACCAGCACTGGACAGCTGTGTCGGCCTTATTGGGCCTTCATCAGCAATACGTAGGTGGGCGACGTTTGAGCGAGTGGCGTCGGAAGGTCACGTGGAACGTGATGTCCTCCCGTCAGGGTGAGAAACTCACCTCTTAAAGCCCAGTGCGAAGCCAGTAAAGTATTCAGGGAAGAAAATTAGCACAGGCTCTTTGGCTGCACGTTGAACATATGTTTATAAGTCCCAAATGTCGCCACACCAGCACTGGACAGCTGTTTCGGCCTTATTGGGCCTTCATCAGCAATGCGTAGGTGGGCGACGTGTGAGCGAGTGGCGTCGGAAGGTCACGTGGAACGTGATGTCCTCCCGTCAGGGTGAGAAACTCACCTCTGAAAGCCCAGTGCGAAGCCAGTAAAGTATTCAGGGAAGAAAATTAGCATAGGCTCTTTGGCTGCACGTTGAACATATGTTTATAAGTCCCAAACGTCGCCACACCAGCACTGGACAGCTGTTTCGGCCTTATTGGGCCTTCATCAGCAATGCGTAGGTGGGCAACGTTTGAGCGAGTGGCGTCAGAAGGTCACGTGGAACGTGATGTCCTCCCGTCAGGGTGAGAAACTCACCTCTGAAAGCCCAGTGCGAAGCCAGTAAAGTATTCAGGGAAGAAAATTAGCATAGGCTCTTTGGCTGCACGTTGAACATATGTTTATAAGTCCCAAACGTCGCCACACCAGCACTGGACAGCTGTTTCGGCCTTATTGGGCCTTCATCAGCAATGCGTAGGTGGGCAACGTTTGAGCGAGTGGCGTCAGAAGGTCACGTGGAACGTGATGTCCTCCCGTCAGGGTGGGAAACTCACCTCTTAAAGCCCAGTGCGAAGCCAGTAAAGTATTCAGGGAAGAAAATTAGCATAGGCTCTTTGGCTGCACGTTGAACATATGCTTATAAGTCCCAAATGTCGCCACACCAGCACTGGACAGCTGTTTCGGCCTTATTGGGCCTTCATCAGCAATGCGTAGGTGGGCAACGTTTGAGCGAGTGGCGTCAGAAGGTCACGTGGAACGTGATGTCCTCCCGTCAGGGTGGGAAACTCACCTCTTAAAGCCCAGTGCGAAGCCAGTAAAGTATTCAGGGAAGAAAATTAGCATAGGCTCTTTGGCTGCACGTTGAACATATGTTTATAAGTCCCAAACGTCGCCACACCAGCACTGGACAGCTGTTTCGGCCTTATTGGGCCTTCATCAGCAATGCGTAGGTGGGCAACGTTTGAGCGAGTGGCGTCAGAAGGTCACGTGGAACGTGATGTCCTCCCGTCAGGGTGGGAAACTCACCTCTTAAAGCCCAGTGCGAAGCCAGTAAAGTATTCAGGGAAGAAAATTAGCATAGGCTCTTTGGCTGCACGTTGAACATATGTTTATAAGTCCCAAACGTCGCCACACCAGCACTGGACAGCTGTTTCGGCCTTATTGGGCCTTCATCAGCAATGCGTAGGTGGGCGACGTTTGAGCGAGTGGCGTCGGAAGGTCACGTGGAACGTGATGTCCTCCCGTCAGGGTGAGAAACTCACCTCTGAAAGCCCAGTGCGAAGCCAGTAAAGTATTCAGGGAAGAAAATTAGCATAGGCTCTTTGGCTGCACGTTGAACATATGTTTATAAGTCCCAAACGTCGCCACACCAGCACTGGACAGCTGTTTCGGCCTTATTGGGCCTTCATCAGCAATGCGTAGGTGGGCGACGTTTGAGCGAGTGGCGTCGGAAGGTCACGTGGAACGTGATGTCCTCCCGTCAGGGTGAGAAACTCACCTCTGAAAGCCCAGTGCGAAGCCAGTAAAGTATTCAGGGAAGATAATTAGCATAGGCTCTTTGGCTGCACGTTGAACATATGTTTATAAGTCCCAAACGTCGCCACACCAGCACTGGACAGCTGTTTCGGCCTTATTGGGCCTTCATCAGCAATGCGTAGGTGGGCGACGTTTGAGCGAGTGGCGTCGGAAGGTCACGTGGAACGTGATGTCCTCCCGTCAGGGTGAGAAACTCACCTCTGAAAGGCCAGTGCGAAGCCAGTAAAGTATTTAGGGAAGAAAATTAGCATAGGCTCTTTGGCTGCACGTTGAACATATGTTTATAAGTCCCAAACGTCCCCACACCAGCACGGGACAGCTGTTTCTGCCTTATTGGGCCTTCATCAGCAATGCGTAGGTGGGCGACGTTTGAGCGAGTGGCGTCGGAAGGTCACGTGGAACGTGATGTCCTCCCGTCAGGGTGAGAAACTCACCTCTGAAAGCCCAGTGCGAAGCCAGTAAAGTATTCAGGGAAGAAAATTAGCATAGGCTCTTTGGCTGCACGTTGAACATATGTTGATAAGTCCCAAACGTCGCCACACCAGCACTGGACAGCTGTTTCGGCCTTATTGGGCCTTCATCAGCAATGCGTAGGTGGGCGACGTTTGAGCGAGTGGCGTCGGAAGGTCACGTGGAACGTGATGTCCTCCCGTCAGGGTGAGAAACTCACCTCTGAAAGCCCAGTGCGAAGCCAGTAAAGTATTCAGGGAAGAAAATTAGCATAGGCTCTTTGGCTGCACGTTGAACATATGTTTATAAGTACCAAACGTCGCCACACCAGCACTGGACAGCTGTTTCGGCCTTATTGGGCCTTCATCAGCAATGCCTAGGTGGGCGACGTTTGAGCGAGTGGCGTCGGAAGGTCACGTGGAACGTGATGTCCTCCCGTCAGGGTGAGAAACTCACCTCTGAAAGCCCAGTGCGAAGCCAGTAAAGTATTCAGGCAAGAAAATTAGCATAGACTCTTTGGCTGCACGTTGAACATATGTTTATAAGTCCCAAATGTCGCCACACCAGCACTGGACAGCTGTTTCGGCCTTATTGGGCCTTCATCAGCAATGCGTAGGTGGGCGACGTTTCAGCGAGTGGCGTCGGAAGGTCACGTGGAACGTGATGTCCTCCCGTCAGGGTGAGAAACTCACCTCTGAAAGCCCAGTGCGAAGCCAGTAAAGTATTCAGGGAAGAAAATTAGCATAGGCTCTTTGGCTGCACGTTGAACATATGTTTATAAGTACCAAACGTCGCCACACCAGCACTGGACAGCTGTTTCGGCCTTATTGGGCCTTCATCAGCAATGCGTAGGTGGGCGACGTGTGAGCGAGTGGCGTCGGAAGGTCACGTGGAACGTGATGTCCTCCCGTCAGGGTGAGAAACTCACCTCTGAAAGCCCAGTGCGAAGCCAGTAAAGTATTCAGGGAAGAAAATTAGCATAGGCTCTTTGGCTGCGCGTTGAACATATGTTTATAAGTCCCAAACGTCGCCACACCAGCACTGGACAGCTGTTTCGGCCTTATTGGGCCTTCATCAGCAATGCGTAGGTGGGCAACGTTTGAGCGAGTGGCGTCAGAAGGTCACGTGGAACGTGATGTCCTCCCGTCAGGGTGAGAAACTCACCTCTTGAAGCCCAGTGCGAAGCCAGTAAAGTATTCAGGGAAGAAAATTAGCATAGGCTCTTTGGCTGCGCGTTGAACATATGTTTATAAGTCCCAAACGTCGCCACACCAGCACTGGACAGCTGTTTCGGCCTTATTGGGCCTTCATCAGCAATGCGTAGGTGGGCAACGTTTGAGCGAGTGGCGTCAGAAGGTCACGTGGAACGTGATGTCCTCCCGTCAGGGTGAGAAACTCACCTCTTGAAGCCCAGTGCGAAGCCAGTAAAGTATTCAGGGAAGAAAATTAGCATATGCTCTTTGGCTGCACGTTGAACATATGTTTATAAGTCCCAAATGTCGCCACACCAGCACTGGACAGCTGTTTCGGCCTTATTGGGCCTTCATCAGCAATGCGTAGGTGGGCGATGTTTCAGCGAGTGGCGTCGGAAGGTCACGTGGAACGTGATGTCCTCCCGTCAGGGTGAGAAACTCACCTCTTAAAGCCCAGTGCGAAGCCAGTAAAGTATTCAGGGAAGAAAATTAGCACAGGCTCTTTGGCTGCACGTTGAACATATGTTTATAAGTCCCAAACGTCGCCACACCAGCACTGGACAGCTGTTTCGGCCTTATTGGGCCTTCATCAGCAATGCGTAGGTGGGCGACGTTTCAGCGAGTGGCGTCGGAAGGTCACGTGAAACGTCATGTCCTCCCGTCAGGGTGAGAAACTCACCTCTGAAAGCCCAGTGCGAAGCCAGTAAAGTATTCAGGGAAGAAAATTAGCATAGGCTCTTTGGCTGCACGTTGAACATATGTTTATAAGTCCCAAACGTCGCCACACCAGCACTGGACAGCTGTTTCGGCCTTATTGGGCCTGCATCAGCAATGCGTAGGTGGGCAACGTTTGAGCGAGTGGCGTCAGAAGGTCACGTGGAACGTGATGTCCTCCCGTCAGGGTGAGAAACTCACCTCTGAAAGCCCAGTGCGAAGCCAGTAAAGTATTCAGGGAAGAAAATTAGCATAGGCTCTTTGGCTGCACGTTGAACATATGTTTATAAGTCCCAAACGTCGCCACACCAGCACTGGACAGCTGTTTCGGCCTTATTGGGCCTGCATCAGCAATGCGTAGGTGGGCAACGTTTGAGCGAGTGGCGTCAGAAGGTCACGTGGAACGTGATGTCCTCCCGTCAGGGTGAGAAACTCACCTCTGAAAGCCCAGTGCGAAGCCAGTAAAGTATTCAGGGAAGAAAATTAGCATAGGCTCTTTGGCTGCACGTTGAACATATGTTTATAAGTCCCAAACGTCGCCACACCAGCACTGGACAGCTGTTTCGGCCTTATTGGGCCTTCATCAGCAATGCGTAGGTGGGCGACGTTTGAGCGAGTGGCGTCGGAAGGTCACGTGGAACGTGATGTCCTCCCGTCAGGGTGAGAAACTCACCTCTGAAAGCCCAGTGCGAAGCCAGTAAAGTATTCAGGGAAGATAATTAGCATAGGCTCTTTGGCTGCACGTTGAACATATGTTTATAAGTCCCAAACGTCGCCACACCAGCACTGGACAGCTGTTTCGGCCTTATTGGGCCTTCATCAGCAATGCGTAGGTGGGCGACGTTTGAGCGAGTGGCGTCGGAAGGTCACGTGGAACGTGATGTCCTACCGTCAGGGTGAGAAACTCACCTCTGAAAGCCCAGTGCGAAGCCAGTAAAGTATTCAGGGAAGAAAATTAGCATAGGCTCTTTGGCTGCACGTTGAACATATGTTTATAAGTCCCAAACGTCGCCACACCAGCACTGGACAGCTGTTTCGGCCTTATTGGGCCTTCATCAGCAATGCGTAGGTGGGCGACGTTTGAGCGAGTGGCGTCGGAAGGTCACGTGGAACGTGATGTCCTCCCGTCAGGGTGAGAAACTCACCTCTGAAAGCCCAGTGCGAAGCCAGTAAAGTATTCAGGGAAGAAAATTAGCATAGGCTCTTTGGCTGCGCGTTGAACATATGTTTATAAGTCCCAAACGTCGCCACACCAGCACTGGACAGCTGTTTCGGCCTTATTGGGCCTGCATCAGCAATGCGTAGGTGGGCAACGTTTGAGCGAGTGGCGTCAGAAGGTCACGTGGAACGTGATGTCCTCCCGTCAGGGTGAGAAACTCACCTCTGAAAGCCCAGTGCGAAGCCAGTAAAGTATTCAGGGAAGAAAATTAGCATAGGCTCTTTGGCTGCACGTTGAACATATGTTTATAAGTCCCAAATGTCGCCACACCAGCACTGGACAGCTGTTTCGGCCTTATTGGGCCTTCATCAGCAATGCGTAGGTGGGCGATGTTTGAGCGAGTGGCGTCGGAAGGTCACGTGGAACGTGATGTCCTCCCCTCCCGTCAGTGTGAGAAACTCACCTCTTAAAGCCCAGTGCGAAGCCAGTAAAGTATTCAGGGAAGAAAATTAGCATAGGCTCTTTGGGTCCACGTTGAACATATGTTTATAAGTCCCAAACGTCGCCACACCAGCACTGGACAGCTGTTTCGGCCTTATTGGGCCTTCATCAGCAATGCGTAGGTGGGCAACGTTTGAGCGAGTGGCGTCGGAAGGTCACGTGGAACGTGATGTCGTCCCGTCAGGGTGAGAAACTCACCTCTGAAAGCCCAGTGCGAAGCCAGTAAAGTATTCAGGGAAGAAAATTAGCATAGGCTCTTTGGCTGCACGTTGAACATATGTTTATAAGTCCCAAACGTCGCCACACCAGCACTGGACAGCTGTTTCGGCCTTATTGGGCGTTCATCAGCAATGCGTAGGTGGGCGACGTTTCAGCGAGTGGCGTCGGAAGGTCACGTGGAACGTGATGTCCTCCCGTCAGGGTGAGAAACTCACCTCTGAAAGCCCAGTGCGAAGCCAGTAAAGTACTCAGGGAAGAAAATTAGCATAGGCTCTTTGGCTGCACGTTGAACATATGTTTATAAGTCCCAAACGTCGCCACACCAGCACTGGACAGCTGTTTCGGCCTTATTGGGCCTTCATCAGCAATGCGTAGGTGGGCAACGTTTGAGCGAGTGGCGTCGGAAGGTCACGTGGAACGTGATGTCCTCCCGTCAGGGTGAGAAACTCACCTCTGAAAGCCCAGTGCGAAGCCAGTAAAGTATTCAGGCAAGAAAATTAGCATAGGCTCTTTGGCTGCACGTTGAACATATGTTTATAAGTCCCAAATGTCGCCACACCAGCACTGGACAGCTCTTTTGGCCTTATTGGGCCTTCATCAGCAATGCGTAGGTGGGCGACGTTTCAGCGAGTGGCGTCGGAAGGTCACGTGGAACGTGATGTCCTCCCGTCAGGGTGAGAAACTCACCTCTGAAAGCCCAGTGCGAAGCCAGTAAAGTATTCAGGGAAGAAGATTTGCATAGGCTCTTTGGCTGCACGTTGAACATATGTTTATAAGTACCAAACGTCGCCACACCAGCACTGGACAGCTGTTTCGGCCTTATTGGGCCTTCATCAGCAATGCGTAGGCGGGCGACGTTTGAGCGAGTGGCGTCGGAAGGTCACGTGGAACGTGATGTCCTCCCGTCAGGGTGAGAAACTCACCTCTGAAAGCCCAGTGCGAAGCCAGTAAAGTATTCAGGCAAGAAAATTAGCATAGGCTCTTTGGCTGCACGTTGAACATGTGTTTATAAGTCCCAAATGTCGCCACACCAGCACTGGACAGCTGTTTCGGCCTTATTGGGCCTTCATCAGCAATGCGTAGGTGGGCGACGTGTGAGCGAGTGGCGTCGGAAGGTCACGTGGAACGTGATGTCCTCCCGTCAGGGTGAGAAACTCACCTCTGAAAGCCCAGTGCGAAGCCAGTAAAGTATTCAGGGAAGAAAATTAGCATAGGCTCTTTGGCTGCACGTTGAACATATGTTTATAAGTCCCAAACGTCGCCACACCAGCACTGGACAGCTGTTTCGGCCTTATTGGGCCTTCATCAGCAATGCGTAGGTGGGCAACGTTTGAGCGAGTGGCGTCAGAAGGTCACGTGGAACGTGATGTCCTCCCGTCAGGGTGGGAAACTCACCTCTTAAAGCCCAGTGCGAAGCCAGTAAAGTATTCAGGGAAGAAAATTAGCACAGGCTCTTTGGCTGCACGTTGAACATATGCTTATAAGTCCCAAATGTCGCCACACCAGCACTGGACAGCTGTTTCGGCCTTATTGGGCCTTCATCAGCAATGCGTAGGTGGGCAACGTTTGAGCGAGTGGCGTCAGAAGGTCACGTGGAACGTGATGTCCTCCCGTCAGGGTGGGAAACTCACCTCTTAAAGCCCAGTGCGAAGCCAGTAAAGTATTCAGGGAAGAAAATTAGCATAGGCTCTTTGGCTGCACGTTGAACATATGTTTATAAGTCCCAAATGTCGCCACACCAGCACTGGACAGCTGTTTCGGCCTTATTGGGCCTTCATCAGCAATGCGTAGGTGGGCGACGTGTGAGCGAGTGGCGTCGGAAGGTCACGTGGAACGTGATGTCCTCCCGTCAGGGTGAGAAACTCACCTCTGAAAGCCCAGTGCGAAGCCAGTAAAGTATTCAGGGAAGAAAATTAGCATAGGCTCTTTGGCTGCACGTTGAACATATGTTTATAAGTCCCAAACGTCGCCACACCAGCACTGGACAGCTGTTTCGGCCTTATTGGGCCTTCATCAGCAATGCGTAGGTGGGCAACGTTTGAGCGAGTGGCGTCAGAAGGTCTCGTGGAACGTGATGTCCTCCCGTCAGGGTGGGAAACTTACCTCTTAAAGCCCAGTGCGAAGCCAGTAAAGTATTCAGGGAAGAAAATTAGCACAGGCTCTTTGGCTGCACGTTGAACATATGCTTATAAGTCCCAAATGTCGCCACACCAGCACTGGACAGCTGTTTCGGCCTTATTGGGCCTTCATCAGCAATGCGTAGGTGGGCAACGTTTGAGCGAGTGGCGTCAGAAGGTCACGTGGAACGTGATGTCCTCCCGTCAGGGTGGGAAACTCACCTCTTAAAGCCCAGTGCGAAGCCAGTAAAGTATTCAGGGAAGAAAATTAGCATAGGCTCTTTGGCTGCACGTTGAACATATGTTTATAAGTCCCAAACGTCGCCACACCAGCACTGGACAGCTGTTTCGGCCTTATTGGGCCTTCATCAGCAATGCGTAGGTGGGCGACGTTTGAGCGAGTGGCGTCGGAAGGTCACGTGGAACGTGATGTCCTCCCGTCAGGGTGAGAAACTCACCTCTGAAAGCCCAGTGCGAAGCCAGTAAAGTATTCAGGGAAGATAATTAGCATAGGCTCTTTGGCTGCACGTTGAACATATGTTTATAAGTCCCAAACGTCGCCACACCAGCACTGGACAGCTGTTTCGGCCTTATTGGGCCTTCATCAGCAATGCGTAGGTGGGCGAGGTTTGAGCGAGTGGCGTCGGAAGGTCACGTGGAATGTGATGTCCTCCCGTCAGGGTGAGAAACTCACCTCTGAAAGCCCAGAGCGAAGCCAGTAAAGTATTCAGGGAAGAAAATTAGCATAGGCTCTTTGGCTGCACGTTGAACATATGTTTATAAGTCCCAAACGTCGCCACACCAGCACTGGACAGCTGTTTCGGCCTTATTGGGCCTTCATCAGCAATGCGTAGGTGGGCGACGTTTGAGCGAGTGGCGTCGGAAGGTCACGTGGAACGTGATGTCCTCCCGTCAGGGTGAGAAACTCACCTCTGAAAGCCCAGTGCGAAGCCAGTAAAGTATTCAGGGAAGAAAATTAGCATAGGCTCTTTGGCTGCGCGTTGAACATATGTTTATAAGTCCCAAACGTCGCCACACCAGCACTGGACAGCTGTTTCGGCCTTATTGGGCCTTCATCAGCAATGCGTAGGTGGGCAACGTTTGAGCGAGTGGCGTCAGAAGGTCACGTGGAACGTGATGTCCTCCCGTCAGGGTGAGAAACTCACCTCTGAAAGCCCAGTGCGAAGCCAGTAAAGTATTTAGGGAAGAAAATTAGCATAGGCTCTTTGGCTGCACGTTGAACATATGTTTATAAGTCCCAAACGTCCCCACACCAGCACGGGACAGCTGTTTCTGCCTTATTGGGCCTTCATCAGCAATGCGTAGGTGGGCGACGTTTGAGCGAGTGGCGTCGGAAGGTCACGTGGAACGTGATGTCCTCCCGTCAGGGTGAGAAACTCACCTCTGAAAGCCCAGTGCGAAGCCAGTAAAGTATTCAGGGAAGAAAATTAGCATAGGCTCTTTGGCTGCACGTTGAACATATGTTTATAAGTCCCAAACGTCGCCACACCAGCACTGGACAGCTGTTTCGGCCTTATTGGGCCTTCATCAGCAATGCGTAGGTGGGCGACGTTTGAGCGAGTGGCGTCGGAAGGTCACGTGGAACGTGATGTCCTCCCGTCAGGGTGAGAAACTCACCTCTGGAAGCCCAGTGCGAAGCCAGTAAAGTATTCAGGGAAGAAAATTTCACGAAGACGTGAAGACGTTCAGGACGTCAACGCGACGTCTAGAAGCCGTAATTTATAGTATGTTTATAAGACGCGCCGATTTAGCGTTTGTAATACGTCTTCTGCATCTCTGTTGAAGAGATATCCTAAAGGAAGACCTCCCGTAAACGTCTTCCGTTCACGTTTGCAAGAAGTACCGAGTTTCCGTTTATAATAAGGCTTCGACATCTCTGCTGAAGAGGTATCCTTAAAGGGACTCTGTCCAGAAGTTCGACAAATCTTTCGTTTGCATCTATTACGAAGGTATAATATGCCTCCAAGCCACACGCGAAATATTTTGGCTGTGCGCGGCGGCAAAGTTTGCCAAACGGCGAGCTGAAAACCGGCTTCGCTTTTCCTCCTCAACTCGCGCAATCGGGTCCGAAATCTAGCCTCTTTGTAGTGGACATCCTCCAATTTCCGTGTGCGTGACGGAAGTTCTGTTGTTAGTGAGTTTGTGAGAGCGCCGGCATCCGTCCGGAAAGCGATCTTCAATATGGACGTCGAAGGAAGAAATGCGGAGACCTCAAGCCCGGAACTTCTTTCTGACATTTCTGCGATCGAGAAGAAAATTCTGCGTGCTGAACAACTCGGTAGGCTTTCGAAACGTCGCCGATGCCGCGAATGCGAGACGAAGTTAGAGCTCTACGAACATCGGTCACAGATGGAGCAAACAGCATGAGTCGCCTGTCTTCAGGTAAGCGATGAGTTTTTTAACGCACACTGTGATCGAACACGTAAACGTTCTCTAAAATTTCGTGTTCTGATATTTAATGCGCACTTGCTGTTCATGGTGCCGGTGTGGCTGGTGTGTCATAATGAAAGATGAAAGTCACTGAAAAGGTTAGCCAGCTGTAGGGATCGAACCCACATCTTCTGGATTGCCGGTCCAGGGCTCTACCAATTGAGCTAAGCTAACACGCCTCTCCAGTGACTTTCGGGGTGCGTCATCTGAAGGGACGACAAACCAGCCACTCACTCTCACTCACCCTCCTTTCACTCTTACATTTTTGCTCACTCATACACACATTCATACGACGGAAATCGACGCAAGCGGCACCTGTTGAACAAGAGATAAACTGATGTTCTGAGGCTGGAACAACATAGAAGGGACAGATACAAACAAAGCCTCAAATTGTATCTGTCCCTTCTATGTTGTTCCAGCCTCAGAACATCAGTTTATCTCTTGTGTCATAATGCCGAAGGAGATCGAATGCTTGTGCTGCCAGAAGCTCGAAAACACTGCCGAATGACTGCAGTATGAGTGCATTACAACCCACTAGGATTTCCAACTTCTATGCTTCAATGTGACTGTCCTGAAGGTCGCATATTGAACTTCGTGGGCAGCGCGAACCTATGAGCGACTATATTCACAAGTAAGTCACATGTGTCCTTGCAGAACGATGTTAAAATTTGGGCGCCCACAACTGGTTTGGTCCTGCATTAAAGTCGTTAAAAACTCCAGTACAGGGCGCAGCACGTAAAAAGACTGTACAGTACAGTACACAACTCTGAACTGGAGAAAACCAATAGTTTGTAATTGTCAGTGTGCTGTGTCCTGAGTCACGTTTTTATGTATTGCCCTGTGCATAAGGTTTTAGCGTACGTTTTTAGCGGTATTGAGTGTTCTTGATTGTCGATTCAGTGAAACGTAAAACAATGTTGGTTTCTAAAAGAACACAGCACGTATAGTAATGTACAGGGTGTGGGCAGGTAAACTGGAGTTGCTCTCAGGTACATGTAGAAATGATACTGCACACACTGTACTGTAACCGGTTACCTATTTGCCTAAACTATATTTTATGCACATCTGTGTAGACGATGCAGATACACTGCGTATCGCCAGTTTGCAAGGTGAGTATGGCACAAGCTTGGGAAAAACAAGAGCATGATCATCCCAGCCTGTGCAGTGAAGAGGGTCTGGCAAGCCTTTCCCACAGAAAACGCCACAGGCTTCAAGTACCCAAGACCCTAACTGGAGGTACCTCTTCGCACAGCTCGTCTGTCGCATTTAAAATAATTCAGCATCTGTATTTGGGATGATTTATAGCTCTCAGGATGATGCATGGTTCATGAGTTCAATATGTTGTGTTGAAACACAACACTAGTCCTTTTTAATGAGTCTTGCGGAACGATAGATGAGCACTCCTTTCGTGACATTGTGTACCATTGCTACAGTGAACAATTTCTTGAGCAAGACTGATGAACGAACGAAAAACAGAGTCTGTCTTCCAAATATGTATGTTCCTTGTAACTTCCGTATTTGTTAAATGACCCATGTTGATTTCCCCCCTCATGTAATGCCTGTGGGGGCCTTTGAGATATATTCATAAATAAATAAATATCAAAACCGGAAAAAGACGTAACACCTATCCTCTCTTTGTGTGAATTATACATAAACATTCTCAGAAGATCCGTGTTTGTGTTTGTCTGTTATCGTCCCTACCTCGTCTCGGGTTTTCAAGTCATGGATCGTCACCACCAGCTCACTTGCTACCTAACTTTCCTTTCATTATCATTCTCAGAAGATTTGTATATAGTCATACTTTGCCTCATTTTGCCTAAAGCCTAGTTCCACCTCTTACATCATCTCCACATCTTCAATCCCCAAAGCAGTACAAGGCTAAAGTTATTAGCTACTACATAAAAAGAAGGAGGGGGAGGAAAACAAAAGCTGGCACATCTAAAATTCGAAGAAACCCTGGTGCTTTCACGGGGCTACTCACGGCTGTGAGGCGGGAATGAAGAAAAGGATTGGTGCTGGGTCGCCAAGTGTGGAAGGAAGGTGGACGGGCCGTGGCTCACTCCAAGATATCTTCATCCGCCAAACTCTTGAAATAAGGATGCGGCAGTCGGAGTAGCAACAAATAGAAACGTTTAATGATGATGAGACGTATTTACAGGCATGCATAATAATTTAGGATGGTAAGGTGCCGAATAGGTCGTCGTAGGACGTTCCATGAATGACGACTGACCATTACGACGTGGCGCACCGCCGTTAAATACTACGGTGGCGCCACTAACACACATTGACGATGGGCATGTCAGCTGACGATGACAATGACGCTGACACGGCTAAGTCCTGGATCAGATCCCAATGGAAAACAGCTTTTCTGAGCCTCAGTGATAGATTCCCTTGATTGCACTGACTCTGAGGCACTACTCATTGGCTTGGTGGCAAGTGGGCTTGCGTCTGATAGTACAATTTGGAATAAAGGGAGCAAGGAACATCTCTCTACGGTCTTAAGAAGGGTATCAACATTACCTGTCAAGGTACAACATTTCATGTTGCTTTCAGTAAGTACAACACTCCTCATAGCAGTTACCATTCGTGTTGGGAAAGCATGCTGAAGTTAGCTTAGGCAGTGCATCCAGAACTGTGAATCAGGTTCATAGAGAGCACCTGGTGAGAGGGACAGCAACAGTGTCCAGTAAAGACTCTCCAGGAATTTTGTGCAGGTTTGGGGGTCACACCTTTTAATAGTGTTGATGGAAAGCAGGGTGTGTGAAACACTGACCTCTGGTAGATGAATTCTTATTTATAACCAGGTACCCATGTTCTAGTAATCTAGAAAAAGCCTTGGCTCTCTTGGAGGAAATTGCTAATGAATCTGAGTGTCTTTTGTGGAAACAGGTTGTAACTGCCTTTCTATCCACCATTCTTAGTTGCCCTAGCAAAAGCAAATATGTAATGCTGTACACCATATCTGATGCTAGCACACTAATTGCGTTGAGTGTTCTCAGGCTCCTGAAATGGAGCTACCTCGTACATACGCTGTGCCATGTCGGCAAGAACATAAATCAGACTGCCTTTACTTTTTAAATTGGCCCTTCAGTGCTTCATGTGACTGCAAGAATGGCACTTCCAAAATGATAGGCAATGAGAATGATTTCTGCAATGTATTGAGCTTTGTAAAACAACAACTTTATTTGAAAATATATTCCAAAAGCCGGGTAACGGACCTCATAATGTAGCGTCCTTTACTGCAAACACCGCTCAACACAACGATTAAAAACAGAGCGTAAACGTTTTGTCGCCTATCCGGGTGGCATCATCAGTACAACAAAGGCCAAAGACGAGCACATCAGCCTATCTAAGAGGGCATCATACACATCCGATAGGGGGCCACGGCTTGTATTACAGGCTGAAGCATCACGCCTGATAAAGCAGGATTCTAAGAACTTTCTAGGGCCCCATCGCTAGTCATGTGCAAAGGTTACTGCACCATCAAAATATATGTCCCTTAGGACAGCAATGGTAGATTAATTCGGTCTTGGTTAGTTAAGCTAAGCACTAGTAGCCCTGGCAACGTCCCTTGTGTGCTCTTTTAGTCTTGTCCCGCGTCTTTTGTCTATCTCGCCAATGTAGGTTGCATCACATTCTATGCACTCAACTTGATACGCACAGTCAAAATGCCTGATGGGCACAGTGCCCTCCAAATAGCGTATGAAATACGTTGGATGAAAGGAATGCGCACCACCGATTTGACTCCTTTGATGTTGTTTTTGATTGCTGTTGTAGGGATGATGCCACCTGGATAGGCAATGAAACGTTTACTCTATTCTTAATTGTTGTGTTAAGCCAGTGTTCTCAGTAAAGGATTTTACATTATGAACTTTGTTTGAATGATGATTAGTGGCGAGCTACTACTAGTGGCCACTACTCTAACAATTGCTTGTGGTAGTGTGGCGAAATGGAATAACGAGCCTTGTAAACAATGTACTTTGAAATATATTTATTTATCTCTCATAGGTTGAAGAACCCAGTGTGGGGTTACATAACGGAGGGGCATGTAATCATACAAGACCGATCACCAAAAGGCCTTGCTTTTGACTAGATTAAAATGTGAAGTGATTGTAACATAACAAATGCTGCATGGTGGCGATATGATAGGTTCTCCTCACGAGTTGTTGCCATGGTTGCGGTTAGTTGAGAAACTGCATATCCAGTTAGCAGGATCAAATTTTAATTAGGCTACTTTGGCCAACACGCGAGCATACAGCACAGTGTCTACATGGACCCAGTAATCAAGACAGTTCAAAATGCTGTGAACGAATTCCACTACGTTAGTTTTGCCTGAATACCCTTTTCTAAAGTGATGCTGGAATTTAAAGAAATCGACAGACTCAACTTGGTTGACAACGTGGTAGTACATGATGTGCTCCATTAGTTTACAGGGAACCCTAAAGAGTGGAGCTGGTTAACAGATAGAAGGAGCATAGTTGTCACCCCTTCTGAAGACAGGAATCAGCTTGAGACCTATGTCCTCGACTCACACACATACTAAGCACCTTTCACACAGATTAACGTATCTTCGTTCCAGCTCTTTCACTTTCAGGTGTTCATCTCTGTTGAGTGGTCTGTCATTCTTGTAATACAGATTGGAATTGAAATGCAGGTGCATAAGGGATGCTCTGAAAGAAAAGTGTTTGGTTTTAGTCCTCTTAATGTTTCCGAAAACGAAAACGAACTTCACGGTGACTATTCTTCTGAAATGAGCAATTCCAGGATGACAGCAAAAAATATATCTCGCCATATCATTATATCCACCTGGCACTTGAATTGAATAATGGCAGTTGAAGATGATGATGATTCAATTTAATGGTACATAAGCAACTCGGGCTATAGTGCGCCAAAACCATGGTAAAACTGTGACTTGTTAAATATCAGACGATTATACTGAAATAATACACTTTGTTGGTTGGTAAATTGAGATATAGACAAAAACATGATATGATAAAAATAAGCAATTGAAGAAAAGGCAATTGTTGGCTTTGTGTGACTGATGTCGAGTTTGCCACACTACGTGTTGAATAATAATGTACGCTGATATGCTGTAGCATATAAAGTACAATCATACACACGCTCAATATGTGGTGGATATGTGAAACCAATATACACATACTTACATTTAAAACTTTCTCGAAAAAGGCAGTCCATGTCTGTCAGATTTGCCAGACTCTATACAAACCCAGTAAGCACAGTGTGGAAAGACTGTTTCATCTTTCGAAAGCGGAGGTGCAGCTACCACGACGCTTCCCCATCTCAATGCTTCGGAGCGGCATAGCCTAGTAAGAAGCCATCAGAAGGATCTCATAAAGAGAACTTGGTTGAAAAAGTGGAGGGTTCTGTGGGATACGTAAGAAAGCATACGCGTTACACAACAGCTACGAGAATGATCGACTGCACTTGCATGGTTTTCAGTACGTAGACTTGGAACTGAAAAATAAATCTGCTAACCTCGTTCGAACTACTTTTCCGTCAGGACCACACGAGAGCACACTTGGTTTCTTTAGTTGAAGGTATCATCAGGTCCCCATGCTCCTTTGAGATGCAGCAGACAGAATTTCGCTGAGGCGAGTGACTGCCGTTGCGGTTCGTCGCTTCGCAGCAGATCAAGAACAGTACACCGCAAAACGTTCAGAATATGGCGACCAACTCCTACACCAACCCAATGACCCGAACAAAGAGGATGAACCGGGAGTCACACAAGTTCGCAGATCGCAAGCTCGGCATACGGCATCCATTACAGCTGACCGGATACGGAAGCATATATCGAACGCCGGGTACAAACTGTTGCAGGTGATAAATGCAGGGTATATTTTTCTTTTTGAGGCTCTGTAATAAAAACATATTAACATAGAAATGCCATTTCATGAAGGAAATTGACAGGTATTGCGTGACCACGTGACGCGTTTGAGCCAATTGTTGGTGTTGCGAGTGGCCCCCGTGTTGACGTCATCTTGATGGTGGGCCGGGGTGGATATTCTATATAAACGTATGTTTTCTCGGTTTGACGCTAGGCGTGCTGCACTCGGATGAAGTCGAATGTTTAAAATTCGAGTTTAGAGAAACCGCGGGGTTTTAATGCATGAATTTTCGCATGGAGAGTCCTTGTTGGGTGCTTTATCGACTGCAAGTACGAAAGTGCTCCCACAGTTTCTGGTCAGAGTCCCTTTAAAGAAGACACCCTGTAGAAGAGGTATCCTTAAGGAAGACACCCTGTAAATATCTTCCGTTCACGTTTGCAAGACGTACCAACTTTCCATTTATAATACGTCTTCGCCAACTGTGTTCAAGACGTATCTTACACCAGAACGATTTGTGTGGACTGAATAAGTTTACTTTCGGTGGACCTACAGGCTGTCTCAAACCAAAAGCAGTAGGAAACACAGGCGTTGAGTTGACGGTGAGTTAATACTCCCAGAAATTTCCCACTTCAGTGTTGTTTGTGTGCGTAATTGAAATAAACTTAGACACCTCACCCTCCATTTTGACTCAGAGGCGAGCACGGCTATCGAGTTTACGGGAGTTTCTAAGACGAGCAATGTATAGTATCTGTTTTCCCTTTGCAAGGGAATGGACCACCTCTACGCTCTGGGTCCCCTACGTGTAATGCCGTGGAGGGAGCCTGCTGTTCTTACGGTGGGAGGACCTCTGCTAACGCGGTCCACCTTGGTGAACCGCGTCTTGGGTTTTGGCCAAAACGCCACGTGGCAGTGTTGCTCGCAGTTCTGCTTGGAGAAACAGAAAATGGAACGTGTGGTGACGGTGACTGAGGTCAAAAAATGAAAAAAGAGGAAGATCTCCGGAAAACTGTGCCCGGTGGATATCCACAGGGCGGAATTTGCACACATTCAAATGCGTATCCATAGTGTTTTAAACATTTTTTGAACGTCTTCAAGACGGCCACAAACACGTCTTCAAGACTCGGGAAAGCGTCAACTTATCCTGGGATAGAAGACGTTATGTAGATCAGATTGAAGACGTCTCCTAGATGAAAATATGATTGTGGCTAGACCTTTCCTGGACGTTTACAAAACGCCACACGTTTACAAAGCGTTTTGCGCTACTAGGGATGGGGCAGGAAGGTCAGCTTTCTGACAAAAATCAAACCAAGAAACTTACGTTCATACTGAACAGAAATATCCTGACCTTTCATTTGGAGTGATGGATCCGGAAAAGACCTCTTGTTCTGGAAAACAGTACGCAAACAGCCTTGGTGGGTGAGAACCTGAACCCGTTTTCAGATGACCATTTGGTTAGCCTGTTGATAGTCAGTTGGAGCTGTCTTTCGCACACAGCAAGGTTAGAAGACGAAACACATATTTGCAGATCGTCTACATACAAAGAATACGGGACGGATGGGGGTATAACACTGGCAAGTGAATTCATTTTGATTAGAAAAAGGGTGACACTGAGAACGGCGCCCTGCGGGACACCATTCTCGCGTACGAAAGGCCTCGATAAAGTAGTGCCCAACTGAATTCTAGACAGTCGACCCTGGAGGAAGTCTCTTACACAGCGAAACAGGCGACCACGCACTCCCAGAGAGTGGAGGTCCCTGAGAATACCATAACGCCACACTGTGTCATAGGCCTGCTCCAAATAAAAAAAGACAGAAATACAGTGCCGTTTCCTGATGAAAGCTTCCATTATTATAGTTTCTAGGCGCAGAAGGTGATGAGTTGTTGAGTGTGCAGCTCTAACCCCGCACTGAAAACGGTCCAGACATTGTTTTTTTTTTTCAGGTAGTACACAAGTCGACTGTTCACCATGCACTCGAAGGTTTTTCCGAGACAGCTGGTAAGAGCAATCGGCATGTAGCTTGATGGATCAGATTTATCTTTTCCTGGCTTCAAGAGAGGGATGACTGTTGCCAGTTTCCAGCTAGAAGGTAGCATGCCTTCTTGCCAGACCAGATTAAAGAAGTCCAAAAGACTGTCAAGGGAGGTGTCTGACAGATGGCTGAGCATAGAATAAGTGATGTTGTCCGTTCCAGGTGCCGTGGCTTTACGAGAAAACAAGGCTTGAAGAAGTTCTGTCTTTGTAAATGGCTTATTGTAGCCACATCTGTCACCTCATGCGCTTGAGAGTGTTTGTTTTTCCGCATGTTCCTTCAACCTTAAGAAGTCAGGTGTGTAATGCGATGAGCTCGAAACATTTGAGAAGTGCTCACCAAGAGCATTTGCCTGTTCATCTATGCTCTTACAAACTGCGTCATTTGCCTGTAGCAGAGGTACGGAAAAGTTGGCGTAGTCGCCCTTAATTTTTCTTAGTCTACACCAGAGTGCTTTTGAGGGGGTGCTAGAGTATAAAGAGGATACAAATTTTTCCACGACTCCTCCTTGGCTCGGCGTCGCGTCCATCGTGCTTTAGCACGAGCTTTTCTAAACGCAAGCAGGTTTGCACTTGTGGGGTATCTTCGAAAGATACCCCACGCTCGGTTCTGCTCCCTGCGTGTCTTCTCACATTCACTTGTCCACCAGGGTTTAGGACGCCTGGGGAGATTTCCTTTTGTTTGTTGTTTGTGGTATGGATAGTTTAGCAGCATGAATAATGTTGTTTGTGATCACCTTGTTGGCCTCCTCCACGCCAAGACGATCAAAAGATGAAGGCGCGAGTTCTGCCTCTTTGGTAAATAACTCCCAGTCTGCTTCAGATAGCTTCCATCGGAGTGGTCGTGCTCTTTTATTACTGGTACCAGATAATTTAAAGATAACCGGAAAGTGGTCACTACCTCGAGAGTGTTGGTCGACTTTCCAGTCAACAAAGGGGTAAAGAGTGGTACTGCATAATGAGATGTCAACTTCAGAGAGTGACTGGGTTGCAGAGTTCATGTAGGTCGGCAACCCTCTATTTAACAAACAAATTGGCCGGGAAAAGAGTATTCTTTCCAACATCTTACCACGGCTGTCAGTTTTTGCACTGCTCCACAAAGAATTGTGGGCATTAAAACCTCCCAAAATCATAAATGGTTGAGGCAGCTGGTCGCAAAGCTGCTCAAAGTCCCTCTGACGTACCATAGCTGAGGGAGGCAAGTACAAAGAGCAGACTGTAATGATCTGGTCTAGGCAAATTTGTATGGCTACAGCCTCAAGGTCTGTTACCAGTGGAATGTTCCTTGCAGGGACAGAGAGTGGTACGACAACAGCCACAACACCAGATGCACATGCTGCGTGCGCACGGTCCTTGCGGAAGATAGTGTACCTACGAAAAGGATTTAAATTTTCCGGAGTTAGGTACGTTTCCTGTAAACAAAAACACATTGCACTGTTCTCCTCAAACAAGTCATGAATGTCGTCCAAGTTTGAAAAAAGACCTCAACAATTCCATTGGAGTATAACCTGTGCACCCATGAAAAGGACGATGGAAGAGAGAAGAAGCAAAATCCTTATCATGTGGTCGCTAATACAGAACCCCGTGGACTGTTTGGACATGAATGTTATTTAGGGAGGAGTTATCCTTGGTGGAAGCACTTTCTGTGTACTTTTTGGTCTGCTGCCCCTACCTCGGCTAGATGTCCTCTCTCTCTTTTCTTTCCCCTGAAAGAGTACACCTGGGATAGTAGACGACGACTTCTGTGATAAGCAGTCGTCATTGTCCATGTCCATGTCTTGCAATGTGGCCTGGGATTGGCCTGGTGTGGCCCCATCCCAGATGGAGGCAGTGCCATCAACTTCACTAGAAGTTGTGGCTGTCTCCGGAGGAGATCCAGAAACAGGAAGGGACACCTCGGTGTCCATTCCCTTTTGTTGGGGAGTATTGGGTAGAGACCCAGAAGTCTGGGTCTCTACAGATTTCCTCAGTGGTGCTACTCCCCTGCGCACCACTTCGGAGAAGGTTCCCTTTTCGAAAACTCAACCTGCGCTTTTGCATCTCGGTACGAAAGATTTTGTGTCACTTTGACCTTCAGTATGTCTTTCTCTTCCTTCCACCGTGGACAGGAGCGAGAGTAGACAGGATGATTACCTTTACAGTTTGCACATCTGACATCTTTCTCACAGGTGTCTGCAGCGTGATCTGTGCCTGCGCATTTCGGACAGGTAGCCTGTCCACGACAGACCTTCGACCCGTGGCCAAAACGTTGGCACTTAAAGCACCTCCGCGGATTTGGGATATATAGCCGGACGTGACAGTTGATGTACCCTGCTTTAATGGTAGTGGGAAGCTTATGTAATTGAATGGAAATAACAATGTGTTTAGTGGCAATCTCCTTACCGTCTCGACGCATAGTTATTCGCCGCACTGTCAGAACACCTTCATCCTTTAGACCTTCTTCGATCTCAGCATCTGAACAATCAAGAAGTTCATCAGATAGAATCATGCTCAGATATCACGCCCTTCACTATGTTCAGCGTACGATGCCTCGAAACCGTAACAGGTACGTCAGCAATTCTGTTCAGGGAAAGCAGAGTCGAGCTTTGCTGTCGTGTCTGGACTTCGATCTGCAAGTCTCCTGTAGTCAACGTTTTCGTGGAATAGGACTTCCCTATGGCTTTTTCCAGTTCCTTCGCGATCGCAAATGGTGATACTTTGCTCAGGGGCTTGGACTCATCTTCTCCATGGATGATCAGGACCTTTGCAAACCATGGTTCTGGTGTGAGGTCCAGTGATTGCGTTACTACTACATCGATGTGGTGCCGCTTTAGGTACCGATCATGTTTTCTTGAGTTTTAAGAATTCATAAAAGGAACGTTGTGGTTCAGTGCAGTAGGTGCGTCGCCCACCATGGAGCCCAACAAGGGAACGTGTCTCACACGAATAGGTCGGCGCAATCATGATCGCAATGCCTTATCAAAGCCTGATGATCGCGATCATGAGTGCGATCACGAAGCATTGGCAAGGCTGCCGCGATCATGATCGCGCCGAGCTATGCCCACACGCTAACGCCTGCCTCTGCACTATACCCTAGTGCAGCTTCTGGAGAGTGAAAAGACTGCCCAAGGTTGACCCTTGCCACCAAAGAAGGTGAAGGCAGGAAAAAGAAGATAGTGAAGGAGTAGAGAAAGAAAAAGTAATGAAGGGGGAGATGGCGACTAGCTGAATAATCCTGGCCGGGCCTTCGACGACCACCCGACTATGGGAAGCAGGGGCCAAAGCGGTGTGTTGCCTTCCCAGAGGGGCCCCAAGGGGTCCTAAACAACCTCCGTGTCCACTCAACTGCCAGGATCCCCTTTTCCCCAGACACGGGAAAGCCACGCACAGCTATACGTGGGGGTGTCCCTCCTGCGGCGACCCAACCGTGAGTGCAGGAGGGGGCTACTGCGGCTGCTGCCGGGCAACGGGGGCGCTACTTTCCCGACGCCGGGGACATTCGAAAAAACTTCTACAAACTGTTAAATAACGCAGTCTTTGGGGAACACTTTTCAATAAATTTAACATGCGTGATATTCGAGTAGCCTTCGATGAGGAGACAGCGAGTCGCCTCAGGAGTCGGGCAGAATGCGTGAGGATGGAAATTTTGTCCCCGGATTGTGTCATGCATGAAATGCGCAAAAGAAAAGTGCGATGCGATTTCCCACTCGAGATTGGGTTTACGATTTTAGAACTCAGTAAATTAACCATGTACTCATTCTACTATGACACCCTGCTGAGTAAGCTCACTTGTCCGGTGATTAACTGTTACTTTGACACTGATTCTCTGATCCTCGGCCTGTTCTGCAAGGACTATGAAGATCATTTACGAGCGATCGCCGACGACTACTTAGATTTGTCTTCCTTCGATTGGGATCGTCCACTGTACAGTGAAAAGAATCGTGGAAGACTTGGGGGCATTCAAAAGCGAAACTGGTAGTGTACCTATTGAGGAAGTAGTATGTTTGAAAGCTAAAATGTATTCCATCAAATTAGCTGGAGGAAAGCAAATTGCAAGAGCTAAAGGGGTCAAAAAGAATATTTTACGGAAGCACCTCCTCTATGAGACATACTACTACTACTACTAGTATCAATTGTTGGAAAGAAGCAGTGTATGTACACCATCAGAAATGTCAAAAGAAGTCTGATGGCATACGACGACAAGAGATACCTCTGCAATGACATCGACTCCTATCCTTATGGAAGCTACAAATATGGTAAGTTTAAGTGGGGTGATAGGGTGATGGGGTTTAAGGGTGATATAAATAGTGAAGCTCATAATGTTCTTTCATCTCTTCAGAAGATGTGCAGGAAGAGAATTAATGCTTCCGTCACATACTGTTCTCTCCTGCGGTTTGCCTCTGGGCCATGGACAGAGAAGGACGAATGCCTGAGTGATCCACATAGTACCTATGTGAAGAACACTATGGATGTTAGAGGAGATGTACGGCGTGCATGGAGGTGCCCCAGGGAGAACTACAATATCTCCGAGACTGCCATGATGTACTCAATAAACATTGAAAACTATTTACCATGTTTTTGTATCCCAACCATTGCCAAGAGTCGCCCAGGCTAAAAAAGAAGGCCTCCCGGACCAATAAGCAATTTGGGGGGAACTGTGAGCTGGCCTACAAACGAATGGGATTGATCAATCAGTGGTTGTCTATGATGCAGCTGAAATTATGAAGGAATATGCAGTTGAAAGCATGTGACCGAGTAACTAGAGAGTGGAAATGACAAATGAGTCTATCGAGCATGTATGAGAGGCAGTCAATATGCCAATCACTAGCCAATCACTAGGTTTTAGAAATGAATGGAAGTGACCACCCCCGGACCAATAGACAGGTGATCGATTTGGAAGCCTATGAGCCGACTTAAAATTGAAAAGAATAGATCATTTTGGTGTCTATGAGCGAGTGAGCAGATGTTGTGGCAATGAAGGGTAGCCAATCACATAGAAATTATATTGATCACCATGAAGGGGTTGAGCTGTGAACAACCAACCAGAGGACTTAGAAGTGGCTTGACCTGGATTAGAAAAAAGTGGCTGTTGTGGGGCTCGAATCTGTACTACTCTACTGTTGACCACCAACATCGAGCACTCCTGTCTTTAGTTTAAAATGCTCGAGTCCGATAGGGTTTCGCTGCAAGTTGCCCTGGTAGGCAATGCTGTTGACCGTCAACACTGTCAATTTTGATCGAACTCTTTCATTGTAGAGGTCATCGCATATCGCCTGACACTGGTTCTGTGCAATCGTTCTGTACTTAATTTCCAAACCTTGGAGGAGGTACGAGGCAGGTGTCGTTTCAATCCTTCACTCAATGCCCACGAGTAAGCTGGGAAACCTGCACATGTCGAAGGTAGAGGACAATGCGTGAAAACTCCACTGTATGCTTTTCATTCTCAGCAGGGCCAGCGAGAAGTCTGAATTCATCAGTCATTTGCCGGAGCACCACCCGGATCCCCAATTTTGCGAACAATCTTGCATTGAATGTGTAAGAAACTCAATTGTAGATCGAAGAAGCCACCTCCGGACCAGGAACATTATATTCGATCACACCACTCGATGTTGGTGCTGAAACGGGAAAAAACTCCACGTACTCGTATTCTGACTTTTCCAGGGAAAAGTTGGTTGAAGGCAGTGAAAAAAGCTCCAGTTGATTTGTTGTGCAGAGGCTGGAATTCTTGTGTACAATAGGAATGCTAGACATGTATCTCAGGTGAAAAAGTCAACCTTTCTTCGTTTCTTCTCCAGCTTCACTGACCGACCAACCCTCTTGCGTTTGCTTTTATTGCGTTTCCTCCCTTTTCCTTTAAGTTTGCGAAGCAAATCGTCATGGGTTGAGTGGATCGTCCCACAAACACCTTCCTTGACAGCCGCTGCAAATGTTGTTTCTTGTTGAACTTCTTCAGCTATATCACGTCCTGTGTCGAGGAGTTTTCGACCCACATATGGTCTCACTTGTTTAGTTAATATAGGCATGAACTGCTGCACCAGGTCTGAGAAAAAGCCCGATCCAACTTGGTAAAGAGGTCCCGAATAATATGGGAGATCCCGCTTTCCGTCACCAAAATGTGTGACGCAACAGGGCGACTGCAGTATATGCATTTTTCTTAGAGTTTCCTAAAATGTAATGTGACCCTGACGCGTCCTGAGCCTGCAATGAATGGAATATGACATCATCTATCTCGTTTGCCAACTTGATTTGAATGGTAATTAATTCCTTGGCTACTACATATTTATAGTACAGGTTTGTAAAAGACTATGAAATGACTTTTACGTATGACTAATGACATTACGATTCTGTACTCTGAATGGAAATAGACGCAAAAGTAGTGCAGTTATATCTCCTACAGCTTCATTCCCGATGATGCTTGTGTAAACGAAGATGTAATTTTGTACCGGAAAAAGACATATCATGCTCTGCCACAGCAAAGTTGCAGAAAGTTGTTCTCGCTCCAAATCCCAACGTTAGAGCTAAATATAGGTTAAATGTGACGTAGCAATCGTTATGACGTTCCAGTTGACAGACGTTGTTGTAGGAATTGTAGAATAAAAGACGAGCGTTCTGTGGCAGCTGTAACTGTGTCCGATATGCGTGATTTATTGCATCTACGAGATCCTGTCCTGAACTGTAATAACCTTCTGGAATTTCATAATTTTTGTACGTGACTGATAAGCAATTAAGGTGATTTGCTCTTCGGTATCCACTTCGTACTTGAGTACCATTACTGACTGACCTTTATCCATCTTCGAGCGACCAATAATCTTCTGAGTAAAGCCAAGCTTAGCTGCCAGCGTGGGACTTAATTCCAAGCCAGCATTGGATGGAATCTGTATTTCATAGTGACCGGTACCACCTATTATTCGTGCCTCTGTCCTGTAATGCTTTGCGAGCAGCTGTTTGATGGGTGGGAGAATGTTGTCTTCTGCTTGAAACTTGATCTTCTCCTTTGTGGATGTAGCGCAGAACATGCTTGTCTCTGTTATCTCACTAACGCGATCTGTGACGTTCTTAATTGCAAAAGGAATGTTTACCTCTCAGGGCAACTTCCCACTTACCATCTAAACTTAAGGGGTGAGAGAGCTTAACATAGAACTTCCCTGTCAAAAATATGAGTTGTAAATGTGCCGCAAGTTTGCTGAAAAAAGCATAACAGCAGGTTCAGCAACAATGCTGTGAATTCAGATGCTCTGCTGTACACAGCAGTCCTGCAGCGGTATGCTGCAATTTTACTGGAAACAGCAGTTTCACTCTGTTCTGCAGGAATACTGCTGTAAACATCAACCCTATAGCATTTTTGCTAAAATTCTTCTGTGTGCAGCAACCCTGCAGTGTTTTGCTTAAATTGTACTGCAAACTGCCCGTCTGCTGTGACCTTCCTGAATACTGCATAATTATCAGCCCTGCAGCATTTTACTGAAATTCTGCTGTGGCCAGCATCCCTACAGTATTTCCTTCTCTTCCATTTGTCTTGAAACGCCCCAAACACTATGCCCCAGACAGTGACACTATAGAACAGTACAGGGGGCAAAAACTCCACAGCGAAGACATTTATTTAGCTTCTTAATAGCTCTTTTTTTAAAGGATACTGTATCTTCTGGCAAACAACACGGTTGGAGTCGGCGTCAGTAAGGGGTGCTTTGCTTCCTTCTCGATGTCCACTTTCGTTGGCCACCTTTACGTACTCGTAGTAGGCACCTGGAATGAAGCATATAAGGTAGGTAGTTTCCTTCACATCCAGGTGAAAAAAACAAGATCATTTAACACAGCTGTTATAAATAGGTTATTATCATCAGGATGCCTGCCACGTGCAGCTGCCAGCTTCAGGGGGCTCAGTGGAGGCTTTGCCACCCCGTCTTTCACCGTGTTACACTTCGTGCCTTTCACACTTCTCTCCCGGAGGACATCATCACCCCACACAGCAGAACAAATGTTGCGGACGAACTTTGAGACTGTCTTGGATGTGAGGAGGGAGGCCCATGCTTGTGCTAGAAGCGTAACGCCACGTCCGGACACCTGTGAGAGTCAAGACATTAAACGTGTAGCTCCAATTCGACATGACATCTCAGTCCCCTGGGACCATTTGCATAAGACTGAGTACATTCTCACTCTCGTTCGCAATAGCTATTCAGCTACCAAAGCTACTAAGAATGAGAATGACCTCAAACTTTCGATGCAAATGGCCCCTGGTTGCACAGCTACAACACTGGCAGGTTTCTAAGACGTGGACACAGCGCCAAAAAGTAAAAGCATGTTTTGCGCAAACTGTGTCACTTACCTCACCTGTCGCATCAGCAGCGAACAGCTGTGGATGACGTTTGCCTGCAAAGTACAGGTGCTTGAGTGTGACACTTCTTGCACTGGTTACATAGCAAGGGGGCGAGACAACTGAAGAATGCAATATCGTTACCAGTATTACTGCCATAGTTGATGTTCTCCTTCAGCAGACTCCCTTTTTTTAATTTCCGCAGTTCGTCTGCCTCCTTTTTCGCCATATTTCCGCACCAGGATGCGGTGTTTCTTTTCGAGTTCTTACATAGAGAATGGCAGCGTCTAAAAATGGCACTGGTGATTAGAAGCGTAACATTTCCCCATATTTGTCCCAAAACGAAAAGATAAATTAAAAAGCTATACAGCACACAAAATTAATAGACCTTGTGGCCCTTCTGTACCCTACCAATCTGTGGTGGTGGACAAGTAGTGCCTTCCCAATGAACGAGAACGTATACTGCATGTGTATGCTACAAAATGAAGGACACTTCACTTACGCTTGAGTTCACTCTGTCAGGTGAAGAATCACGGTAATCACACATATCAGGCATGCTGGGGCAACTGGCAGGATTTTCCCTTGCCTGCGATCTCTGTTGCATAAGGCAGGGAACATCTTATCATAACACAGTGTACTCCCACTGAAAATCGCAGTGGTCAATGGCGGTGGATGCCTGATGCGTAATTTGCTGAGAAATTTATTTTTTTAAATTTAATTTAAATTTCATCGCATCCAGTAATTATGGTTAACGGCACACGACTTCATAATATAACGCATGTCCAAAAGAAGGTGACTACTTACAAGATGCTCTGCTGCAGTTTGGCTGAGGTTTTCATTCACAATCCTCTGTCACGATTGCCGCTGAGAACTTGAGGGAAAGGTGGAGTTATGTTTCTATTATAAAAAGGAGCGAATTTCAGTCAACATAAGAAGGCTATCACAGAAGGTGGCATGAAACTGATCCGTGTGACAGATGCGTTGCTGACAAGATCGGAAGGGAAAATCTCCAAAAAGGACACCTCAGCTAGGAAACACGCAACGCCACGCTCACGTTATTTAAAATCCGCTGCAAATGTAACCCTGTCAAAAGAAGATTACCTGCGATGGCCTTACATGTTCCATCTCGTCGCTGGACTGACCCGATGAGTCACTGCCGGAGCGACTAAGCAGCTTCGGTACACGAATCCGCGTGGTCCGTACCGTCTTTTTTATGGCTTCCTCGGTTTCTGTCATGCAGGATGATCTGTGTTAGTGAAGCATAGCCACGACACAGCTCAGGAACAATTTCAATTTTCATGAATACGTTAATGCTCCCAATTGTGGAAAGAGAAAACTGATTTTCTCCCATCTCACCTTCCATGAGCATAATTTGTGCTCTGTAAAAGCCTGCCTCGTTGGCGTCGTCCCCGGATGGTTCCCAAAACACCCAGTAGACTTTATGTGGCTGACTGGAACTGTCTCACGTTCTCCTGAGTCCAGATAGCGAACGTAGGCATACATGCTCGATAAAAATCGTTTTCAATCGTTTCAAAAAGCGTTTTCAATCCGACGACGACCGACCACAACAGTCAGCACACGTGGTTTCAATAACACATGGCAGGGCAGCGGAAACGAAGACGAACGCAAAGTTCCGCAGCGAGACGAATAGAACAGTTAAAAGTGACAGTACGTGTTGTAATTGATGGTTATGTGTAAATTAAGTGAATGGTACATATATTATTTACAATATTTTAATAGTTGTTAAAGTGCAGAACGCTTAGAAATTAGCGAAGCCGCCAAGCCGATTTACCGGGCCCCGAGTGTTATAGCGGGACGCTTGCGATTCTTAAGTCGTTATATGTCTTTGCTGCCTATGCCAAAGGGACGTTGAAGTGTGCTTTGTTTTTCGTTCCTTACAGTAATGTCAAAGCACAAGTAATATTACAACCGTAGCAGTCCATATTTCGGCTGCGCAATTTCTCCTGCAACGACGTGGAGTCGTCGGCAGGCTAGCCGACGTGATCAACATAATGAAACTGCCGCCGCCAGCACCCCGGGGCCATTCAGTTCTGCTTTCTCCCGTGACGAGCATCCTGAAGAACGCTCTAATGGTGCCACTGGCGACCGTTGCGCACCATATGGGGCAGCCGACATCGCAGAAGCCTCAAATAGCGACCGATCACCAGAGGCTGATATAAACAGTAACTTCTCTGGATGTTTCACCTCAATCAAAGGAAGTGAGCCTGGAATGTCGAGCACGTGCATACCCTCTGGCGCCGTTCGAAGCCCATCAAGAGCGGCATCAATACCTCTTAGCAGTACTGACTGTGATACAAGCAGCAACTGCTCAGATGAGTCAGGTTCTCTGTTGACAGATGTAGAACCTGAGTTCCGTGACGGATGCCTCCCGACTAGTACCAGCCAAACCCCATCAAGAGTGTCACTCAGTCCTCCGAGCACAGCAGGGGAAAGTTCTGATTGGAGCCCAATAACAGTCATATCGACTGCCCGACTTCTCCTTCTGGGTCTGAAGGCATCATCATCATCACGGATATTGACAACTCTGATGAAATGAATGAACCCAATACTCCTCCCGTCCCTGACCACAACCATGTACAAAGTACATCATCCCTTCAAAGCAAGCTTAGTGGTTTGGACATATTCTTCATGGTTCTTGCATTTATTGTTCGGCATTCGAGGCAGCTATTAAGGACCTCCTGGAGCTCCTAAGTCGAATATTTGGGACTGATGTGTTGCCATGTTCATTGTACGTTTTTGACAAGGCAATTTGTGGTATTGTTGGGACATACACACGTCACTATTTCTGTGACTTGTATCACAGTGTAACACAGTTTGGTACTGATCTAAACACAGAAGTGAAGTGCAAGATATGCAGGCGCCCCAGTCCATGGAATCCTACTTCGTCACGATAGATGCTGACCTTGAAATAAAAAGGACACCAAGCGGGACACCACAGCATGAGACCAAGGGACAACAGTTCGAACATCAGTGACATTCAGGATGGATTCCTCTACAGGGAGTTGCACTCTCATGGATTCTTGAAAAATCTGTGTAACTTTACCTACACTTTCAACACGGATGGATGCCCCTCATTCAAATCTTCTGGACTTTCAGTTTGGCCCATATATATCATGTTCAATGAGCTGAATACTGTTGAACGTTTCAAAAACGTAATCTTATCTGGCCTGTGTGTTCGAAGAAAAGAACCGGATATGCAAATATTCCTGCAGCAATTTGCGCAGCAAGCTAAAAAGTTCTTCCATTACGAGGTGCAGTGGAAAAGAAATGGGGAATATGATTTAAGCAAGTTTGTTGTTGTGCGCTGCTGTGTGAACTCTGTAGCGCGGCCAATGCTACAGAACATGTAAATGTTCAATGGAAGGTTTGGGTGCGCTTTCTGTCTCCATCCAGGTGAAATTGTAGGCCGTACTCTGAAGTATACGATCCGAAGACCGAAAGCCAGACACAGAACAAGCAATGAAACACTGCGCCACATGAAGGTGGCATTCAACACAGGAGAGACACAAAAGGGTGTCAAGGTACCGTCACCCCTTATTAACCTCCCCATTTTTGGAATTGTAACAGGATTTGTCCCTGATTACATGCATTCTGTCTGCCTCGGGGTTGTGAGACAGGTGACACTGCTCTGGTTTTCTGGACCCAGAAGCCCACATCACCTGACGCCGACGGAACGGAGTAGTGTAAATGGCAGGCTATGCAGCACTGCCCCATCAAATGAATTGTGCCGCCTGCCCCGAACACTTGCGATGCATAAAATATGGAAGGCCATAGAGTGGAAAAACTGACTCTTATACTACAGCATGCTCTGTTTATGAGCCATCCACCAAATCACGTTACTTGAGCCATTGCGTGAAGCTGGTCTCAAGTGTGTACATCCTCTTCCAAGACAGCATAGCTGCTACAGAGCTAAACATCACCCGTAACCATCTGCACAAATTCAATCTCGGTGTGGAAGAACTTTAAAAAAAACAAGAGATCATATTTAATGTGCACCTATTGCTTCATCTCGCAGACAGTGTTGAAAACTGGGGGCCCCTTTGGGCACATTCTGCCTATGTTTTCGAGGTTATGAACCACATCGTGCAGAAATTTGCGAGTGCTCTCAAGGGGCTTGCACTACAAGTGGCTAAGGGATATCTCCTTTCATCTTCCTTGAGAAGCATGAGGGTCCGTGGCCCAATCGCTCAGTCTGCTCTTGATTATGAGTCAAAAATATCAAACTACCGTAACGTAAAATGTGCAGCGTCTACGGGCACCTTTACTGTGTTGGGCAAAGCTATGTCTATCCCGGACTTGGAACTTTCTTCAGTCTTGCAGCACATCAACAGACACGGCTCCAGAACCTTGGGACCCCCCCTCAGGAAGGAACGCAGGGTCATTTTTAAGTCGTTGACTCTGACTAGTGCAGAGTGGCTAACTAAGACTTGCGATACTTGCAGCAAGGTTTAGTTGTCGACAGGGGACTACAGAGCAATCCAGCGCATATATACCACCAATGAGGCAGAGGCAGACTTGTACAAAATACTGCGCAAAAGTATTTAAAATAGAGTACAAAATACTCAAAACTGAAAGTAATTTGAGTAGAGTACTAAATACTCTAAGAAGTATTTAAGATACTATTTAAAGTACTTTAGTATTAGCAGTAAGTGAAACGCGTATTCTGAACGTGGCCTTACAAACGAAAGGAATAAACTTCATCAGCCATGCATATCTTTCATTTGCAACGTCTTGGTGTCAAGTAATGTTTGGTGAACTTTGGTGAACCCAAGTAAAGTTTGTTGATATGTTCTGACCCAAAACTTCGTAATCCCTCCTGTATGTCGGTTCGGGTCTTTCAACCTCTGGCATGTGTTTATTGCTTTGATGACCAAGTAAATAAATGCCGGGATTATCTTGTACCTAATCCCCTGGTGGTTCACATGGCAATATGAATAGGAACGGTTTTCTGACGAAGGTGGCTATTGAGAAGCAAGGCCAGGCTTTGGACCAGCCTATTGTACAAGAGGATAAATGACAGATTCGCGAAGTCCCGAAAAAAGAAAAACAAAGAAAAAGGGGGTTAAATTCCAGTGAGCTGAAAATCTCGGCACGGCGGGAACCGTGCTGGATATGGCTTGACGAGGAAGGAAAGTATTTTGAGTACTGAGTAGCAAATACCGAAAAACCTATTTTAAATACATTAAAATACTTGTCGCAAAAAGTATTGAGTAGAGTACCAAAATACCGGAAAAAGTATTTCAAATACTGTATTTTGAGTACGTACTCAAGATACGTACAAGTCTGGGCAGAGGTATGCATGCTTCATGTTCACACTTTTGTTGTGAGAAGCCTGCCACATGTGAGCCACCTTAAAGAGGCCGTGGAGGTGAAAGACTCAGACTATGTTGATGTAACAACTGTTGTGTCAGAATGTGTGTACGTAGACATTTGGTCAAAGCAATATGTTTCAAGGCTCTCGAATGTCTGTGCAAAGAGCTAATTTTGGAGACCGTCCTCGAATACATTCGGTTCACCAAAGCTGTCTGACTATTGTTGTTGTCTGTCTGGTTGTAGTGGTCTGTCTGTTGGATATTGTTGATAGTGCTCTTCAAGCACCTCCTGATACAATAACACAAATGTTGCAGAGACTATATTTTTTTATAAGATGTGCTTTCATGCCACATGTAACTTTGCATGGCCTTTTCCAGCAATGCGACGTGCAGGTGGCAAATCTGTGGCAGCATTTGATTATTTACAATTTGTCTCAGTTTGGATGTGCACGGATGCACATTTTTCACACATAGTCTTGCTGCAGAATGAGGACCTGCAGCGCGAACCGTGCTTGCTTTGGATTTCATTGACTGAAAGACGATGATGTTGTTTGGGCCTTTGTGGTTTTTGTTTCTTTTTGTGTGTGTGTGTGTGTGTGTTGTAACTCGTGAACGACGAGGAAGAAAAAAACTAATTTTGGAACGTCTGGTTCGAGTGCTTTTCTCTAGCTCATCGAATGTCCTGTGTCACTCTGATCTAAACGAAATTGGGTTAGTAGCTATCCATCTGACCATAACAGTCTTCCGGAGAAGCACAGTTCGTTTGTTGTAATGGAAACTTGCTGTAACCTGCTGCTTCCAGCAGTAAGGACTTGTATGAAATACTCAGCATGAACACAGCATGTTTGCTGTAACAGAAACTTGCTGTAACCTGCTGCATCCAGCTGTAAAAGTACTTGTGCGAAATATTCAGCAGGTACACAGCATGTTTGCTGTAATGGAAACTTGCTGTAACCTCCTGCTTCCCGTAGTAAGGACTTGTATGAAATATTCAGCAGGAACACAACATGTTTGCTGTAATAGAAAGTTGCTGTAACCTGCTGCATCCAGCAGTAAGGACCTGCACGAAATATTCGGTAGGAACACAACACGGTGCTGCAAACAGCAGTCAGCTGCTGAAATTTTGCTGTTCCATCAGGAATGCAGCAGAATAGCGGCAAAATTTCTTATTTGCAAATATGTTACTGCAGAAATGTTGTAGAAAGTTGTGTTTTTACTAAAAATGGTTTAGCAAAAATCTGCTGAGTTTTGCTGTGTCCTGCTGCTTTCACTTGAATGCAGCAAAAATCCAGCGGGAATGCAGCAACAGAAGGAAAAAAAACAGCAAAAATACAACAGATCTACAGCTCATATTTCTGACAGGGTTGTTCATCATGTTATTGGGAAATTCATTAGTGGAAGCATTCGATAGCAGATTTACATAAAACTGGCTCGTCATTTTATTTATTTGTGGCAAATATCCAGTTGCACACATTACTTTTATATGCAACTGGTGTGCCACTCGTTCCTGGGTAGGAGCGCCGGCGAAAATCTCGAGAGACGCGATTCGAGATAGTCACCCTGGAAGAGCTTCACTTTCCCCTTCAGCGGTTACATGCAGCTTACAGAAAAAATAACAAAAAGTCATATTAGGAACAAGATCCTCGCTCTAGATAATGCTATGCGAGAAAAGAAAAGCTAGTTGCTGCTCAAGTCGCCACAGAGACATTCGAGCCACGATAATTGATCCGAAACTTGGTTTGCGAGGGAGTACTTAAGCGAAGTTGTTTTCCAGCGATCAAAATATGTGTGTGTATTGGCATAGAGGCGGAAGACCAGTCACAAGGACTGGCTCCCATATGACTATCTCACAAGCTAGGACTAAAACTAGAACTAGTGCAATGCCAACTCCTGCTTGTGAAATAACGTCACGTTAAGGATTGCTGTTCGTGCTTGTCGTCACCATGCAACAGACCAAGACTGCGGAGAGTTGCGTACGGAATAAGGGCTTTTTCTTGAGATTGTTGCCATATTGTTCTCCTCGAAACTCTTGCTAAAGTAATGCGCCCTATTGTTGTCTTCAAATCTTGTTACAGTCTCTGTTCTTTTCAGTGATGCTGTCTGGATTGTTCGGTATACCAAATCCAGAGGAGTGCATGGATGCATGAGGCACAGCATCTCAGAGGTCTACACGGACGTATTAAGCACAGCTGTTCAGAGGACTACATTGATGCATGAGGCACAGCAATTCAGAGTACTTCACCACTATAGGTCTGTCCATTATTACTCTATATATTGTGGTTGCATGTGTGACGGTGCACATATTGTGTGCCCTCGTGTAAAACCTTTTACCAATGTTTGTGTGACGTGTGTTCTTACAAATATCCTTATATGACAGTTTGGGTGCTGCATTGTGTAGCAGTTAGTGTGTGATACATCCTAACGTATGTGTTGTTGTGTAGTAATCGCAATATCTTGTGTGTTGCAGGTGGGGCAGAATCAAATATGGTTCAAATAAAAATGGGCGAAAAAACGTGACATATATTTGGTTACCAATGACTTGCATGAGCCGGGGCGGGGCCGACGCGAGATTGGTCTGGGTTATCTTGCTTCCAGCGTCCTGCTAACAGCGTCTGGCTAATTATGTCATTACTAAATACGTACTCCTCCCAGCGTCTAGTGCTCCCAGTGTAGAACAACATCTGGAGAGCTATGTCATTGCCAGCTACGCACTGCTCCCAGCGTCCTGCTAAAAGCGGCTGACTAGGTATATCATTGCTAGCTATGCACTGCTCGCAGTGTCTAGTGCTCCCAGTGTAGAGCAAGCTGTGACTATAGTTACGTGATTTCCAGCTACGCATTGCTCCCAGTGTCTGACTAGGTATGTCATTGCGAACTACGTACTGTTCCCAGTGTCTAGTGCTCCCAGTGTGGAGCAGCGTGTGGCTATAGTTACGCCAGTGCACAGTTTTTACTGCACACGAATTGCAGTTGTATGGGTGCATTCCAACGTAGGCAAAAAAAATATTATAGCACGTACTGCATCCGTAGCACAAGGTTTAGTAACGCGTTATCCGTCATTTCTTGGGATGAGCGCATACATGGTGTAAAGCGTTGACTGAAAGCAAACTAAAAAAAAAAAACTGTACTGTAAAAAAAAGGACTGTACACTGGCTTGACTGACAAATTGACGATGTCTCGCGTATGGAGGATGGAACGTCTGAGTAGATTGTTATTTTATTATCTCAAGCAAGTGCACAGTTCTTTTCGACATACTACCTCTACACAGTACACACATACACAACATGACATAATACACAAGTCCAAGGTTTACGTCGTGGCCCCTAGAGCTTTGGAAAAGCAAGTAACATTCCAGAAGGAAGTCACGCGCTCGTAATGAGTACCTCTTTCTCACCATTTCTCTTTTTTCTCCAGCCAATCAACCAACCAATCGCGTCAGCAGGTATGGCGTTCCCTATGCCTCATCATATAAAGTAATCGAAGTCGATTAGTTCATGCGAGAATATGGCCCCAGGGGATCGCACTCACTCGAGGAAGCGTCACCACAAGGGAGCTGCCATCCGTTGGCCATGGAAGGCGTTGCCTTCTGTAGGCCGCCTCATTCCGCTAAACTTGACCTGCTGGTTTTCCAAGGTTCTTCACTTGCTGCCGAAATTGGGCATATTATGTGCGTATCTCATATGTACTTGTAAAACCAATAAGCATTTCATATTTTCTCACTACATCACTTGCTTGTTTGCTGTCACTTGTTCCCCAGGCAGCACACCAATATTGGCTCAATATTGGACCAATGTGGGCTGCCAGGTTGGCCAATACTGGTGCCATATGGGCTGGTACCGTTGGTCCGACATAAAAAGTGCAACCAGGCTCCTTATTGGACCAATATTGGCTGCCTTTATTGGCGAGCACGTATTGCCCATATTGTGCCAATTTTTCAGTGATAACGCCAACGTTGAGTCCGTGTAAAAATAAAGCATAAAACGATATAATATCCACTACTAACAGTAATAATATTTCTGTCGTCTTTTTCTTTTGTGTTTCTGCAGATCTTTTAATTGATCCACGATGCATTCTGTTAGGAAATTAGGAAAACAACACTGCCGCGGCCAGAGACCAAGCAATTTTGTGTGAGAGAGACGGGGCGAGAACCCATCTTGGGACCCGGAGAAAACAGTACGGGAAGGTTGGTACTGTGGGCAATAGAGAAGAATGTGCTCTAGATCTTCTGGAGCACCGCAGTGACAGCATTGGGGAGAGTCAACTTGTCTCAAGCGGTACCGCCACTGCTATGTAAAAGCCACATCGTGGCGCATTCGATGAACTAATGCGGCATTTTGACGAGAGGTATGTCGAGAACATGCGGAAAGCGAGCGCTGGATCAACTCTGCTTAGCATAGCTGGTGAGAGAACGTCAGCGGTCCATTGGCGGGAAGCAAGGGGAGTCACGAAGCGTCGAAGTACGGAATGACGATCTCCTCTCAGCAGCGGAATACGCGTCTGTCTCCGAGACGACAGAGCTGCTTCTGCGGCGCTGCGACCTGTAGTGGCTGAAGCCTTACTGAGAAAGAGAACCAAAGTTGCGGAGTCTTCGTCGTCGTAGAGTACCGGCACGCAATGAGTGGCGCTACAGCTACCCCCCCCCCCCCCCAGAAGCCTGGAGGCGCCTTGCCCAGGTCACAGGGCGGGACGAGGGAGACGAATGAGACTCTGCGGAGATGCAGCTGGAAGGGGTAGTGGGGATAGGGTCGTCTTTGAGGTAGGCGGGCTTGAGCCTATCTATCCCAACTGTCTGCTCCTTGCTGTTGACGAGGATCCGGAAAGTCTTGCCGCCAGAGGAGATGACGCGGAAGGGACCGGTGTAGGAAGCCTCCAAGGGCCTGTGGACTGGGGGTGTGCGGCGAAAAACGTGAGTAGCGTCGGAGTGGTCTCGGGGCACGTAGAACAGGCGGCCGACGGACTTCCGTACGTGGAGAGGCCGTGTGACAAAATCCAGAGGTGAGCCTAAGTGATCTTGAGGGGGAAGAAGCAGCTGCTCAGGGATTCTGAGACTCGATCCGTAGACCATGTCCGCTGGGGAGCAGTGTGAGTCCGCCTTGACGGCACAGCGTATACCGAGGAGTATCAAGGGGAGGTGATTATGCCAGTGAGTGCGACGCTCATACGCCATGATGGCGGATTTCAGGTGGCGATGGAATCTCTCGACAAGCCCGTTTGCGGCGGGTGGTAGGCGGATGTGCGGTAGGTGGTTGTCCCCAGCATCTTGAGCATGCAGTGAAAGAGGGAGGATTCAAATTGCGGGCCTCTGTTAGTTGTAAGCTTGTCTGGGGTCCCGAAACGCGCGACCCAGGTGTGCAGAAAGGTCAAGCATACAGTCTCAGCGGTGGCGTCTACCATAGGAACAGCCTCGGGCCACCTGATGTACCTGTCTATGCAGGTGAGGAGGTAGCGGTAGCCGTTGGATGAGGGGAGTGGCCCGACAATGTCCACGTGAATGTTGCGAAACCTGTGGTCCGGAGGCAGGGAGGTGGCGAGAGGGGAGGTAGTGTGACGATGAACTTTCGCACGCTGGCAAGGGACGCAAGACCTGTGGTTCCGCATGCCGGGCTAGACGTATCGTGACGAGATGAGGTTGTGAGTCGCACGAACGCCGCCATGAGCAAGTGAGTGAAGAGTGTCGAAGGCCCTGCGCTGAAGTGGGGCCGGTACGAAGGGGCGCGCTTGAGTAGTCCGACTGGGCGACGCCTATTGTGGTCGTCCCCAAGCCTAAGGGAGCAGTACGCGGGTGATTCCATCTGAACTCAGGCAAGGTGGTCCGGGCACCATGAGTGATTTTTATTGAAAAAATATATGTTGTAGCCTGACTCAGACTGAGAATGGGACATCAAGTATTTTTTTCTCTAGCCTCCGTAGTTCCCGAGGAAAAAAATCCGGAAGAATATGGCAGGTCCGGCGCGCTTTCAGGCATAGCGATTTTGACGTTCAGTATCCGTCCAACGAACGCGTTCACGGCTTTGAATTTTTTTTCACGCACTGTCAGCTATGTTGGCTTCTAGTGCTTGGGTTCGGTTCCGGCAGAAATTTTGTTATTTTGCAGCTAAAAATACGCCAAGTTGGTGGCGACGACGAAAATCGCTCATATTCTTGCGGCTATTGCGGCACTTGTGTACATGCCAGTGAAACGAGAAAGGCATCTTTATGTAGCGGAGACTGAGCCCTATAATTTGATATCAAATTTAGGAGTCTAGACCAGGTTGGTGTCACTCATGGAGGCGTCTACAACACATGACATTCGAGAAAATGCGGTTTTTGAGCGCTCATATCTAAAAAACCCCAGCTCGAAAATTCTTCAAACTTCGTAGGCGCATGCTTCCATATATGATATTTGAGTGAGGAGAAACTCAAAGGTTTTTTCCTTGCACGATAAAAGTTAGTGCGCGCCAAAGTTTCAGTGTCGGACTGTGGTGCCTGTAATGACCATGGAAGCGCTGCGACAAGTTCACTGGTCGATATTCGATTTGTTTCTTGAGGCAGCGGACCGTGGTATCTGTAGTCTACCCAAGGAGACGTCCCTCAGTTCGCATAGAAGCATAGACAACGATTTCTGTGTCCGTCCGGGAGTACTTTGCCGTGACAGGAGCCGCCGCCGCTGCTAATGAACAGCGAGGAGAGTAACAGGATTAGCGCCACCTGCACTGGAGCTCGTATCCGGCTTCAGGTACAAAACGCAAGTTAGTTTGGAGTCATTGTGAGAGTGGGTGGTTCCTCTAGCTGTTGCCAGCAGTGATTTCGTTTATAACAGATGTGTTTTCACACTGTTTCGACTCGCCGTCGCTTTGCGGTCTGTATCTCCGTATTGAACATGAAATTAAGTAAAGACCGTGTCTACTGCGCGAACTACATGAACAGGTACACACAGAAGATATATTTTCAAAGGAACTTCGCCCATGTATCTTCGCTGGACGATGCGTTGATGACAAACGTTCTGACGCCTGAACAGTATTGTAACGTGCGCTAGTTTGATTATCTCTGCCACAACTGCTAATGTAATCAATCAAATGTAAATAAACAGTGACTGGTCTTTACCGGCATGGTCTAGAGTGCTGGATGTAAACATCGAATTTTCATGCACGTACCGGGCAAGCAGCGACACATACACTCAATCTACATTTCTCTGTAGTTGATGATGATTCCGGTTTCTATGGCGCACAGACAACTAAGATTTCTCTGTAGTGTCCTTGTGAAACCGTCATGCTGCTTTCGACGTCCTGGGAGAATATTCGACTCCTTGGGTTCTCAAATAGCAGCACGAACAGCACAGGCGGCTTTCACAAGAAACACGTGACTATCGACCAGTTAACTTCTCGCAGCGCTTCAATGGTCATTACACGCACCACAGTCGGACACTGACACTTTGGCACGCTCTAACTTTTATTGTGCAAGGGAAAAACCTTCAACTTTCTGTATACTCAAACGTCATGTACGGAAGCATGCGCCTACGAAGTTTGAAGAATTTTCGAGGTGGGGTTTTTTAGATATGAGCGCTCAAAAAACGCATTTTTTCGAATGTCACATGTTGTAGACGCTTCCATGCGTGACACCAACCTGGCCTAGACTCCTAAATTTGATATCAAATTATAGAGCTCAGTCTCCGCTACATGGAGATGCCTTTCTCGTTTCACTGGCATGTACACAAGTGCCGCAATAGCCGCAAGAATATGAGCGATTTTCGTCGTCGCCACAAACTTTGCGTATTTTTAGCTGCAAAATAACAAAATCTCTGCCGGAACCGAACCCAAGCACTAGAAGCCAACATAGCTGACAGTGCATGAAAAAAAAAAAAATTCAAAGCCATGAATGCGTTCGTTGGACAGATATTGAACGTCAAAATCGCTATGCCTGAAAGCGCGCCGGACCTGCCATATTCTTTGGGATTTTTTTTCTCGGGAACTACGGAGGCTAGAGAAAATATACTCGATGTCCCATTCTCAGTCGGAGTCAGGCTACAACATATATTTTTTCAATAAAAATCACTCATGGTGTCCGGACCACCTTGCCTGAGTTGACATGGAATCACCCACGCGTTTGTGCAGATTTTAGCGTATCCCTTAATCGCCAGTTGGATATTACGCTTTACCCACTTCAGAGACCAGAGGAGCTTTTTGTGAAGCTGAATGGCGGCCAGAAATTTTCGAAGCTGGACCTTTCAGAAGCGTATCTGCAGATGGAACTGGTTGATGATGCGAAAAAGTTATTGGTAATCAATACTCACAAAGGACTGTACCAGTTTAATCGAATACGTTTGGTATTGCCTCTGCACCTGCAATTTTTCACCGTACCATGGAGCAAGTTACAACGGGGTTAGACCATGTTGCTTGTTACCTTGATGACATTATTGTGACTGGTTCTAATGATGAAGAAGATCTGAAAAATCTAGAGAGCGTTTTTCAAAGATTGCACGAGCATGGTTTTGTTTTGAAGGAAGATAAATGTGCTTTCCAGCGTAATGAGGTTGAATATCTTGGGCAAATCTTATCCGCGAAAGGGTTTCACCCTTCACCAAAGATTTCCGCGGTTCTAAACATGCCAGAGCCCACTAACGTTTCAGAACTGAGAGCGTTCCGTGGAATGGTACAGCATTATATCAAGTTCATACCGGGGTTAGCGCAGACTTTTGCACCACTCAATGGATTGCTTCGCAAAAACACACCATATGGTGTTGGTCGGAAGAATGTATTGATGCTTTTGATGGTCTTAAAGGTGTTGCGACACTTTCGATGAGGTGCTGAAGTATAATAGATATGCATCGTACTCATTATGAGAACACCGTAGAAATAAGAATTTTTCCTCTGGCTAGATTGGTTCGGAAAATAGGCGCAGCCACAAAGCGATGACCCACAGTGTGACCTCACGGACCCTCTCCCCCATTTGGCTGGGGAGACGCGCGTCTTCCCTCGCTGCTCCTGTGTGACGTCACCGATGTCGCTTCTTCGGGGCCGTTTTTCTCCGTACCTGCTCATGTCATGGACCTGAAAATTTGAATATGGGATGATGCCGGGTGATGAATAGTTTTTCGTGTTTAGCTGGAAAAGCTGGAAACCAACTGTCACAACACCTTTAAGCAGAAGTTGACTGCCATTGACGCTCTAACTCATTTTGATCTAAAGAACCCCATCCATTTGGCAGCGGATGCATCTTCAGAGGGAGTTGGCGCTGTGATCTATCACAAGATAGACGGAAAGGAAGAACTCATTGCTCATGCATCGAAAACGTTACTCCCAGCTGAGAGAAACTATGCTCAGATAGAGAGGGAGGCAGTTGCCATCAGTTTCGGTCTGAAGAAATTTCACCAGTACCTCTGGGGACGGAAATTTACTATATATACTGACCATAAACCATTAACAAGCATTTTTGGTTTAAAGAAGGGAATACCTGTGACCGCAGCAAACCGGTTACAAAGCTGGGCGTTGATCATGACGGGCTACAGCTATGATATTCAGTACAAACCAACGGAGCAAATGGGAAACGCTGACGGGTTGTCGAGACTTGCAGAAAGGCCTGATGACGATTTCGATCAAGAAATAGCCAGAGACCACTTTTCTAACGTTGATGATGTGAACATAATTTCTATGGAAGTATTGTGAATTTTACCTGTAACAGAAAACAAGCAATGCGCCGTGCTCACAATGGGAAGGAGGAAGAGACTATCGGGACGTTTTTGATAAAGTATAGGTCTGCTCCTCATGATTCAACTGGGAAGTCACCTTATGAGCTGCTGAACAAACGTTCATTCAGTATGACGCTAGATTTCGTTCGACCGTTCCGTCGTTCTGACAGTGACGTTTTCTCACATTCTACACCAGAGAGTCCAACTCGGAATTTTAGTATTTCTCAAAGGCTGTGGGTAAAACATCCAACACGGAAACACCACTGGGTTAAAGGCATTGTTGTTGGTCGTGTGGGTCACGTGATCTACGAGGTAGAGTTCGGAGGACGGAAACGTCGTAGAGTCCAGGCCGATCACATCAAGAACAGGGTGTTAACTGTACGACTCACAAAACGGTAGTGAGGTCTCATGTATACTTGGTTCTCTACAGGAATCGGAGATGCCCTTGAACTTAGCCATGGGGATTGACCTGGATCCTCTGGTGTCACCTGCGGTTCCTGAAGATGTAGGTTGTCCTGAGACACATACAACCACTTTTCTCGAGAAGCCTACAGCCGCTCCAGCTCGGAGGTACCCGGACCGTTCTCGTAGACCACCTGTCCGGTACCAGTCCACAGCTTTAGGAGGGAGAAATGTAGTGGATGACGACGACTGAGGCATCAGCAGGAGGCTCGCGCTCTCGCACATCTGACCCTCAGCTGTTCGACAGGAGCTGATCCAGCTGATCATACCAGAGTAAAATGCCCTGACGTATTGTGTTTATTTCATAGCTACAGCATCACGGTTGTTACAGGGTCGAAGGTTGCTGCCCGGGTTCCGAGGAGGTACTGCATATGGCGCAAGAAATGGCTTGGGGTTGGATCGTTTCATTCTTCGGCGGAAAGGAGTCTCTGGAGCCGTTTGTGCTCGGGCGCCATTATGCGTTCTAAAATGGCAGCCCTGAGCAAATCGTAAGCATTTTCGGCTAGAGGGGAGCTCAGAATATCGATATGCTCCGCGGCGATCTCTTGCGGAAGGATGCTTACGACGTCGCAATATTTGGTGGCTTGCGTTGCTATGCCAGCGAGGCCAGCCAGGCAAATTGACAGTCCACTTGATGGTACCATACCGTGGGATTGGCTGTCCAAAACGGAAGCAGCCTCACGACGGAATCGGACACGGCAGCAGGTGAGCCGATGGACGGACTGTCTCCAGTAGGCGTTGGAACATTGGCAGGAGGGGGGGGGGGGGGAGCACCGGGTGTCCGGCATGAGGAGGCTCCGAAGTCATGCTCACGTCCGAGTCACCAGTTTGTAGTGGCTGAAGTCCTACTGAGAAAGATGACCAAAGACCGGGAGTGAGGTTTTAGGCCGGTTTCATTTGCGCGGCACAGAACTGGGCTGAGCTGAGCGCCTAATCGGCGGCGGCGAATTGCACGAGCTTTTGCGCAGTCGCTCGCAGCGCGCCACGCGGAGAGGGGGGGGCGTTCCCAAAATATTTGAGTGCACTTACATTGCAATAGTAGTACACAGGAAGAAAGTTAGGAGGTGCCGCCAAACATTTGACGGCACGTGTTGGGGGTTTTGCTGAACTCCTGGTCGTGGCTACAAGAGTGCGTGGTGTGTGCAACCAGTTACAACGACTTGTAGTTCAACTATTACTTAAATCCTTCATCATGTAGTTACATGTTAATTGCAACCACTCGTCGGAAAGCACTTAGCGGCGCGATGTGAAATAATTTTTTCGGTCTTTATAAACCTTGTTTCGCAAGCGTCGCTTAACACTTCAAATGTTCCTCAACTTTGAATCACCACACTCAGACATGTCTCCCAAACGCTGGTCACAGTCACACGCTGGTCACAATCACAGACAAATCACACGCAGCGGTCAATAGCTGCGTCAGCGCGGTCGTAAAGAAGCTCTCTACCAAGGAGTTTCTAGCACCTCTCCAGAATATGCTAAAACAATAAAAACTGTGAATGTTAGGCCAGGATATAATGCTTGTCGTTCTTCCTGATCACTAGAGCACGGAACCCAGAAAGCTCACTCCTTCACACATGATATGGCACAAGGTGGTCCTCAGTTATCGATGATGGCCATCCGCGCAGAGTAAATTCTGCTACTTTACACAACACCCTGTCTGTCTTTGTAGCCTTCGCAATGCTCTTCGCTTGCGAAGGGGTGTTCTCGAAGGCTGCCAGAATTTCCTTTGTATCTTCCAGATGCGTAGTTGGCATCGGTAGACGAGATAACGCGTCCGCTACCAGCATGTTGCTTCCCTTTCTGTATTTAAGCTGATAACGATACGCTGAAAGCAGCAGCGCCCAACGCTGCATTCGGGCTGCGGCTAACGTTGGAATCGCCTTGTTGTGCGACAAAATTCCTAGCAGCGGTTGATGATCCGTGAACAGTGTGAACTGTCTGCCATACAGATACCGGTGAAAACGTTTAAGGCCAAATACAATTGCTAACGCTTCCTTTTCCCCTTGCGCGTACTTCTTCTCGGCCGGAGATAAGGTACGCGACGCGAACGCTATAGGCCGTTCAGACCGATCTTGTGCCATATGAAAAATCACGGCGCCCAAACCGTACGCTGACGAATCACACAATAGTCCCAGTGGCTGCGTTACATCATAATAACTCAAAACACTGCTACTGACTAACAGTTCTTTCGTCGCTTTAAAAGCTCTTTGGCATCTCCTATCCCATAACCATTTTTTGCCCTTCTTTAGAAGTTCATACAATGGAGCAGCAACTGTTGACAGGTTTTTCAGAAAACGTGCGTAAAAGTTCAACATTCCTATATATGCTTTCAACTCTGTTACATTTGTTGGATCTGGGGCCTGTAGGGTGGCCTTTATCTTTGTGTCAGTGGGATAAACAGCCTTAGACGTAATTTTATGCCCTAGATAAACTACGGAGTCCTGGAAAAACCTGCACTTAGACTCCTTAATTTTAATATTATACTTGTTAAGCCTTTTAAGGACCGTCTCTTGGAGCTTGCTGCAGTCTTCTTTGTCCTTCCCAGCAATAATCACGTCATCAATGTAACAGCCTACTTGAGGTATGTCCTTCAAAACCTTGTCCATCAGGGACTGGAATATGGCAGGTGCACTTGATATACCAAACGGTAATCTTTGAAACTGGTAAAGTCCTAGGTGTGTGTTGACCGTCAGCAGCTGACGGCATTCGGGTGCCACTTCGATCTGGTGATACGCAGAGGACAAGTCAAGGACACAGAAAACACTGCCTCCTGCCAAAACAGAGAAAAGTTCTTCGGGGTGCGGTAACGGATAATGTTCCGTTTGAAGCACTGGATTAATAGTCACTTTGTAGTCGCCGCAAAGTCTTAGGCCCTCACCGCTCTTCTTAGGCACCACGACTAATGGAGTGGCCCACTCACTCTGTGTAACATGTTTTACAATGCGGGTCTTTTCGAGTTCGTCCAGCTGTTCAGCTACAGCATTTCTTACGGCGAAAGGAACGGATCGAGCCTTGCAGAACACTTGTGTGCTGCCATCCTTGACGATTATCTTCGCTTGGAATTCCTTTATCAGTCCCAGTCTTGAATCAAACACGTCTGGAAATTTCTTACGCATTTCCTCGACACGATAATCAGCTATGACTTGCCCGACAAGATTCCAATCCAAGCGTAGTTTTTCTAACCAGTTCCTTCCCATCAGAACCGGAAGCTTCTTCCCTCGATTTCGAACCACAATGATTGGCATAATCATTTGTGTTCCCTGGTGCTGTACATTTACGAAGATCTGTCCTCGTACGGGGAGTTGCTGTCCGGAGTAAGTCTTCAGACTGATGGTGCACGGCTTGCACCTTAAATGCGAAAATCGTTCTTTATACGTACTTTCCGGCATAATGGAGACAGACGCTCCCGTGTCAATCAACATTGACAGTGTCTGTCCTTCCACATTTAGCTCTATCTTGTAGGCTTGCTGTGTACTCATACGAGATTCTAATTTATTTATTTATTTATTTTGGTTATACGTTGAGGGACCACAAGGGTCATTACACAACGGGGGGCACGACATAGGCGTGACATAACTCCGACTTGCTGTTATACGAGAAATAATGCACACAGCTAATAATCATGTATCACCCTGGAAATAATTAAATAACAACAAAAAGATAATTTAAAAAATGTGTGCACATATCTAACAACTCTACACATGAATACATGTATACACACTATATATCTATACATCTATCAATATCTCTATACACACATGTATACAATGTATACACACTACATGTTTATAATGCAACCTGTATGCATAACCGCAAAAGGTGGGAGGAAGGAAGACTGGACCGAGTTATTACCCACATACTAGACTAGGAGATGGCCTGTGAGGGCGGCTTTGAACTTCTGTGGATCGTGAAGCCGGATTATGTTCGAGGGAAGAGCATTCCAAAGTTTGGCTGTGCGAGGAATGAAAGTATGAAGGGAATAGTTATGGTGACAATGGACCAAGCCCACCTTATACAGGTGGTCAACCCTCTGGGAAATAAATGTAGCCCTGGTAAGCATGTCTGAATTAATGGAATTGTTATGAAAGATAGTATGAAAAAGTGATGATGCAGATATGGTGCGACATGCTTCAAGCGAAGGAAGGCAGAGCTGGTCTTTCATACTCGTGATGCTGGACTCGGGAGTCAAATTATTACAAATGTACCTGACCGCTCTGTTCTGGACAGCTTCTAACGCTTCTATGTATGTGATTTGGTAAGGGTCCCATATAGGAGAAGCATATTCAAGTTTTGGACGTACAAGCGAAGTATATGTAAGTTTCTTAACGGCGCTAGAACTATGACGTAAATTACGGCGCAAAAACCCCAGGGAACGGTTAGCAGTTGAGACGACGTGGGAAATGTGTCTGGCCCAAGAGATGTCGTGAGAAAGGTACACGCCCAGATATTTGTAGGACGAGACGCGTTGCTGTGCACTTGGTCCAAGTCGATAACTGTACTCCATCGTTTTGCAGCGTCCGAACGACAGGACCTTGCTTTTGTCTATGTTAATCGGTAACTCCCATGTTGTACACCACTGCGAAATTTTGTCAAGGTCGTCCTGAAGGGCCGAGTAATCTAGAGAATCAGAGATGGTACGGTAAACTACGCAGTCATCGGCAAACAGTCGTATTCGTGATAATATTCCTGACGGTAAATCATTAATAAAAATTAAAAACAAGAGTGGACCGATAACGGAGCCCTGAGGGATCCTTGAGTATACCGATGACGGTGAAGAAGACATCCCGTTAGCAACGACGAATTGTACCCTATTGGTTAGAAAGTTGCGAATCCAGGTAAACGTTAAAGTGTCTAGATTGAGTTTCGATAATTTCAATAAAAGTCTATGATGTGGCACCCGGTCAAAGGCCTTCGCAAAATCAAGGAAGACTGCGTCAACCTGGTTTCCCGTATCAACTGATGAAATAATGTCATGGGTTAGACCCGAAAGTTGTGTCTCACACGATAAGCCTTTCCGGAAACCATGTTGATAAACATAGAAGAAATTATTTTCCTCAAGAAAGAGAATAATATTCTTGACAATGATATGCTCTAGGAGTTTGCAGGCGACGCAAGTTAGGGATATCGGTCTATAGTTAGTTGGGGAGTGCTTGACGCCACCTTTGTGTATTGGGACAATCTTTCCCACTCGCCAGTCACTAGGGATATCGCCGCTTTCAAGATACTGGCGAAAAATCAGAGTAAGAAACTTCGCCGACTCCAGTTTAGTGTTTTTCAGAACTTTTGAGTTGATGTTATCAATGCCGCATGAAGATGAAAGCTTACAGTTGTCGATTAATTTAACGATACCCTCGTATGTGATGCAAAATGACGGCATTAGCGCGATATCAGGGGAAGAAATGATGGGAATATGCGACATATCTTCAGAGATGAAAACAGAAACAAAGTAATTGTTCAATACGTCAGCACACTGGTTACTCTGCACTGCCATGCTCGATGTATCAGTTAAATGAATATCAGAGCACGTATCAGGGGTAACCAATTTCCAGAAACGCTTCCAGTTGCTCTGCATTAATGTTGGTAACGTCACTTGATGAAATACACGCTTCGCGGACTTCAGAGATGATAAAAAGCTCTTTTCAGAGCTGTAATACCGTAACCATGCTTCACGAGTGTTGGTAGTCTTGGCCTTGCGAAAATAGCGCTTCTTCTTGGAGCGAAGACGTTTAAGGTTAATGTTAAACCTGGGTGCTGACGGGGAGGAAGATATAGTGAAGGATGGTATGGGGGGGGGGGGTTATTGACAATCCAGGGAATGTAGCTTGTCTCTAAATAGGATCCAGTTTTCCTCAACAGTACGATCAGAGAAGCTACTAGCGTACTCTTCAAAATACATCGATAGTTCTGTGTTGATGGCAGCAAAGTTAGCGGACCCGTAGTTTTTTATGACTTTTTTCACCCTTTGAGGCCGGTTGGTTACAATGGCCAGGTCGAAAGTTAAAAATTTATGGTCACTTGGACCGTCAAAACAACTTGGAGTGGACAACATGTTAGGTATGTTCGACAAAACAAGGCCTAGTGTGTTGGAGGAAGAACTCAAAACTCTTGTGGGCACCTTAACGAGTTGCTCCAAATTGTAGTATGAACATAAGTTAACAAAATCGCGTGCAAAAGGTGGGAGGTTAACGTTATGTATATTGTCAGCCCAATCAATCTGAGGAAAATTGAAATCACCCATGAGGACCATAGAGGAAGATGGATACATAGTACAAAATGTCCTAAGGTGATCTCCTAACTTTGTTACAAATTCACACATGGGCGGTGGGCGGTAACAAACACCAAGTAATAGACCGCAGTTTGGATATGAAAGATGAGCCCAAACTATTTCTAAATCACAACGTACGTGAACAGGTACTAATTGAAGGCCATCTCTAAAAGCAAGCAGCACGCCTCCTCCCCTCCGCCCCACTCGGTCATGGCGAATAAAAGTAAAATTAGGAACTATTTCGTGATCAAGTATGCCATCGTTCAGCCATGTCTCTGTGAGGACTATAATGTCAGCATTGCAATTATTCACTAAGGAGCACAAGCTGTCACTTTTATTAGCAACACTTCGTATGTTTCCCGACAAAACACATAAGTTTTTTAAGGGTCGTCAGGTAGTGCGATCGCTACATGTTTTCGCTCGGCTCATGGAGCGTGTAACCGTACGTAAAGAAGACGCTGAATCCGAGCTAGTGGATTTAGGGTTAAGAAGCTGACACTCTGAGGTTGACTCATTCCAGATGTACACTTCGTTGTTGATAATTAACTTGTCATAGTTCAGTCGAACTTTACGACCGTTTTTAGTCTTCAGAGGCGCTTGCCCAAAGATTCTTCCTAACAGCACGGATACGTTTGGGAAAGTACAACAGGGTTTAACAGGGTTTCCCCCTCACGGTCCCTTCCCAGGGAACACATGGTAGTCAACTAGACGTCCAGACCTGTTCTAGCCCTAGACTTTAGGGATAGTGCCCAAACTAGACGTTGACTAGACGTCTAAAAGTCTTACCATTATTTAGACGTCTAAAATTAGTGATTTACTAGACATCTTGTAGACATTTAGTAATTGACGTCTAATTGTAGACGTTTTGTAGCTGGCCTTGTATATACCACATATTAGAAATCATCAAGATTTTGTTTTATTAGCTTTTTAAGAGGTGTGAACACATTCACACATCAAATACAGTCACTATATTATAAGAGGTGGTTCTAAGCTTAGCTTTCAGGCTTACAAAACTGAAGTTCAATTGCTACGAAACATATGCAGGAAACTGAATTACTTGATGGCAGAGTTAACATAATTGTGGTGTTCAAGTTGTCCGTGAACCGGCCCTGGTGACTGAGTCTGTTCGCCTTCTGATCCCGAGATCGCTGGTTCGAACCCGGCCAAAAACACCAGCAACTTAGTGCCAGGATACAGGTTGCTTGGACATGCCATCTTCCACAAGGGACATTAAATACGGTGTGTTGTGTGGTGAGCTTTCATTGCGTGGGCAATCCACAGACCGACTGCTGTGGCGTCGCTCATGATCTCAGTTGTCTCGCAATGTAAACCCCAATTCTTATTAAGTCTTCCATGCTGGTATCTGTCCACAAGAGTCGTCACAAGAAGTCTAAAAAATGTAGCCAAATGCAGAAAGGGAACTGGAATTAGGAGGGTCATCCAAAAATAAGTTCCCCGATATTTGTTATTCAAAGGAAACACCACTAGGACAAACTGAATGGTGTAGTAGTTGGGTGTGACATCCCGGCACTGCAGATGTTGGTTAATGGAGTGCCGTTCACCTATGTGTCAGGTATTCAAGCATGGATGTAATATTTCCGAGTACGTCTGACTATCCTAGTAAGGAAGAGTTATCCTATTTTTCGTTAAAGAAAAAAAGAGTGCTTTAGAGAATATCCACTGACAGTTAACACCTGTTTATACAAAACACTTTACAGGCATTGAAATGGTGTGTCCTCTATATAGGGTCGTGAAAATCTGCACAATGAACAGTACAGTGGGAGATCAGCTATAACACCACGAAACGACGTTTCTTTTCTGAAATTCCGAGTAACAGAGACTGGCGGGTCACTGGTACTGCACTCTGATACTAATGGGAACAAATTTCCTTCAGCTTGGTCAACGAAAGTTATGCGAGATGGGGGCCACATTTGCTCGGTAACGTTCGTAAAGAGCAACGAATGAATGCAGCTTGCATTTTCCTTCAATGGTATCAAGACGGTCAAGATGAATTTCTTGGAACAATTATTATTAATGAAACGTGGGTGCATTATGCAAGTGCTGAGACAAAATACCATAGGAAGCCATGATGGGTGCCCGGTGAAAGCATTCTGAAGGAGGTCAAACTCGCGTTTTCGTCTGGAAAGGCTATGCCGACAGTGTTTTAGGACTATCGTTGTCTGCAACTTGTAGATTACCTCACATGCACAACCACAGTAAATGCAAAGATGTACTGCGAGATCCTGGGAAAGCGTCAAACTACAATGAAAGAAAAACGCACAGGACTTGGAAGGGTGTGGTACAACCACGTCAACACTGTCTGCACTCGTCTTGAAAGACTCGGGATTTGTTCCAGAAATTCATCTGGAAATTTGCCAAAGAGAGAAAAAGTACACAAGCGAGCTGGTACAACGTTGAAGTAGGAAGCATCACCTTGAGCATGAGGAGAATGAAGTATACTGGAGACACACAAACGTGAGTTTCCTTTTCGTGAGCTTCCTGTATACTTCGTTCTCCTCGTGCTCAAGGTGATGATTCCTACTTAAATGAAAATTTGCCCAATCTGCTGTTCCATCTTCCTCTCAAAGCACCCCTCGGCAGTCACCAATTCGCAAGTGATCATGAAACACAAATTGATCAGGTGAAATGCAAAGTGAATGCCTCACTTTGTAAACAGGGCATAGCATGGCACAGACAACGTATTGAATACTTGGTATCACAGTATCAAAAACGTTCAGCTAAATAAGGTGACTATATTAGGGAGTAACGTTGAGCTCTAATCTGTACATGTTTTCAATGTTGTGCTATAGGTTTATTATTTTGTTCACAGCAGAGGAACTTTTGTTGGATGATCCTCATACATGAAGGAAATTCCTTATTTTCTTACTTTCCATCACACGTGTGTGGAGCAGCAAGTACAATCTGTTTGCAAATGATCATACTGAGGTAATAAAACTGGACTCTGCAACAACCTTCAGAAACTATGCATGAATGGACCACATTAACTTTGTCCAATTATATTATGACCAAATTGATAGTATGTATGCTATGTGAGTTGTATGCCCATATATTGTAACAAAAGATCAGTCAGATGAAGGCAGTCTGACTGAGGTACGTAGATAATTTAAATAATGTCCATACATATGATGATCTGAGTGTTTTTGGCTCACTGACATGCATATACACTGACAGCATCCACAACTAGAAGACATTACCAGAATCTAAGTGCTGTGAAGTAATATTTTATTTTTCTGAATGTATATCTTTTTTTCTTAACGAAAGCCCGCATTTGTTCGGGGCAATGTCTCTTGAACTAGCGTTCCTGATGGCGTTACCGTTGCTGGTAAGTGTAAATTTTGTACGTTAGTGACTCCCCTGCACAATACTACGTTACACCAACTTAAAGAAATCAGCAACTAAATTATTGAATCACTGAAACGTCAATAAAAAAGTCGACGACTCCGACGAATCGTGCAGCGCAGCACTATAAACCATAGCTCCACAAACACAGAAGCACTTTGCACGTACTGTGGGCAGCAGATAGCAGATGTTTGTTTACTGTACATAACATTTTCCCACAAGCTACACAGCAGCAGTAAAATGGAATCTGACGTGACTCAGGGATTTCAGGACACTTCAAAAAATCTTGAAACTGCCCATGGTATCTCTTTGAAACCGCTGAACAGGCAATGCGCTACATATTAGGCACACCTGTAGCTCAGTAGCAAAGGCACTGATAAAATGTTTGCAAAAAGAACAGCGATTTTCAACACACACATCACAAAATACGACAATCGTCGCTGCAACAACGATGGCGATGGCATGATGATGATGATGTTGGTGTCACTTCCGCTGGATTGGCATATGTGTTATTTAACTATTTAACATTTATCCTCCACCACCCAATTATAATGAACGGCCACAGAAATTAAAGTATTACAAAAACATAAGTACTCAAAAAGCACGAGCTAAAGCAATGGCAATGACATCTGCCCGTCTACCCAATCATCATCCATCATCCATCCATCCAACCAGTTCGAACCAGTTCAGTTTCAACGGTTGAAACTTCAAACTTTCCAGACGCGCAACGGGTAGCAGTTGGGGTCTTCGCGGCTGCATTCCACTGGTTGTTATACGAAAATCTTTCGAAGTTCTAATCTCCGGCGCGTTTTGTCTTGCAATTTTTGAGCATAGCGAGAACGTACGCCGTGCTGTCCAGTGATAAAAGCTGTTGAGCGCAGCAGAGCTCGCAGAGTACTGTGGTGGACAACGTTTCTTTGTTCTCTGGCTTTCAAGTTTAAGGGGTGAGTTCACTCTTCATTAAAGTATGTGCCTGTTTCTGTACACCAAATCGCATGTAGTAGATATGCGTGGCATAATATCGGAATATCGTTTCCTCTATTTCGGCTTCGTATCACCGATTGAAGCATATTGGAAGTGTGGGTTGACCTGACTGCACTTGCATTCAAAGTAGTGATTAACGTTGTATGTTCGGCAGTACAACGTTTCATTAAGTGCCTTGGTTCGTCTTGGTGCTAAAACAAATACGGTATCACTAATTAATCATCGAGATTCACGATTTTTCGATGACTGTTGAAGTCTTGAGTAAACGAAAGTCGACAGTTACGGTTTGCAGGGCGGACATGCCGGAACATAAATGCTGGTTAGTACATTGTCATGTCAACCCGACTTCGGTTGTTGCATTTTTCGCTGGTAGTGAAACTACACACTGAAAATTTTGCGCAAGTACTTTTGTTTGCATATCATGGTTTCATAGCAATTGAATTTTTCTCTTTATAGGTGCTTGGACTATCTTGCATCGGTGGATATGAAAATAGTGGTAACCTACCCTACGAAACAGCTATTTGCACATAAGCTTAACAGTTCCCTGTGAGGTGAGGGGAAGCAGTTGTCTCTGACGTGTGACTGTGTTGTCCTCCAATGTTCCTGATGTTCGATGTGCCCCCGAATCTTACTCTGGAGGGAGCCTCTTTAAATTTTTTGTAAATACAGTTGGTGGAAGACTCTAACTGCTTTCCATTCACATGGTTTCGAAATTTTTTTCAGATGCTGTGAAAGTCAGCAGGGAAGTGCGATGTAGAAGAAACGACTGCCAGAAGCTTGCTAAAGAACCGCACAACATGTGTGAGCAGCAGACAAAATATTCATCAAACGGTACAAAACTAGTATTTTTGTGCTTTGTCGTTTTGAGACATCCTTGGTATTGTATGGAGAACAGCGTGACTATGTCATTCCGTCTTACTTCACCCAAACAGCTATCTGGTAGTAGTGCAAGATTTGAGTTCCTAAAAGGTTTATTCACTGAAGTCACCTCAGCGCCATACTATAGGTCCCTCAATGTTTAGTCCTTGCATTTGTTCGCTGCATTATGCTTTTTAGGTGACTATTAACACAAAAAAATATGGAAATTGCTTGGATATTCTACAAATCACAGAGCAACAAGTTTTAAACACCAGATATGCGGTGAGTATAATATGGGTAACAGCTTGACTGAAATCTACAATCGGGCCGAGATCTACCAAGGCCGATGGCAGCAAATCTGCTAGCGACAGTGGCGGTCTCCTGCGGATGACGTCATGTGAATAAACTTGTATACTACTTGTACGTACTTATAATATTTGACGTGGTGATACAGGTTTTGCTTTGTATTGTCTTTTATAATATACACAGTGTTTATTTTTATCCTGTACAGAATTTTTGCACCAAAGTTATGAGAGCACCACAGATGTTGTTTTAGCGTAATGCAGTGATGGAAGTGCTGCGCCAATCATGCAGTGCTTAGCAGTCGCCTGCTCGACCAGGTAAGGCTGTGTGTCACGAGAAAACGCCTGTCACATTGATGTACTTTAACAGCGACAGCTGTTACATCCTCATTTCCCTGAGATCCTGGCAGCGTCCGCTAGAGCCCTGCGCAGATAAGATTTTTAGCATCTGCGTGCACATTATCCGATCCGCACCGTTGCATACGCAACCGTTTAGGTCCGCAAGTTTCGAAGGACGCGTAAACACAGCCGGAAAAATGTTGGTATAATTTCGGATGCCTCCATGCTCTCATGGAAGGACTCACGCCAAAATGCCTTCTCTCCTGTCTTGGCCGTGCATGGTCAAAGGTGAACCTGGGCATGCGCTTGCTGTCGGTGCGCAATACAAATAAATTGCTAGTAGAAAAAATACAGCATGCATCTGACCTCGAGCCATCTGATCCGCACACTGCAGAAAGTGATAAATTCTTGTCCGAATCCGCAAGTATCTTACGGATATCCACTTCCATCCGCAGATGGTGCAGGACTCTAGCGTCCACATCAGGTAGTGACGCGCAAACAGATTTTTAGCTGTTGCTGCAATTTGTGTTGCGTAGCTGTAACAGTTCTGTGATTTTTGTACGTGCCGCTTCTTTTCTTTGTGTCTCTCAGGTCAGTGTTGATACAGCTTTTACTCTTATGTGGCCAGACAAGCATCCCGTGAAAGAGTGTGCATAGCCACTAAACAAACTAGTTAGAACTAGCAGGCTACATGATGCTTTCTGACATGTTTTGTTCTATTTTCTAGCCACAGTGAGTCATTGGAGGCAGTGCTGCAGCGCCAACAATCACTCATTGGAAGAAAGGAATGAGGTGGCCATCAACACCCTGCTGCCAGTTCAACACTCCTCAGTCAAAACACAAGACGCCTGCTTGGCGGCAAAGTCAATCCAGTTTTAGACAGAGTTTTGTACCGTAGACTTCGTGTGTGGTTTACTGCAAATAAATGTTTATGTTGAGATCCGTGTTGCTATCAATTATATCACATTTCTGCATGAATGCATGCCAGGACGGTAGCAGGACTAGTCATGGTCTAAAATAGGTCTAAAGGTGGCTAAAGTAAGGTACAGGAAATGTATAACCCTAGACCTGTCGCCTGAATGGAGGGATAAAATTGGTCTAGCTGTAGACTTCATGTCTAATACATGGTTAAGTGTCTGACCCTGTTCCAGACATTCAGGTCAAAAGAATGTCTAAATCACGGCTAGACATCAGATGTCTAGGGCTAGATGGCTAGGTGGCGTAACGTTAGACGTGTTATTTGACGTCTAGTGGACGGATACTAGACATTTGGTCTAATTGCCTAGACATTCTATAGACATTCCTTATCTCTTTTTTTAGACGTTTACTAGCCCACCATGTGCTCCCTGGGTTATCTCAAGTGTGTTTCTGATTTTGTGTAGCACTAATAAACAAATAAACAAAGTCCTCGCTAACTGAGTACTGAGTACCTTTCAGTCTGAAGCAGGACCTCATGACTTCTGACTTCTCAGAAGAGTTATAGAACTTCAATATCGTTGGTCTCGGCTTGTCACTGCGGACGGAGTTGAGCCTATGTATGCGTTCGATGGAGCTGACTTGAACTTTTAAGATGTCTCCAAAGATAGAATCTCTAACTTTAGATAGCAAGTCGTCCTGAGACTCAGATTCCTTTTCCTCAATACCGTATATGATTAGGCTATTCCGACGGGAACGACTCTCGAGATCTTCTACTTTCTGCGATAAGGATGTTATGGTCTGCTCCAAAAGTGTAATACGCGAGAAGGAATCCTGGACGGCAGCTTTCACTGTTTCCAGATTTTTTACTTGGGATTCGATCTCTTCGACTTTTTTGGTAAGACCGCTAAGAGAAGCCTCCGTTTGTTTCTGGCTAAGCTGTATGGATTGTAAGAATTTCCTATTGGAATCCTGGTTGGCCAGTATCTGAGCTAACATCTGTTCCGAAGTAGGCCCCGGATTCTTCTCAACGTCCCCAGATAACATAAGTAAATCTAGAAACATGTCAAGGCATGCAAAAGGCAGGGCAAGAACACTCTGTGGGCACGGCAGGACAACAAGAAAAAGGTCATCGCTCTTGTAGGAATAAGTACATGAGTTTCTGAGACTGACCTGCAGTGCAAAACGGAAAGGTGTATCAGAGATCATGCTTTGTTGCGTGCCGTGCCCACAACTGAGATGATGCCGCAGTTGAAATCCGTTAAGTAGACTTCGGAGCATCACGTGGGCGGATGACGTAGCCGATGGAATATACACGAGGCAGCGTTGTAAATTTTCATCCACCTGAAGCGGAGAAACTGGCTGTGGAATCCAAAGTGGGACGCGGTCCAAATCGGTTGCCGTCGCTAACAGCGGGCTGTTGATAACCAGATAATCAAGGTGATACGTGAGCAGGCCTAAGGACAGCATCTGCAGTGCAAAACGGAAAGGTGTATCAGAGATCATGCTTTGTTGCGTGCCGTGCCCACAACTCAATTGAACAACTCAATTGAACCACAACTCAATTGAAATACAGAATCCACAGACTCGTTATCTGAAACCTCCACGAAGTTCGCTTTTGTCTGCCGCTCTTGCTTTCCACACATTATTTTCAAATGTCCCACTTTCGCACATTTGTGACACTTGTGCTTATTATACCAGCACTGACTTGGGCAATGCGATTTACCACATCGGTAACACTTTGTTTCAGATATACTCTTTTTCCTTCTTGCGGGGCCTTTCCTATTAGCCTGACTATACCCTTCGCCCTTCCCTTGTTTGCGAATTTCATTGACCTGCTCCACCCTTTTCACTTCGGCATGCATCACCTTAGTCTGCCGTTCCGCAAGCTCATGCTCCCGAGATATTTTGCACGCTTGTCAAATGTGAGGTCATCAACTGTAAAGAGCGCTCGTTGGGTTTCCTCGCTTCTCAGTCCGCTACTAGCCTGTCCCTTAGTGCTTCTGATAAAAAGGCGTTAAAATCGCATTTCCTTGATGCCTCCTTTAATGAAACGATAAAGTCGTCAACACTCGCACTCCTTGTTCCACCAAGGTTTCGGTCGCTTTGGCAAACGACCGGAAGTTACGGGAATACATTGTGTTGCTGCGTCAAGGATGACATTGGTAATGACATGGTTTGCTTCGTCAGTTGTCATCCTATCAACGGGGATTAAAGATAGGTCGCATTTTTCAGAAAAAGTGTTCCAGTCGGCTTGCTCCAGTTTCCACCTAGTGGGACACGTTGTCAAGATATCTACTTGAGGCAGATATTTCAATACTACTGGAAAGTGATCACTTCCCAATGGATTCTCTTTTACTGACCACTCTAGAACCCCGAAAAGAGATGGGCTACACAGGGATAAATCTAATGATGAGAAGGACTGTGTAGCGGAATGTACATATGTAGGTGCCCCTGTATTCAAAAGACCAGATGGATGATGAGAGCAAAAATTTCTCTAACATCTTGCCCCGACAATCAATCCTTGTACTACCCCAGAGGGGATTGTACGCGTTAAAATCGCCTAAGAGAATGAAAGGGGTTGGTAGTTGGCTGCATAAATCTTGTATGTCCTTTTCTGTAATGCTTGCTGTTGGCGGCAGATAAATGGAGGAAATGGTGACTATTCTGTCGAGGCACACCTGCGCCGCTACAGCCTCCAAATCTGTAGCAAGATTAACTGCCTTGGCTGGAAAAGATGCTCGTGTGACAATCGCCACACCACCGGATGCGCGATTTGTATCATTTCGATCCTTTCGGAATATTTTGTGTCTGCGTGAAGGAGTTGGGGCGCTTCTATTCAAGTAAGTTTCCTGGAGACAAAAGCATGCTGCATTGTAAGTATCGAAAAGATCATGAACATCATCCAGGTTTGAAAACAAACCACGGCAATTCCACTGGAGGAGATTCATAATAATGACTACTCCAAAGAGAAGGAGAATGGAGCGCAGCACTTGGTTACGCCGACTAAGAAACACCTGTTCCATTTAGGCAGGTTGGACCCTTCGCAGGGGTTGCTTCTGCAGTTCGCCAGTCTTTGAACCTCTTCCTCTGCCTTTTTCCCGTTTTTCTTTACCTTGTGTATCAAGGAGGCTTGATGATGACTTTTGTGACATTTTGTCGTCATCATCTACCTCCATACTTTGTAAGCCTTTTGGGAGGTGGCTTTAACGCCCCCGTCCCAAATGGACTCTGCGCCATCGACCTTTGAGCAGGCCGTTGCCGCTTCTTTGTGGCCAGTTGGACGGCTGGCCTCCGCAGGGGACACCTGAGTGTCTCCAGCTTTCTGTTGGGGTGTGACAGGTGGAGGCTCAGGACCAGGAAAACAGGTCTGCGTCTCCACGGACTTCCTCAGTGGTGCCACTCCCCTGCGCACCACGTCGGAAAAGCTGCCTTTTTTGTTAAAGTCGAGCTGTGCTCTTGCTGCTTTGTAAGATATGTTCTGTTTTGTCTTGATTTTCAATATCTGTTTTTCCTCTTTCCAACGCGGACAGGACCGAGAATATACTGGGTGGCCAACGTCACAGTTTGCGCAATGGAAGTCATTAGTGCAGGACTCAGGAGCGTGTTCTTTTCCTGCACATTTGGGACACACCAGGTGTCCTCGACACACTTGAGAACTGTGGCCAAAACGCTGGCACTTGAAACAACGGCGAGGATTAGGGATAAATGGTCTCACATGACAGTTCACATACCCAGCTTTGATGCTCGAAGGGAGTTGGTGCAATTTAAAGGAAAGGACGATATGCTTTGTGGGTATTTCCTTGCCATCTCTACGCATAACTATTTGCTTTGCGGAGACGACGCCTTGGTCTTTCAAACCCTCCTCAACCTCCGATTCAGTGCAATCGATAAGCTCATCTTCAGAGATGTCTCCTTTGACAGTGTTGAGTGTACGATGTGCTGTGATGGACACTGGTATCGTTCCGATGTTCATTAGTGACTGGAGTGCTGTACTTTGTGTCTTGTTATTTACTTCGGCCTGAAAGGACTTTCCGATCACCTGTTCAAGTGACCTTGCCACTATAAACGGAGATACTTTAGACAATGGTTTTGCTTCAATATCTGAGTGGATTATCAGGAATTTTGCAAACCATGGCTCTGGAGAACTTATGTCGAAAAAATTCAATGATCGTTCCTCGGTGCGGCTCCGTTTTAGGTGCCGATCAGATCTTTTGGAGTTTGTAGTATCCATAAAAATATAGAAATATGTTCAATGCAGCAGGTGTGTCGCCCACCATCGAGCCCAACTGAGGGAGTGTGCCCTGCACACAAACACTTGCCTCTGCACTATACCCTAGTGCAGCTTCTGGAGAGTGAAAGGACTGCCCAAGGTTGACCCTTGCCGCCAAAGAAGGTGAAGGGAGGAAAAAGAAGATAGTGAAGGGGTGGAGAAAGAAAAAGTAATGAAAGGGGAGATGGCGACTAGCTGAATAATCCTGGCCGGGACTTCCAGGACCACCCGACTATGGGAAGCAGGGGCCAAAGCGGTGTGTTGCTTTTCCGGAGGGGCCCCAAAGGGTCCTAAACAACCTCCGGGTCCGCTCAACCACTAGGATACCCCTTTCCCCAGACACGGGAAAGTCACGCACAGCTATACGTGGGGGTCTCCCTCCTGCTGCGACACAACCGTGAGTGCAGGAGGGGGCTACTGCGGCTGCTGCCGGGCGCCGCATGATGGAACTGTATAGAAAGGCCATCGCGGTGCAGTGGAATCCTCGCAGGGGGGAGGGGGCACAGCCTACGTAACAAGCTCCCAGATTTTAAATCTCATCTTTACCAGTACAAGTTTCCTTTCATAGCTGTATGCGAACATGGCATGGATGCAGCACATCGCGCTACTGGTTATACAATCTATCGATCTCATCAATCCTCTGCGAGCAGAACAGCGTTATACATTCGTAATTACCTCGTTGCTGCTCCCATAGTGTCAGTTTGTCATCGATCTTATGATTATGTCTCCTGTAAGATCCGCTTTGGGCACATGCTGTTAACCGTTGTCAGTATCTATCTACGTCCCGCGGTACAGGTTCTGTGAACTGACCTCCACCGCTTATTCAGTTCACTGGAATCCCCAGCTCTCATCATACAGCCTGGGGAAACCGTAGAACGAAGGATGGGGGAGGAGATTGTTAGAAGCAATGGAGGCTGCTCACATGTGCCTCCTAAACAACCGTCAGCTAACTTATATGCCATCACTAACGTCACTTGATGTCCTGGATCTTTCCTGGTACTCAGCGTACATGTCGTGCGCTACCGATGTCGACACCCGAGGTAGTGACCACTCCCATCTATATTTCGCACCAAAGACTGCCTCTGTCACCCACTGCTGGACTGATCCCTTTCACGAACTGGGCACTCTTTCGTGCTGGCCTCCGAACATCTGTGCACACCGGCATGTCCTCAGAGGTCCTCTTGCAAGCCATTCGTTCCGCCATGCAGGACGCGGTAGTCCTGTCTAAACAGGTGTAGGTCACGTCCGTCATTCTCCAGCAATTAGCCACCTCAAAGCATTACGTCGCCGAGCCGAGAGAGCGGCTCGCCGAACTGGGCAACTTCCTGACATTGTGGCGTACCGCCGGATGAAAGCTAAAGTAACATGAGAACTTAAGAAAGAGGACCGGGAGCGTTGGCGTAAGTTTTGTCAACACCTTTCACCATTTAACCCCGCCACAAAGATCTGGAGGACAATTCGAGCTCTGAAGGATGTGCCCCCACAAAAGAATCCTCTCGCCGCATTGGCTATCGTTAAGGGAGTAGACGAAACCACGCTAGCGACAGATTTCTCCGTCGTCCTAACGACACCAGCGGCTGCCTCAACGTCTGCAGTACACAACAGTTTCGTCCAGAGCCTGCAGACAGAAATCCACCAAGACTGGCCCCGTCCACCAGAGGTTATGGACCGCGACTTTACTCTCATTGAGCTGAAGACTGCGTTGAATCTTGTGAATGTGCGATCGTCCCCAGGACCAGATAAAACCACTTATGTCGCACTGCGAAACCTTGACGAGCCGTCACTCCAAGCTCTCCTTCATGTTTATAATACGTCTTGGCGACAGGAATCCGTACCATCTACTTGGAAGGAGCCTTTAGTTGTTCCAATCCTGAAACCAGGCAAACCCCCATATGCCCTATCCTCCTTTCGCCCCGTGAGCCTGAGAAGCTGTATGGGAAAACAGATGGAGAAAATGTAGATGGGTTACGATGGGTCACGATCCAGCGAACCGGTAGAGATGCAGGAAGGGAGTTGCCTCAGGACAGAAGCCGCCGATATTTCGAACAGAGACTGTTCGAAATATCGGCGGCTTCTGTCCTGAGGTAACTCCCTTCCTAGATGGAGAAAATGGTTTTGCATGGCCTCGACTGGTGGCTCGAAAAACAAGCTGCGTTCCCTCAGGAAATGGCTGGATTTCGCCGCCACCGAAGTTCTATGGATCCCGTTCTCGATCTGGTCTCTACAGTCCAACATGCTCGTGCTCATCGGCGGATCGTTGTATCGGTCTTCCTGGACATGAAGCGCTCCTATGATACCGTCTCGCACATCTGTGTGCTCCACAGGTTCCTTCCAGAAGAACAAGTAAATGACACTAGACGTGTTTGAAATTCAAAATTACAGATTAAGATGGCTTCTATGGCTGCACGCATTGAAACAGATACTCATGGAACGATGCGACAGCACCAGAGGACACGTGTTTCGCCGTGTTTGCGGCTCGTCAGCTCTGGGTGGCTGCGCATCGTTCGCGATTCGCAAACCAGGGGTCGCTCAGCGAGCGATATACACCTGGGAGGGTGACTGAGCACTCCTCAATGCAACAGTGCAAGCCAGTGAATTATAATGCAGGAAAAAAAGCATTGATGAGCATGTGGCATTGAGGAGTGCTCAGTCACCCTCCCAGGTGTATATCGCTCGCTGAGCGACCCCTGGTTTGCAAATCGCGAACGATGCGCAGCTACCCAGACCTGACGAGCCGCAAACACGGCGAAACACGTGTCCTCTGGTGCTGTCGCATCGTTCCATGAGTACATATATATACAACGCAACGTTTTGATGCAGATCCCTCATAAAACATATAATTTATTGAGTAATATTGAGGAAGCCCGACTTTTATACCTCTGAGCTTGTCGTATTGTCGAAGTGACACTCGGATTACACTGTGGCGGCGTGACCGCTCAGCCACATGGTCTCAAAATTCGCTGCACTTGCCTGCTATTTCCCCTGACTTCAGCTGCTTTGTAGCAAATTCATTGACCACCCCTTGATTTTTCGGTTTAGTATCCAATTTCCCTGGTAATCACCAGCTTTTCCAAGCTTTTAGACCATGTAGTTGTATATTATAGCTACTTGCATAAATGTCGTGACGAATCCAATGTGATTACTGGTGAATAATTTGTATATAATGTATATATTTACATACAAACATTGTTCTGATGACTCTCATGTGTTGAGTAGTTAACTTACACTCATGTAAAGTGCTGCCGTACGATTGCATTCCTGTAAAGGAATCCATCTTGCTGCCCCTTCGTAACGAGGCACCATTACAGGGTCGTCGTCGTCGGAATCGCTGGGGGACTCCCTCACTTCGCTGCCGAACTGCTTGGCGATGTTATGCAACACGCAGCACGCCGTGATGATGGGGCAGCAGTGCAGGGTTGCAGCACACAGTTCAGAGTGAAGGCAGTGAAACCGCCGCTTCAGCTTACCAATCGTCCTGCACTGCATATCAACCATGTTGTACAATGAAATGTTACAAAAGGTACAGGGTCAGTCAGCTTACCGTTCAACGACAGCCCGCGTTGTTGAATGCGAAGAGTTGTAATTCGCTTGTGGCCTGTCTCGTGGCTGGAGGAACGGAGTCATGAGCCAGCGTTTGCATGGGTAACAGCTGTCCCCCAGGAGAAGTCCGGTGTGGACCCCACGTTCAAACTCCCTGCCAATGGTGCTTTCGCGCAAAATCCGGGAGTCACGGGTGCTACCTCACCAGTTGGCGACCACATCCAAGATCCTACATTCAGCCTCTACGATCAGTTGAACATTGATCGAATGGTAGTTCTTGCGGTTGACGTAGGATCCCTCGTGTTCCGACGGTGCCTGGACGCGGACGTGCGTGCCGTCTGCAGTTCCCACGACTCCAGGAAAACCAGCCAACTCGTAGAAGTCCTGCTGCACTGCTCTTACTTCCTCAGCCGTTGGTCATCTGAAAAATACAGGTCATTGTAGATCGCAACAGAAAGTAAGGGCCCGAGAAGAGCAGAGACGTGTACTCAGGGGATGTAGCTGTTGACGCGCCTGCAAAGTGCAGCGACGACCCTGTGCAGAACGCGGCACGCCGCCAACTCATGCACAGTCACTATGTCACCTGCCATGATTAGAAATGTCCCGGTTGCGAGATACTGCAGCGTGAGGAGCGGCTGTAGCGACGGCGGAAGCGACTGACTTCGACGGGTCGAGGGCTCGATGTCGTAAGCGACGAGAGAGGTGATAAAAAATTATCCCTTCTCGCGTAAATCGAAACCTTCTTTGCAGTTAACCGTCGTGCAGGTACTCCAGCGGGTTCTCTGGGTCCCGATACACTCTCTGTCGTGACAGGAACAATGCGAGATACAGTTGGTGCCGACGACGAATCCTCGCTGTTCGGTCCATGGCGGCTGCCATGTTAGTCGTAAGCTTTAGTGCAGCTGTTTAGGGTGCTCCTAGGACCCTTAGCCGGCGCTCTAGTTTGCGCGGAGGTAGCGCCGCCACTTTAGTGTTCTAAAAGTTTCGTGCAAGCCACTTACAGCTCCAGCACTACACTAAGTGGAATAGTCGTTAAGTGTTGCGCTAAATACGTTTCGTGCAAGCGGGCCCTGCTGCGCTTCCGCGCCCCACATCCGGGACGCTCTCATGACGCTACTCTCGCAACCCGACGCCTATTTTTAGCTACAGAAATGAGAAACTTTTTCGATATGATGTTTTTTATTGCGGTAACTGAATGTGATTCCTACTTTTGCCAAATGTTGCATTTTGCACGCCGACAAAGGGCTGAGATCATTAGTATATATCCGTAACTTCACCTAAGCCAATAAGAACGTTCCAAGAATCGTCTGCTATCTCTATGAGGCGGTTCTCGCGCGCATTTCAGGTACCATTTGCAGCAAGTTTATAACTTGCACCTGGTAAGTTGCCTAGTTATATTTGGAAGTACCGCTACTGTGGCATAGCGGTTGTTTTGACCCGCAAACGCGAAAAAATGTTTGATGTACGTACTTCCAGCTCAAGCGAAACGGCAATGTCAGAAGCGCAGAAAATGCAGCTCCAATCCAACATGGAGGAGTTCCCGGAGCTGTGCAATTACCGGTAGTTGAAACGAGGCGAAACAACGGAGGACAGCCACAGGAAATGAGAAGAGATAGCGTCGTCTTTAAATCCTCTAGGCGGCATTATCAAGACAGCTGCCGGGTGGCAGGTGTTGTGGCGCAATCGGCGGTACCGAGTCCGCCAAAATGCACGGGCGACGTCGCCAACATTTTGAGTACCAGCGGAGGTGGCGGCATAACTGTCAACGACGGGACGGAGCCAGAAGACGAGGGCACAACGCGCGTCATCGACGTCGCTTCTAGGCTCCAGGGTCTCGATTCCCGTGTTATAGTACTACTGGGCTGGGACACAGTGACAGGTGTTGCCGGGGGTGCCAACCTTGCAGAAGATGGGACGCTCATCCCACAAGAAGTACGTAGAAGTAGTTTAGCGCTTTTGTGAAATAGTCAGTCTGAAAGTGTTAAAAACGACATGAAAAATACGTGCCAGCTTCAGGTACATCACGAGAAAAATGAAAAATAAATACTACATATAGCGATGCAGTTGCAATTACACGAAGGCTACCCAGGGGTGTTTACGGCAACGCTTGTCCATCTTCTCTTGAACTGAACGAATTATGGTGCACTTATACTTGGTACATGTGCCAGCATGCAATGCCAGTGGCACATATTTATTAAGGAGTACGAATACGAACAAGAATAGAAAATGCGACATTTTATTGTTGTAGATGCACACTTTGTTGGTGTAGCACACACTCTTGTCAACACATATTTACTCTTTTTCACGCACTACAGAGGCCACTATCTATCTACAAAACACTCGAAGATAAACACTGTTCTTGTTATGCAACACAGTGTGCTGTTTTGCAGATCTGTCTCCAGCCTGCACAGGACATCCAGCGTCAGGACAACCCTCGAATCATGGTACACAGAAGGTGACATGTCACAAGCAAGGGGAGACCGATAAGATATATGTTACAGGAAACTGCGGGACCAAGCCGTTCCACCTCTCCTCCCTTATCCAGTAGCGACCAATGTTACTAGGCCGCAAACTTCGACAGAGGAGCCTCGAGTGCAGCGACCACGTCAAGAACGTCGCTGCAGGCGCAGAAGGGTGCCCCTTCCTGTGGCTGACAGCATAGTAAGCGCGCAGGAACGGCTGACTAATGAGGTGGCACAGCTAAGGGAGGTAAAAATATCATTGGCACCAGGCTGCTCTTGATATTTCATTGAATGACTTCTGCACAATCACAACTCATTTCTTTACTGAGAAAGCCCTTGGTGTTACAATTACATTTCATTAGTTTTGGCTTGTTATGCACAGGTGCTTACGCCCCTCATTGACCCAATGACTGAGTACGTGACGTTATTGCTAGACAGAGAAAGAGGCATGCAAGCATGAGGTAAGTTTCATCCTCAGGACTCCTAGATTAGCCAGCCTTGCAAAACATGATTACCACTGGTTCACTTCCAGCTACGAGGGGTGTTCAAGTCAAACCGTGACTTTCTGTCTCCTGAGTGTACAAATGGCTCGCGCCACTTCTTTTTCGTCATTTTCACACGCGACAGGCCTCCGTGTTCACCATGTGGTGGTCCAAAGTTCGTGCAAAACAGAAGATTCATGCTGCACAAGATGGCCGACAACGATGTGAGCGCGCACATCGAACAGCGAATTGTCATGAAGTTTCTCTTGAATGAAGGCGTAAAGTCGTCTGAAATACACAGAAGACTTCAGGCTCAGTATGGCCACAGCCGCAGCAAAGCGTTTGAGTGGTGAAAACGGTTCCGAGACGGCCGTACATCAGTGCAGGACGATCCCGGCTGGGGCGGCTCAGAGCCCAGTGTCAGAGTTCCTGAGAACATCCAACTTGTGGAGCGCCTGATCCGCAAGGACCGACGGATAACATGTCTCGAACTGGCTCTAAAGACGGACCTTTCTGAGGGAACGTTGAACACTATCATTCATGAACACCTCCAGTTTCGGAATGTTAGTGGCCGTTGGGTCCCGAGGCAGCTCTCCGTGTTTGACCGGCAGAGAAGACTGGAAATCTCCCAAAAGCTAAGGTACCGTTTCGACAGTGAAGGACAGCCGTTCCTTGATAGGTTCATCACGTGCGATGAAACGTGGGTGCACCATTTCAGTCCTGAGTCTAAACGCGCATGAAAACAGTGGAAGCATCCGGGCTCACCACCTCCCAAGAAGTTCGCAAGCACTCCGTCTGCGAGTAAGGTCATGGCCATGGTTTTCTGGGACAAGGCTGGCGTTGTTCATGTTGATTTTCTACCCAATGGTACCACCATCAATAGTGCATATTACTGCCAGGTTCTCAGGGATGTGCATAAGGCGCTGAAGCAAAAGCGGCCGGGCCTCGTCACCAAAGGAGTCCTCCTCCTACAGGACAATGCACGCCCGCATACCGAGCATGTCACGACACGCACCTTACAGGAACTTGGCTGGGAGTTGCTGCCATATCCCCCTTACGGTCCAGACCTCGCCCCCAGCGATTTCCATCTCTTCGGGCCACTGAAGGTGTTCCTTGGGAGCCGCCACTTTAGCTGCGATAACGAGGTCAAGAATGCGGTCCGATCATGGCTGATACGCGCCGGTAAGGATTTCTACGCTGCTGGCACCCAAGCCCTCGTGAAAGGCTGGGACAAGTGCATTAGTGCAGCTAGAGATTATGTTGAAAAATGAAACTAATTTCTCGCCTGTAAGTTCATTTTACTTCTGCGAAAAATGACAAGTCAAGGTTTGACTTGAACACCCCTCGTAATGCAGTGCATCCCCGTTAATGTGACCCTCGATACTCACTTTATGACCGTTTCACTTCGGCACCTTTCTGTCGCCATTAAGTCCGCGTTGTCCGCTTATCTGACTATGACCAACATCTGGAGCTCTGTGAAGATGTATATTTCTTGATGTCGCACGGTAACGATATTGTGAGTAATGGTACGGTGCTAGCACTGAACTGTCAACAATATTGTACAGAAGAGTCCACCCCTCCTGACATGACAGTCGACAGTGCAGGAAGCTTTGCAATGCAGAGTGTTGCCACAGCTACTTATAACCCAACAAGTTGTCAGCAGGTGATATAATTTCTTATGTGTACCCTTTGATATTAGTAATACCTCGGGCTAACTTTTCACACCACTGGATTTTAAAAGATTATTGCACAGCGTGTTGTAATAAATGGTTTGTGTGTATTGTCGTCTTTACACGTGTCGTTCCCTTTTAAGCATCTGCTGCATGCATTGAATGTAACAATTAGTAGGCATTTTTCAGTATCCCATGCTATCCTGCACCTCCTGGGGGCTCCTGGAGACGTTGCAAGTGCCACTTTGCAGATGCAACGGAGCAGCAACGGTGGTGTCTCTGAATTTTCTCCTGTGATAGCAAGTAGCGAGGTGAGTAATGTGTGGAAGTCATGTGTGTAAAGCGTGGCGCAACTTAGAGAAACAGTAGTCACTAATCAGCAGAGGCCTGGTTCCTGGGCTTATGCCTAGATTTTCCGTGTCGTTCTAATAGTAGTGCCTTTCCAATACAAGAGCATGAATCGGGTGCTGGTGAACCTTCTGTATCATTTCGCTGGCGTCTCTAGATGCCTATTCCAGCATTGGTACTACCTATTTCGGTGCAAGTTTTTGCAAGTGTTTGCTTCCACATCTGTTGCATGCACGTACTGTAACGAGGCCCATATCTTCAGGTAGCTGAGTCACACCCTGCTCCATCTAGTCAACAATACATCTCCCAGTTCTCAGATGGAGCACGGAAATGTTGGTTTTCAATTTGCTGCTGCAGCAGCTTCTGTTTGGGGGCAAGGTGAGTAGCATCCCCAAAATTGAAAGTTCGATATGATTGTTTTTTTAAGTTATGGTTTCTGTGCTTTTCGTTTTACAGAATGGCGTAAATTTACAGGGACAAGAACTGCCTGAAGCCAACTCCACAAATGAGGCTGTGTTGCTCCCCGCAATGGCTACTGTTGACAATAAGGCGAACACATCCGTGCCCATATTTTCGGAGTTATGTTACTGACATGGTAGAACAACATCAGTTTCTTGTCTAGCAGTGCCTGACATAGGCAGAGACTTTTCAATCTGCTGTAGGAGGGTGGGGCACAACAGCCCCACCTTTGCCTTTCACACATACAGGCAGGATGTCTACACCCCCGAAGTGCTTGGGAGGGGGAGCATGTCCTAATCTTCCGGTGGTGTCTGTGTCGTCTGTGTCGGGATGGTCTATGCTTGGGCATTGGTGAGGCTTAAATGTTGGGTCATTCCAGTCAAAACCAGTCAGGGGTAAAAAAAAACAGTGTGCATTCCCTCAGGGGTGGGTATGTCAGATATCAACTTTTTTCTGGGGATTTTGTTTTCGTGAGCATTGGGGGTGTCTTGAACTTGACCCAAACATCAAAACGTGTTGTCCGTTATACGTGTACCCTTCTGACACATAGAGACAGCATATCTGCGTATACAGTGGAGCATGGTTACGAAAAAAAAAAACGGATTTTTCTCGGTTAAGGAAAAAAACTCCTCTACATTTTTAATATGTCATATGAGAGGGTTTGTCCTACAAATGGTACGACTTCCTAGGCGACCTCAAGTATGTGAAAATGCTATCTTAAACGTGTCATTTGTGACGAATGATCGATATTCTTGATTGCTTACTTAAGCAACGGCCACAGGTCATCTCCAGATCTTTACGTGAAGCGAATCTCCATATAGTAGCTTATGAGTGTAAATATTATTGGGCTCCTAATCGAAGGCTAACTTGCCAAAAAAATATCGTAAAGTTGGCCCGAAACGCGCTCTGTTTTTGAGCTCTTACGGCGTCACTGGATTTATTCTCGTTTCATATGCTGTTCAGGACGTTAGGCGGGCCCTGGCCCTCTAACACCAGATAAAGAAAGCACAGAAATGCTGTCTGTATGTGTCAGAAGGCATTCAGAACGGACAACACTTTTCCATGTCGAGGCACCCCAAATGCTCAAGAAAACAAAATCTTGCGAAAATTTTTTATCCTGCATATATACCCAATGAAGTATACTTATATAGAGTGTGAAAAGTCAGGTCCAGTAGTAGAGCAGACATTTGAAAAAATGGCAATGAAGCTTCCTAAAATTTATTACTTTTCTTCAGCGCGGGACAGCACATTTCGGCACTCCGTGTGGCGCAATGCGTGGACCAGCGTGACCCACGACCACGTGTGATTCAAAGTATTATTGCAGTCCCTCGTTGGATGTGTTGTTGACGTGCTGAATCGTCTTAAACGAAGGTTCTTGTCTTTACTCTTGTTTCCGTAATCTCCGACCATCACTCCTTCCCGAGGACGGGTACCAATTGTGCTATGGCTACAAAAAACGCGTTTCGACTTCTAGCCTTTGCTAAGCTTCCGAGAACCCTAAATTATGACGCAGCCCATCGTCTGTTTTTGGGAACCGTTGGTGATCGGTGGCACGAAATCCGGTGTCTTTTCTTGTGTTTTCATAACCTCCGGTCACCCCCACTTCGGCAGCAGATGCCATCACACGAAAGAGAACGAAGATCACTGATGTAAATTTCGAGTATCAGCTTCTTGTAAAGCGCAATTTCTCATTAATAATGAGTTGAAGGCAAGTGACGGTATGTTTGTTGGCTCCTTTAACTATGCGGCGGTAACGAAAAAGTAACTCGTTACCTGTGAGTAACGAGAACTCGTTACTTTCGTATGTTTGTAACGAGTAACGTATTTAGTTACTTTTTTCTGAAGTAACGGGTAACGGTATTTAGTTCCTATTTTTTGGTAACGGGCACAAGTCTGTCCGTGAGGAAGTGAATATGGCGCCTGATAGATGATTCTTGCAACGGTCAGCGCTGAATACAGAGGCCGACCAGGATGTCTTACTATTTCATTTTTCTTACGAACAGGGAGAGCTTAAGCAGACAACAGGACTATAGTACATATCGGAGGAAGAAAATCTCTTAGTGTTCTCTTACCCTCCTCCCAATATCTCTATCCCCTTTTTTACTTTTCCATGTACAGTTGTGCGAGTTTGCCCTTTCATTTTTGCCTGATGAAGCGTGGTCCACCACGCGAAAGCTCGTAATAAATTTGAGGGAGCTTCATTACCGTTTTTCAAGTGTCTACATATATCATAAGGGAATGCACACAATTTTTTCAGCGAAATCTGAGGGGGTCGAGCTACACCTGGCCGGTTTTGGCTGGAATTGCCAAGTTATGTTTGTCTGAATTATTCATTCAGCCTTTGTTGTCGTTCCTCATCAATATTTTTTCACAATTGCCCGTTTACGAGGCCCCCCAAGGGGATCTGCTCCATTTATCTCAGTTCATGAAATATGTGTGGCATCGCATAATCTAAAACAAAACAGCTTTACGTTCAACCAGTCCTCCATCTTGACCGGCCACCATTTAGTGGGATTTTACTCTGTATGTCCATTTGAATGTCGTATATATTTTGTTGTCGAAAAAATTTCACGTTTACATTAGCAGTGGAATATTTATTGCAGATGAGAAGATGACCTGAATGATGAAAACAAAATCAGATTCAAAATTTTTAAGAGAGCTGGTGCGGGTGATAAGGTCACCTGAGGAGCTTCGAGGTCGGAGCATCACGGGCAAGCCCTGTCAGAGGCCATTGAAACATGGGACAACCACCATATGGGCACTTACTCCTCGCAAGCAACTCACTTATGCTTACATATGGCTGTCACAAGCACGTATACTATTGGTGGACACCCACTACAGTACATATGATACAACAGTACTTGTTGATTGCTTTTCTTCACCAGCGATTATTACTTCACCGACAACTACAGCGACTACAAGCGACTACTTCACCAGATGGTATAGTAGTCTCAATCTCCTTCTCCCTTTTGCCATTTTTGAAATTGCTCTTTTTAATCTCCTTCTAGACGCATTTGAAGCATATGTTAACAAAAATGCTTGTCGCAAAGGCCTCGCCGTGCAACAGCGAATAGGAAAGAAAAATCGTCTCCTTGCTGACTTTCTCAAGACGATGTGATGTGTCGTGTGTTGTGCATAGTGTTGTAATAAAGTGTATTAAACTTATGTGCAATTTCCTACTTTTTGATATAGTGGATGGTTACTTCCCTCATCAAACGCCGCCTGCAAAGCCTCATACAGCTTGCAAGCTTTTTGCTGCAAGCTTTTTTCGTACAAGCTCACATGCATAATAGGTACAATCTACATATATTGAGGCTTTGTATGTATTTGTCCCTTCTATGTTGTTCCAGCCTCAGAACATCAGTTCTCTCATGTTACACAGTTGCCGCTTGCGTCGATCCCTGTCGTATGAATGTGTGTATGAGTGAGCAAAAATGTAAGAGTGAAATGAGGATGAGTGAGAGAGAGTAGCTGGTTTGTCCCTTCAGATGACACACCCTGGAAGTAGCTGGGAAGGCGTGTTAGCGTAGCTCAATTGGTAGAGCCCTGGACCGGTAATCCAGAACATGTGGGTTCGAGTCCTACAGCTGGCTAACCTTTTCAGTAACTTTGATCTTTCATCGTTAATTTCTTAGGCAATTTGAGGCTTTGTATGTATTTGTCCCATCTATGTTGTTCCAGCCTCAGAACATCAGTTCTCTCATGTTCCACAGTTGCCGCTTGCGACGATCCCTGTCGTATGAATGTGTGTATGAGTGAGCAAAAATGTAAGAGTGAAAAGAGGATGAGTGAGAGAGAGTGACTGGTGAGACCATACAACCTCTGCATCCTCCTTACAGCCTGTATGGTCCATACAGCCAATGGATTTCTATGATCTAAGCTGTCCAATAATTCTTTAAAGCGGGCGTACGGAGAAAAATGATATGGTTTGTTCTCATAGGGGCGGGCCCTTGAGTTAAATTCCAAAATAAAGATTGCCAAGCGATCAGAGTGGTTCTGTGGACGGCAAAATATCCATGATATTCTGCTTTCTATTTCTCTCGCTGGCTCTGTGGAATCTATGGAGCGGAACCGAAGGACATCAAAATTTATAATAGAAACGTACTTTTTCTAATCAGCAATTGTCACGAAGTCCACGCGATAGAGTGGTATGTTACCGTAAAGCAACCAATGCTGGCGGCATCGCTCGTTGTGTCGGTAGTGCAATATTGATCGTGCCTATTCTGCGAAAACTAATGCCATTCTTGGGCCTTTTTAGTGCCTTTTGAGGCGCCTAAAACGCACGTTTTTAGTTCCTTAAAATCCGCTTCCTAATAATAGGTCATGGTACAGCTTCGTCCAAACTTAACTTGGACACGGCGCCGGCCTGCGGAGCAAGAGGGACGACACCCTAGCGGCTCTAACTGGAATTATCGGGAGAGAGCGTTGAGGGCTGTCCTACTCGCATCACGGGGGTGCCCGTCTGAGAACCGGTGCTCGGCTTCGAATGGGCAATGACAGGAGACGCAAAGCTTCAGCTTGTTTGTAGTGATTACGTGCCCTTGTGCCACCTGATATCGCTGTGAAGCAACATCAGTTGCCTGAAAATGCCGTTTCCTTGCTGTAAACAGCGCGAGAGAAGCTTTGTGCGTTCAAGCGCTACAAGATAATTTCACTCGCATAACGAACCCGAGTTATTCTTGAAGCAGCATAGAAGTGGTAATGGACAGTGAACACGTGAATAATGCGAGCGAGTAACCACATTGTGATGTCGCATGGATAATTCCATTCTTACGACGTTCTACAAGGCCTTCTTTACCATAAATTATTTCGACACATAGCAAGCTGCTCATCCACGTTGCTGTTGTTTGCAGAAATAAAGAAAGAACGCTGGCTACTCCACATTATTTAATTAACATGTTTAACTTCTTCGCTAGCACACTGCGACACAAGGGGAATCACTGGGAGAATGGAACAAGCTTGACAACTGGCTGGCCATCGCGAACATATGATACCACGTGGCGCAGAATGCGGTGCTTTATGCAACAATCTTTTCCAGCATAATGCATTTACGTGTATTATTATTCCATTGCTTTCATTCTACTGCTTACTTCCAATCAATGTGACGCCGCTACAGCAATATGACGCATACCAATGACATGGTTGCTAACGGCGCGGACAATCACTATCAGATGGCGAAGATTTCAATCGCCCGCAGCAATCTCCAGAACAGACTGGAACGATGTGCAGATAACAAATATCAATGTAAAAGTCAGCGCCCGCTCGAAGCGGAGCACCAGTTCTCAGACGGGCACCCCTGTGATGCAAGTCTCCCGATCTCTCCCGATAATACAGTTAGAGCCGCTAGGGTGTCGTCCTTCTTGCTCCGTAGGCCGGCGCCGTGTTAAAGTTAAGTTTGCACGAAGCTGTACAGGCTGAAGAAGAAGAATTTGTGAAGCTTCAGCGCCATCGCCATTTATGGTACCTCTCTTATTGTATTCCACGTCACTTCTGAATTCTGTTGTGTCCAAAGGAACTCAAGAAGGCTTATTGAAGCATGGAGAAACGCTCCTTGAACATAGGAACCATTTTTTGCACAGCCTTCTGCTGCTTCGCTTTTTGGCACCGTAAGTTTGATAGTTGAAGGGTATGTTTGACCTGTACAGGCAACCGTTCTATTTGTCGTCCTTTGAGGTTACGAGGTTATAATCACATTGATGCAACTGCACTTATCTGAGCACCTGTCGTTGCAATGGCCTGTTGTAGTTCTACGGAAACTGCCACATAGGAAGCCGACCACCGTGCCAGATTCTGGAAAGCTACAACGTGGAATAACCATCTATGTGGTCACGCCGACGTACTACCGAGCTCTCCAAATTCCGGAACTCGTTCGCCTCTCGCAGACCTTGATCCTCGTGGAAAATTTGCACTGGGTCGTCGTGGAAGACTCGTATTCTTTACGTCCAAAGGTGAGGGTGTATTTATACTATCCGCTCTAGTGTTGCGAAAATGGGGGTGCCCGGAGGTGCACGGAATATAAGCCGCTTGTGCTCTCAGGACCGTTCCATACCTGAAAGTAAGCTTGCGGTCTTGGTGTGCGAAGTAGAACGAGGACCGCACTTGTTAGCTGGGACCTGGGGGTCGACAGCAGTAGGGAAGACATATTTCATTGCTCTCTTTCAACCACCTAGTTCCCAAGAAACCTGCTTTGTTCGTTGCGGTCAACCCTCAGTGGACTGTGAACAGCAACGTTCGGCCCATGGTTCGGCCTTCCATACTCAATAAGCGATATCTCGTGGCGAGCTCTCCTCCTGTCAAAGGCCCCTCACCTGGGAGGAATGATTGCTTATAATGTTTTCCCGGCTCATTTAAGCTCAAGAAGCTGAATGAGGCCAGGTGTGGGCTATATTATCCTTAATGTAATCTAAATGAAACCCAGTGCAGCACCTATGTGTTGGCGGAATCGGTTAAACAGAAAACAGAGAGAGGGCGCAGACAAGCTGGTTCATGATGACAAGGACGCGGGCTCGAATCTCTGCTATCTGAGGTTTTCCCTGGCTTTTCCGGCAGACGAATGTCGGCGCAGTTCTCCCTGAAGCCGGCCGAGGACGCATAATAGCCCCCACTCCATCTCTCCATCAGCCCACGTTTGCTCGCCGCTCACAACCATAACTGCTTCGTGGCGATAATACGGAATTTAAAAACAACTAAGAGACGTCGAGTTAGGCCTCTTCGTTCGCCCTAGTATTTCTGAGGAATTTGTTGTCTGATGTTTATTTCCCTGCCTCGGGTTGCATCCTAGTAAACAAAAAATACTTTATTCACTTTTGATCATTAAATGAATCATTACGAACGTACGGGCTAATGAATCATTGACATTAGTCAACGATAATTGCAATTTTGTGCCGACTGTTGCTCCTTCTTGTAGTGTTTGTGGCGCCACCTGTGTGAGTGGTGCAGAATGATTGGCGGGATGCTGCCTGGTGGGTGACAAATAAAGAGATCTTTGACAAAATGGCACCGTCTTATCAATTCCTCCACATGTTTGTCCATGTTTGGCCACCATACTTTGGTTCTTAGCAACTGTTTCGTCTTAACAATGCCTTGGTGTGTCTCATGAACTATGTCCAACACTCTTACCTGGAGTTCACTGGGAATTACAATTCTCGTTCCTTTAAGGAGTAGTCCCTCTTTCTCCGATAACTCAGACTCCACTCTTTTGTAGACACTGTCTTCATTGTTTGGTTCCCATCGTCCTTTCCGTACCTTGTCCAGTACTCTCTGCAGAACAGGATCTCCTTTCGTGGCTTTCCGAAGTTCATATTCGCTCAGTGCTTTTGGCGTTGCTTCTTTGATCACAAAGTTTACGTAGTCTTCAGACGCAGTCATTTGTTTCTCACTTCTCTGTTGCATAATTCTTGATAACGGATCCGCAATGTTCGTCTTCCCTGGCTGGTATATCACCTTGTACGTAAATGGCATCATTCTTAACAGCTATCTTTCAATCCGAGCTTAAGGTTTCGACCTTGGTCCGTAGATTATTTCTAAAGCTTTGTGGTCAGTTATGAGTTCAAACTCCACGCCGTACAGGTAGAGGCTACATCTTTCTACAGCCCATACGACTGCTAATGCTTCTTTCTCTGTCTGAGAATATTTCTTTTCTATGTCCGTCAATGCTCTGCTCAGATACACGACTGGTCTGAACATCTCTCCTCGTTTTGCTTGCAGTATAACTGCTCCTACTCCAGTGTTACTGGCATCCACCACGAGCCTTGTCCGTGCATTTTTATCGTAGAAAGCCAAAACAGTCTTGTCGGTCAGACAGTTCTTAAGTTCTGCAAAATCTTCATCATGCTCCGCTGTCCATTCCCACCTGACTTCTTTCTTTATGAGTTCTCTCAACCTTGTAGTCTTTGTAGCCAAATGTGGTATGTATCTAGCACAAAAGTAGATCAATCCAAGGAAGCTCCTCAACTCCGAAGCATTACTGGGTGTCCTTGCATCACGTATTGCTTTAATCTTCTCAGTGCTTGGACTGATGCCGTTGCCAGAAATGGTATGTCCCATAAAATTAAGTTTACTCAGCCCAAAATGGCATTTGCTTCTGTTAAGCGTTAGATGTTTCTCTCGAAACCTGCGAAGCACTCTATCCAGTCTATCATCATGTTCTTCTTGGTTTCTCCCGTACACAATTGTGTTGTCTGAGATGTTACGCACTCCTTCACATCCTTGCAGCACATCTTGAATAATCTTCTGAAATACTTCTGGTGCACAAGAAACACCGTAGATGAGCCTCTTGAATCTAAAATTTCCAACATGTGTCGAAAACGTTGTTATATCCCGTGATGCTTCGTCCAACTCAATATGGTGGTATCCTTCTCTATGATCTAATTCCGACAGCACTTGTGCTTCACCAATCTCCTCTAAGACGTCATCCACAGTCGGAATGGGATACCTTTCCCTTTTTACAGCTTGATTCGGGATTCTCATGTCCACGCATAATCTTATTTTGTCATTCGCTTTGGGCACCACCACAACGGGAGATGACCACGTGGTTGGTCCATTGACTGGCTCAATTACATCTTCGTTCAACAATCTTTGTAACTCTTCTTCCACTTTCTTTCTCAGCTGAAAGGGGATTCTACGATGTGGCTGTGCTACAGTCACTACGGATTCGTCTACATGAATCTTCAACTTGTAGTCTTTCAGTTTTCCCAAGCCTTCAAACACTTCTGCGTTTGTCGCAATGACGTTCTCCATCCTTGTCTTTCCTAGCCTAAATTCTAGCCTGTCTTGTGGTAGTACGACGAGTTTTAGATCAATGCTTGTTTGCTTTCCTAGCAAGGATACCGACTTGCCCTTCATCACGTGGAAATCAGCTTGTACTCGCCTGTCTCCTTTTGTAACTGGCGCTGTAAACTTTCCGATCAGCGGTAAAGGCTGTTCCATTCCGTAGGGAAACACCTTGGCACTTGTCTCGGACAGGTAGAGACCATGTCTCTGAAGTATGTTCCATTGCGCTTCATTGATAATGTTCAGCGAAGCTCCCGTATCCACAACCGCTGGAATGTCAACATCGTATAGCTTCACCATGACTGTATCATGGCAGTCCTTCGCTGTCACTTTGAACAGTTGATACTCGTCGCCCGAATGTTCCGTTGTTGTTTCATTCCTTTCCATCTCTCCTTGAACATTGTAGGTCTTGAACCTTGGTCGGTTTCTTCCGACGTTCGTACGACAGACACGTGCAAAGTGTCCCTTCAAACCACACTTGCTGCATGTTTTTCCTTGCGTTCGCTGACATGAATCTCCAAAATGTCCTTGTTGTCCACACCTGGTACACATTTTCGGTTCTTGATGACCTTTTATGTTGAAATGTGGCATTCCTTGTGTATACCTCTTCTGCGTCTGCCGATGTTCGATTCTAGGCCTAGACTTCCTGCCGACCAAATTTACTTCTTGGCGTTGGATTCCGTTGTTTTCTTCCATCACAGTAGCTTGTTTATCGCTTTGTTCCAGCAGTTTTGCCAGTTGTACTGCTCGTTCCAATGTGAGTTTTTCTTCTTGAAGTAGTCGGCGTCTTAAGTTCTTGTTTCGGCACCCATGAACAAGTTTATCTCTTATTACATTCGATTTCTCATTCCCGAACTCACAGTTCTCTGCAGCCAACTTAAGTCTTTGCATGAGTTGATCCACCGTTTCTTCTTGTTGCTGCTCAATCTTGTGGAATAAGTAGCGTTCATATGGAACGTTCTTCTTGTCTCCGAAGTGTGCGTCCAGCGCATCCAAAGCTGTTTTGTACGTTGTTCCTTGATCCGTCAGTGTAGAATACACTTCTTGGACTTTCTCTCCAGCCAGATGAAGAAGCAAAGCTCTCTTTCGCTTGTCGGGAATTTCTGGTTGTGCATCGATGAAGAACTGCCATCGTTGTTTCCATTTGCGCCATGCCTCACTTGGATTCGGGCCATCGGGGTCGAAATTATCCAGGTTTCCAAAACATATTGGCACCTCGATGTTTGTAGATCCTGTATTAGTGATGATAAGACAGTGCCCATCTTGTCAACTTGTAACAATAGAAAATCAACCACAGCCCATAAAGTCGACTCCACTACCTGCCAGGCCTTGGGAAGAGTTAGCACTTGATATTTGTAGACCTTTGCCATCTGCAGAATATGTTTTGGTTTTGGTGGACTATCATTCAAGATGGCCGGAAGCTGTGATCGTCAAGACGACGACAACCAATGTGATAATTACCTGGCTAAAAGAACTATTTGCAAGATTTGGTTACCCTAGAAGTATCAAGACGGATAATGGACCTCAGTTTGTCTCGAGAGATTTTGCGGAATATTTACAGCAGTGCAACATAAGACACGACAGGACTACACCTTATTGGCCGCAAGCGAATGGCGAAGTGGAAAGACTGAATAGATCTTTCCTGAAAGCACTGAAGATTGGTCGACTACAGAACCGGAATTTAAAAGGCATGCTTTTGAGTTTTCTTCAAGCGTACCGAAGTACACCACACTGCGTGACAGGAAGGTCACCAGCAGAACTTCTAATTGGAAGGTCCATGAGAACAAAGCTTCCAGAGGTAAAGATTGAGGAGAAGCGAGGAAACGTCGATGTGCATGACAAAGAAAGGAAGTTGTATGAAAAGCGATATGCGGACAGGAGGAGAAGAGCGAAGGAAAATGATATCCAAAGAGGAGACGAAGTATTGCTAAAGAGAATGACAAAGACGGACAAGTTGAGTACGGAGTACTGGCCGTAGAGGTGGAAAGTTGTTAATAGATATGGACCAACAATAACAGTGCAAGACAATGAAGGTGTTGTGCGCAAGCGAAATGTAACCCACGTAAAGAAGTTCTTCGGTGGAAGACTTGGCGATACTGAGCAGTATGAGGATGTATTTTGTCCACACACCGCAGATACATCGGAACCAGAGGGGCAACAAGTCACACAATGTGTGCCGGCACAGGAAAGATCCGAAGTTACGGAACGAGCCGGAGGAACAGAAACATTGGTGAACAGGCCGCGGAGGCAGGTACGCCAACCTACAAGATTTCAGGATTATGTGCTCTACCGCACAAACTTTTATTAACTGCAAGTGCGTGTTAAGTTTTGGGACTTACGGGACTAGGTGTTTGTGTTAACTTTTGGGACTTATGGGATTATGGTTTTCCGAGATAGTTAGATTGGGATTATTCTTATGATGGATGTTTGTGTTTGGAAAGAAAGAAAGAAGATGTAGTGTTTGTGGCGCCACCTGTGTGAGTGGTGCAGAATGATTGGCGGGATGCTGCCTGGTGGGTGACAAATAAAGAGATCTTTGACAAAATGGCACCGTAGCGTCGAGAAGTGTATGAATCATCAAGGGGGGGTTCAATCCAGGACATCAAAGAAACGACACTACACTTCTGTTGTGTCTTTGTGCATGTAACATACTCTTTATGTTATGCATCCTGAGATCCATGGAGGTGGCTTTTCACATCAGGGATTGAATATTGTATATCCCTGGCATTGAATTTGTCAAAGCCGTGTTTTCGTGGAGATTAATGCTGATATTTGACGTCCTTGCCACTGCACTGCTTATTTTGCGGCATTGCATCATTGGGAAAATTTTAATGGCAACTGCAGGATTCCCTCGCATACCGATTCGAGTTTCTTGCATTATTGATTATATTGTCAATATTTAATTGACTCTAGTCGACTTGTTAGTCGTTAGTTTTGTTAGTTGTGATTCGATTTATATGTCATTTTTGGGTGCTAAATTTCGATTGTCGTCTTTGGACTTCCACGCATGCTTTAGAGTTTGACGTATTTGACGCAAATTTGGCTTAGCCGTTCTGCTTTTTTATCCACGTAGTCAAGAAATATTGTTGTGTTATCCTGTGTTGTGTTTCTTGAAATCAATGACACACTTCGAGTGGCCTCTAATTTATTGGTCTCTCACTGTTTTCTGTTCTGCGCTTTGCTATTTCTTTCTTCGATTCTCTCTTTTTTTTTAGTGTTGATTGTCTACTGATGGCTTCTGGATGCCGTTGATTTTCAATTAGACGGCGATCCGACATAATGCATGAATGGAGACAAAAAAAAAAAAAAAATTCGCATATAGTTTGCCAGATTTCCGAATCTGAGCAAAACCGGCCAGTAACGGAGAAACAGTGCATTCCATTGGATTGGAGTTGTCGAACGTAATTGTGAGTTCCAGTGACGGTATCGAAGCACACAACCGGCAACCAGAGAAGTGTGGGAGCTCAAAAAGCCTGTTAGATGCTATATCTCCCGTGATTCTTCTTGGCTTGAAAACGATGTTTCTGCCGATCTACAGCTTTTACTATAACCATGTTTGGCGCATTATGACCTTTGTAGTCGCTGAGCTAGAAAAACCCTAATGATCATCATCATCATCTACAGCTTTTACTGCGTCATTTTTGAGGGCGAGATGGAAGCATGGTAGATTTTAATTTTTCCCGGATGTAAGTGGCATGGATTCACCAACCCGCTATTCACCTACTTCAATTTGATTCGGTATCGATTCACCTAGTTCAATATCTATATTAATGATGTAGTTAACATACCTCAGACAGATGAGAACACAGTTAAATTCAATTTCGTTATATATGCTGGTGACACTGCGTTACTTTTTACAGGACAGTCAATGCAAACAATAGAAAGAGTAGCAAATAATACCTTAAACAATTTGAAGTTATGGTCGGAGTGTAACTCACTAAACATTAATGTAACTAAAACAAAAGCTGCGTTATTTCGACCCAGAAACAAATTAGCTGGTGAAAGCGTAAACATCTGCTACAATAATAAACCTGTTGAAATGGTACATTTTTTTAAAACACTAGGTATAATATTCTCTCAACATATGTGCTGGGATGCGCACGTGAACTACATTGCAAAAAAGCTGGCCGTAATGAACGGAATCCTCGGTAGAAACCGCCATTTTCTGCTTGAAAGAGTAAGACTACACATATACAATTCTTTGTTCTCATCAAGGCACAACTATTGCTTCCTAGTATGGGGAACGACCACCATGAGGGATATAAATTATTTGCTTCGAATACAGAAAAGAGCATTCAGAATAGTAGCAGGTCTTGGCCGTCTTTCACATACAGCGGATTTGTTTCAACGCTTTAGGGCAGTGTTTCCCAAAGTGTGGTCCGCGGACCCCTGGGGGTCCGCCAGAATGTCCGTGGGGGTCCGCGACCGTTTCTCACATTTCAGTGAGAATTTTCGTCCCCACAAACACGCGCTCGTACATGCTGCCCGATTTCCAAACACCCAGAACTTCCAAAATTGCTACAAGCATGCTTCAACGGCTAGCTTCTAATTTCTGATAGGAAAGTCCTGCAATGCACGTTTGTCCGCGTCACACACATACAAACAAGAAGAAGAAACCAGTGCGGAATCGTTTCTGAAGCTGTATCGAAAGCACGCAACGGCTGACGACGCTGCTGGTTATGCACTGGCTAGCATGGGAAATACAGTGCGTCATATCGTTTTGCTTCGAGCTCGAACTGACTGAGAGTGTTCCTGTGTTTAGCGCATTTTATATTTGGCAGCCTGCGGACCTCTTGCAGCGATGGTGGCACTACAGATGATACCTCGCACTGAACGCGGCGTTGGAAGTCAACTTTGCTTCTGTCTACTTGACCATGTTTATGCTTGCACAAATGTAATTTCGTTCTTTGTTATACCCTGTCGCGCATATTAAACTCGGTCTGCAATGCAGTGTACACAGCGCGTATCCCGGTATATTTGTGGGGGGGGGGGGGGGGGGGGGGGTCCGTGAATTTGTTCTCATCGCTTCCGGGGGTCCGTCACCGCCAAAAGTTTGGGAAACGCTGCTTTAGGGTAATCTCTTTACCCAAACTGTGAGACTACAAATTAATCCTTATTTTTCAACCAGCACTCGATATAACAACAAAATTTATTGCAATTATGTCAACTTAAAAAGCGAGTTTCTAACTATTCGCTTCGAAGGGAAGAATGGCATATCCCTTTTTGCCGGACAAAATACGGCACACCTCATCGTCATTATTTAGCTATTACACTGAACAAAACATAAAAAACAGGAAAATAAACTGAAATTGAAATTGAAATGCTCATTGTTTTCAAAGGTAATGGAACCCTCGGATACCTTGGAATTTAAATGTGACGTTTTTAAGGTTTGGGAAACAGTTTTACACAGTCCTTGAAAACACGCGATTCTGCATCTGTTTCTTGCGCTCACGAAGCTGCTAGTGCAAATTGCGCTCATCTAGAGTCAGTCGAAATCCACAAGAGTTAGCGCTCTTTACAATAGGAAACGGCAGCTGAAGTGATTGGCACCCTTCGTTGCACTAATCGTTTCTTTTCTTTCTTTTTTTTTTCATTTTTGACATATGACCTTTAACATTAAGGAGTCACCAGTCACGCTTGTGAACGGATCGCCATTGTGCACTCGTGCGTATTTCTTCGTGCGATATCTGTTGCTTAGAAATATTTTTGTGAAACATTGAAGCCATGAAAGACGAAAGCCACTGAAAAGGTTAGCCAGCTGTAGGACTCGAACCCACATCTTCTGGATTGAAGCCATATTGAAGCCATGTTCAGAAGCTGTATTTTTGCATCCTGGTAAAACGATGGCTAGTACTTAAATGGTCCTTGAAAGACCCTGAGATTTTTGTTCAAGAATTCACACCCTTACATCTAGTGAAGAACCATCACAATCTCCTCTTCTTGCCTATCAGTTTTCGCGGAGAGAAAGCATATTCATTCCTTCTACTAGCGCGGATGGGTACCTTTCGTGGCGATCATAGGAGCACGAACATCTTCACATGTCTTCCGTTCATTAGTTATCAATCGATTTTCACGGAACTTCAGAAGAGCCTAATGAAAGCTTAAAGCTTAGGTTTCGAACATACAGCTTAGGCTCTGGATTGTATTTTATTGATTAACGTGATACTTATTACAGGGCTTCAACGAAGCCAAAACTCATCTCCTGTTCATACATCTTTTCCCGCCCTCTTCCCTAAAAAACTGCATATTTCGTCCTTAGGTGGCGCAAGTACTAGAAGAGAGCGGCTTGTCTTTCACTCACCTCGTGGGTCCCAAACCGACAGAGTACAGCAGAGTGTGGAAATACGGCCGTGGGGTCTCCAACCGCCTCCGTGCTCTGGAGTGGATAAGACAGAACGCCTCACTGCCGGGCGTACTCTATTTCGCTGACGACGATAATGCCTACGACGTTCGGCTGTTCGAAGAGGTATTTGTGAACACTACAATGCCCGTAGAAACTTCTCGGTAGGACAATGTCCAATTGGAGGAACCGGTGTGACGAACTAACTAACAAAACCGTCAGAGGGAAATAACTCTTCTGGGGCTGATACCATAGGTGGTGTTTTTTTATTTTTTATTTTTTTATTGAACCTGGCAACTCGTATTTACTCGAAGCGAGGGAAACTACAGAGTTGGCCAGGGTAGCGGGAACTCCCCTGCGAAAAATTACCAGGATCTAAATGCCACCCCGGACTCAGAAACAGCCTTTATTTTATTTAGTCCATGAAAAGGTGCCTCAAGGATTCTATACGCGAAATTTCAAACCTGAGGGGCTTAAGGCGGAATCAACCCAATGTATTCTCTATGGGCATTGCTTTGGGAAGTTCATCTCGAAAACTACCGCAGTAATGGAGCAGTACGCCGAGCTGGTAATACATGGGCAAATTCTGCACGTCCTGACATATTTTTTATCTGAATACAGCAAATAGGCGAATTTAGACGATTTTTTGTTTCTGTGAATGCGAATACATGGAGTCCTATGGGAGCAGCAAAAATCACTTCCTCAGATCTTTCAGCGACGAAATAAACGCCTGAAAAATATGTCAGGATGTGCATCTGTGTCCCCTGATGACAGTACAAGCTAAGTTGCAACGTTAACCTTCGTATTATTCAAGAAGAACGGGACAAATGTGTGGACATTTGTCGTCTGCTAGCATGGGCTGCATTGTGCTGCCCCCAGTGGGCTTCCGCTCCGGGAGAGGGGATACATCGAGATGGGAGGTGCGAGAGCGAGAGGGAAGGCAAACGGCTACGTGCACTGCGTGAGGTTGTTGTTTCAACCTGCCTTGGCGACGGGACAGAACGGCGCGTGTCTTATCATGGTGAATGACTTTGCCTGCTCTGTCCGGCGTCAGCGTCGTGCATCGATATTCCTCACGCATGGCCTGTTACTGCGACCTCGGCTGCAATCAGTAGGACATAAATTGGCGTAATCGTGGCGTAATGCACGATACAAATACGTGTTGAAGTGAAGGTACGTCTTGTACTTTCTGTGTGTCAGTTGCGTGATGTTTTCGGGGATGCGCTTGTTTTATTACACTGGTTCACGACCCAGTATATGCTTCAGTCTAAATATGGAGCGAAGGACAGTATTCATAGCTGAATCTGGCATGGTCAAGATGTGCTGACATCTCATGCGACCAACACAAGTGCACGATAACATGAGGTGTGCGTGATAAGGTGTCCAGGATGTTACTAAGCTGCCGCTACGGGAAGGATCGCCGTGAAATGTGGCTTGAGAACGAGAAGACGTGCCTTGATTTTGAACAAGTGTGTCGGAAAGACGCTTGAATTGTGTACCATTATTAATGTGTAGCATTCCACTCATGAGGACCTTTCGAACGCCGTGTGCGGCTGTCCTTATATACAACAGCAGGTTCTGTTCGTCATAAATCAGACCATCTGTTTATGGAATTTTATCGTGCATGTGCTTCTCTTCGTTCCTTAGTGCCACTTCTATGTACTCTGGGTCATTCCTAAGTGTGGGAGCTATGTGTACTAGTTGTCAAGAGGACAAAATTAAAGGCAATCAAATGGACTGTTCATCTGCATAGACAAGTGTTATTCATTTCTGCTTAGTTGCACCACGTACACACAGGTGAGCGCAAATAACATGTATGCGGGTGACCGTGACTACAAGAGGTACAAAAAAATCCAGCTAAAGTTATTGACACTGGGCATATAAGACGACGGTTGATCTTGCCTGCGCCTTGCTCGTTATGGATGTGAAAGAACTGATGTTCTGAGGCTGGAACAACATAGAAGGGACAAATACATACAATCCAGAAGATGTGGGTTCGAGTCCTACAGCTGGCTAACCTTTTCAGTGTCTTTCATCGTTATGGATGTCCGTTGAGTTTTTCCGGGTCTCGCTACAGGATTTGTGTGAGACCTACCACACGGCTTCATCCACAGTTATTCGCGTGCTTGCACCGATGGTTCAGCACATCATATTTTCGGCCGAGTACCTATGTTGAATTATGCGATTATGATACGTGAAATAACAGACGCAGGCAAGTCATGGGGATATTCCTGCCGTCACCCTATCCCCATGGTGTGATTTGCAAACATTTCGATGGGGGGATGGGGGGAGGGCGGATATATTGAAAGGAATATATATATATATATATATATAAAGAATGAAAGGGAAGCGCCAGCCATGCACAGTCAGATTGCTCCCGCAGTGCGCTCACAAACAGGAGCGTATACAGGGTGTTTCAAAAAACGTGTCATTCGGACTTTATAAAAAAAACGGGGCGACGGAAAAATACGGGGTAAACGGCATTTGTGTGGTAACTGAATTTGCCACCTTGTAAAAATATTTTCATTTGATTTTAATTAAAAGAAATTGAATTTCTTTAATTGAACTCCAAAATTTCCCAAGTCAACCTAACGTTTTTTTTTTTTACAGAATTAGAGAGTCCGTAGCGAACTTAGTCAGATCCACCAGAAATCCGCTCGATATTGCAAATGGAACTGCCCAAAAAAAGTCCCGAAGTTGAGGCTTCGGAGTTTCGGGTATTCAACGGCGCACCAAATCAGTCGCAAAGATGCGCGAAGGGCAGGACATGTTCCTGCCCCCATGGAGCTAGAACAGTTTATCGCCGGACCGGCGTCCAGCACAAGACGCGCCGATAACAAGGCGGGCGACATTCCACCATACGTTGATAAGCGGCAAACAAAATGATTCCGCCTCTTTTTTCCCGCCCTGCTTTTTTTTCGACCTTCTATCTTTCATGTGGGCAGGAGCAAGTCCTCCTCTCCACAAATCTTTGCGTCTGATTTCGTGCGCCGTTGAATACCCGAAACTTTGAAGCCTCAATTTCGGGACTTTTTTTGGGCAGTTCCATTTGCAATATCGAGCGGATTTCTTGGTGGATCTGACTAAGTTCGCTACAGGCTCTCTAATTCTGTAAAAAAACGTTAGGTTGACTTGGGAAATTTTGGAGTTCAATTAAAGAAATTCAATTTATTTTAAATAAAATCAAATGAAAATATTTTTGCAAGATGGCAAATTCAGTTGCCACACAAATGCCGTTTACCCCGTATTTTTCCATCGCCCCGTTTTTTTATAAAGTCCGAATGACACGTTTTTTGAAACACCCTGTATACAGTTGTGCATAGCCCGGGATTGCATTGCATGCAGACTGAGTCAGACGTGTACAAGATACTCGAAAATGTATTTAAGAAAATACAATAAATACTAACGTTAGATTGTAATTAAGATAGAGTATAAGCACATGAAAATCGAAGTATTTAAGATAGGGTAAAGTACTTCATATGGTATTTGAAATACAATTAAGGTACTATTCATCCTTGAACGCAAAAAGTCACTGGTCAATGCGGCAAGTTGCTGCTATGTGACATGAATCACCTAAACTCCGCGCACTACGCTAGCCGCCTCTGTGTGGTAGAAGTCATCTAAACATAAGTCCCAAAAAGATGACAAAGAGGTACCACATAACTCCACTAAGTATATGTGACCCAAAACAAAGCCAACTTCTAGCAGGTCCCTGCTCGACGAGGTCAGAATTCGGCGTCACCGCGTCAGGGCACACATAATTGAACCCTCACTGGCCAAGGATTAGTACACACAGGGCAAGATCTCTAAATGGAGACTTCCAAGAAGGGCCAATTTCCGGGTCAAGTCCGAAGCACTCAGGAAATTTCCACTGAACAAGCAAGATAATAGAAAGACGAGACACAAAGTCTGAGAGGGAGATCTAAAATATGTAATTAGGGTATGGAGTAGAAAATACCATAACATGCATTTTAAATAGCGTACAAATACACAAAACAAAACGTATTAAGTAGAGTGCCAAAATACCGCTAATGGTATTTGAAAGACATTATTTTAAATACAGTACTCAAAATACGTACAAGTCTGGACTGACCGTATACACACACGATATCTACACTCACTGCACGCGAATAGCATTCTTATGCAGCTTGCCAGGATGATGAAGTTGCCACAGAATTTAAAAAGTTCGTCCAGTTCGCTCATGTCCACTGCTTTATCCCGTAGTTCCATGTGTCTCGTGAATCGTGGATCAACTAGCTCAGGAATCATATATACTACATAAAAGTTCCTAATGTCAGGCAATATTTTTTGCCAGAACGCAAGGTTCCTATTGATGGTTACAACTTGCAGGTCCGTCGACGACCACACTGCGAGTGTGCAGTAGCGCCTCTTCGCAATGTTTAGCTGAGCTAGTATTTGATAGAAGTACTTGTGTGATTCTGGAAGATATAAGCTGCTGTCTTTCGATATTTTTACGCCGATGGAATGGTTGCGAGCGGTTTCTGCGATGGTCATGTAATTCTGTGCTGTTACAGGGCATCTTATTTCGAGGATTCCGTCGTTGTTGATAAGGCTGTCAGGAGTGGTGCATACTATCAGGGTCGACGAAAAGGCCACATTTTTTCACTTCAACGTTCGGGCATCTCGCTTGGAATGATGATGCTGCGTTTTCCTCGTGGTCGATGACGTACTGACAATCTTTGCTGCGGAACGACTTGGGATACATTATGACCTTCACTAAAGAAGAGTGCTTGAATGTTTTTCTATGTGGGCGACATATACTATGTATTCAGGTTGATGATATCCTCATCTTTCTTTGTGAGTGCCATAGGTCGGACTTGTTCTGTTCTAGTGTAGACTTCTGCAGACTGTGAGCTTCCTGGCTGGTCAACTGTATGCCACGCACAGAGTCTTTAGCTTTCTCAATAAAAATTGTCCTGTCAAGATCGGGTCTTTGAGACTGTCCTCCATAGCCCTTGTCTTCAACAGTACTTGCGAATTTGGTTGTTCTCGACATTGGAGCCTTTGCGCGTTTGTCTTGATGTTATTAGTTTCTTCAGAGCGGATGATGGACTTTTCGCGACGAACTTGCGCAGATAGAAGTCGTGCCATCTTTCACCTCTCATGTTGTATGCAAGTGCTGCGACGCGACATCTGTTACCGTAACTTTTACCCTTTGCCTAGTCAACGCGTTTGCCACCGACTGTACGCGCCACCATGCTCATGTAAGTCTCAGCGGCATTACTTGTTGCGTCGAGGAGCAGCATATCGGATCTGTCTGCAAGTACGTCTATTGCTTTCTTGATTTCAGTCATCATGTTGGATCTGAGAAGAAGATTGCCCTTTTCCGTTCTGCTTTCAAGTTCCACGGCATCTCGCCCCCCTTGACGGATCAGTGCTCGCTTGGACAGCCGCTGTGGATACTGAACAGGCGTAAGGAACCTGTTCCTGGACTGCAACGAAAACACTGCTATCTCCAATCAATGTAGTGTACCTAAGGGCGTACATTTCTTCACTTTCTTTGAATCCCTGTACAATAATGTCTCGCTCCATGGACGTTGAAGACGATTACCAGTTGCAAGAAAACGAGTGTGGTAGAGGCTCCTTATGCTCCTACTCAGCGCGTCGACAGGTTGTGCAGACTTGTTGCGTGCTCCGATGTAGAGAATCTTGCGCGTGTAACGACCGACAATGACAGCCACCCCGCTATTCGCATTGCACCCATGGCCGAAAGATCGCTTGCTCCATCCATCATCCATCTACAATGACTGGGATATTCGAAAAGCCGTCGGGATCGCGACACTCCTTCCGTTGTTTGGCAAGCTCAACCTTTTCGGCCGCGGCTCTCTTCAGGGAGTCTAATGTCGCTGACTGAAGGTTTTCCACAACTGTGTTCCCACATTTCTGGTAGAGCTTACGCGACAGGAATGGGAGGCCGACTGATGCTGTTAGTTCTTGTGCCTGCCTGTACCCGATCCCGATGGAAAGGCATCCTCTAACAACATCAAAATTTATGCTGTCGTTTGTGGCGGTCACTTTTTCCATCCACACGAAGTGAGTGAAACTGCACAGAGGTAACTTGGAACAACGATACTCCAGAGTGGAGATAAGTCCAACCCTGACTTCTTTGTACAACTGTATATATCACACCACAATATAGACAGTTTTGCTGGTGGTTCAAGGCAAAAAAGAAAGAAAGAAAAACAAACGATTAGTATTAGTTAATAATATAAAATATGTATGGAATAGAAGAGGTCACCCTGTACTTTGTTCGAAAATGCATTGTCGAAAGCAGAAGCTGTCCGCGGGAACAGATACAAATCTGTCGCAGGCGCCTGTTGTTTTTCCATTCTGACCTTTATGATTACATATGCGAAGTGGGCTTATTTTTTTCAACCTCTTCAACCTCCTGATATCAGTCATTGATGCGTTTCATTAGTGCAAAAACAGTACGAAAGAACAAGATTACTTCGTGTTTCCAGTGCACTTGAAAACGTTCACACATTCCGTGAACTTCCCATTCCATCGTCATTTCATTATTACGTGTGTGCGTGAGAGTATGTGTCAAGCAAGAAGACCGCTTCGTTTCATTATTTTATTTTTTATTTATTTGTTTTGTGTTCCACTATTCTTAAACAGGCACGCACACTCAAAATAAGGTGAGGCGCATGGCACGTGAAATCATAGCGATAGTGCGCCGCTGTGCAGCCTGTACTGTGTCTCCAGCCATAGTCAGAATGTAGTGGTTGTTTGGTTCCCCAAGTTCGCTATCTCCAACGCGTGGGCAGTAGAAGAGAAAGCCGGATACCAACATATAAACAGGAGACATGACCAGTGACTATGTCCATTCCTACCTTTATCGTTGCTCATAAAGCCATATAGGTGTGATTCCAACTGGGACTGCAGCAGACAGGTACAGAATACTGTGCTTTCTCTGTAATACGCCACGCATAGCTACTTGATAGATTTGTATCGCCTAATCCGCATGCTGTAATTGTGCACAATGTTATCATCACCCAAATTGCGAAGAACGAAAAATCAGACACAAGTTGGTCGCTCGGCTTTGCTCAGTTCCGTCTCCCCAATTAGCGTCCCTCATTCTGTAAGCAAGTCCAAATGTATTATCACTTCAAGCCGTTCCCGAAGCGGTCAGCAAAACTGCGAAGCGATGACAAACCAGCCGAGACGATCGGAGCAGTTGAGCCATACACGCCACATCTCGCGCACGCGCCGCCACTAAAAACAATAAAAGCATCGACAAATGTAGGAGCAAACGACACGTGAATCATACCTCAAGGTCAGGCCGCAACCCGCTTGCTCTCGACGGCTCCGCGCTTACTAGGAGGAAACCGTCACTTCCATAAAGGAGAGCAAGGAGCGTGAGAAAAAAAAAAGAAAAAGCGAAGCATAAAAAAATAGCTTTTTATACACCGATTGTTTTTTTTTTATCTACAGCCTTACATCACAAGCCTAGGGGATCCCACTTACTGGTCGTGTGTTCGAAAGAACGATTCTCAAAGGGCCACCAAGGCTATTGCATTTTGTTGAAGCAGCTGTATGCGTATATTCCCCCTCTCTTGATACTGTCACCATTTCATTCCACCTCTAAAAATCAGAATATTTCCCGAATCATTCAAACTCCAGAGTTTCAAGTCTGCAAACAGCCACAACAACACATACGGGATGATGATGACTGAGGAAATTCCACACTACAATATTGGACCACTACCCCATGGCTCACAGGGGGGTTATGAGATCTGTAATGATGATCATAATGAGAATGTGATGCGCAGAGCAGAAACTTGAGTTACGAGCCCAGGGTTGATGTAACACGCTGGACGCATGCACGACGTCATGGCCGACGAAAACAAAGTCCGCAAACTTGGACTGCATATTGCAGAAAACGAAAAGGCGCCAATGAAACGAGAAAAGTTTCGGCGCAATAGCGGCGTCAGGAGAGTTTCTCGTCTGTGCGCCTCACAGACGCAACACGGATCCCATTGAAACATATGGAATTGAGAGCAGCAGTTGTGTGAACAGTCCCATACACATAAATATGCTCGTGCTCGGCCCATGAAAACTTGTGTGAAACCAGCCTCGTTGCCACGTTCCCTCCGAGCGAAGGTTTCGGAAAGACCGCCGCGCGAGAGACAGAAGACAATTTCCTCCAAAGCCACTGCGATCTGCGACAGCGACACATGGGACATGCGCAAGCGGGATGCTCCGCCCCCAGCGCCGAGGGAAAAAAATATGAAGAAAACAATTTCGCAGCGGTGCTGCCATCCCTCGATGGTAGCGCGCAAACAAGGAGCGGAGAGCACAGCCTTAATCGCTTCATCGTCGTTACGGTCGTTACAAGCTAACGAGTGGCGGGAAATTCAAAAAGGCGGGCGGGAAATTGAAAAAAGTGGGCACGTGATAAAACACGTGCACGGCGCTCTTCGCGTGATACGTGAAGGCCGTGGTACACGTCACGCGCAATGTGTCACGTGCCCACCTTTTGAATTTCCCGCCACTCGTTAGATTGTAACGACAGTAACGACGATGAAGCGATTAAGCCCCCTGTTTATGAATGCTGTGCATTTCTGTCAATTTTTGGAAGATCAGCTGAGCCTCCACAAGTTTCGATGACGCGACGAGCGAGTGACGTAATCATAAGCCCACAAGTTACAATGATGTCATGTTCTAGAGAGGGCACTCGTCTCCTAGCAACGACGCCGGCATCCGCGGAGGGTAATGCGATCGAGAAGTCATGAGGCTGACCGAAAGAAGGGAAAATGGGAGAAAGGTTTTCTCGCTCCTTTGTGTTTTCTCGAAGGTTGCAGCGCTCGGATGATATGGCACGTGGGGCTCCGCTAACGAAGCGCAAAAGGTCAACCCCCCGGAAGACACGAAGGGTAACAACGAGAGCCGGGCGCTCCCTCGGAGGCCAACATGAGGTCACAGTTCTCAAAAATAAAAATTATCTTTCTCTAACTTTCGCGTCACGTGGAGCCAAAGTATTTCGCAGGAATATAAAGGGAGCCAAGAAGATTTCAATAACAGAAGTTTGTATGATTCTGAAGACACGAGATCTTGTCCGTAGTGGTACTTTAAGGCGGACTCACTTCTTAAGGAGTCTATGGGGAATTTTTGTTCGCAGGGTTCTCCTAAACATCGCTAAATTTCTACACAAAACAGGTGCAGGCGTGTTGCCCTCGAGTTTATCTAGGGAATGACATATTTTTGGAGGAAGGCATGACGCTATCCACTGATTGTTGGCGAATTAAAGCTTGTCAAATTTTCAATACAGGGGAGTCTATGGGAGATGAAACAAAATCGCTTCGCTTGGCCCGCTCGCCCGCGATTTTTGGTGCAAAATGATGTCATTCTCTACAGTAACAGTCAGGGAATTGATTGCAATCAACAAATTCCAGAGGCTTACTGCAGTTTTTGAGAACCTTGCGAATGAAAATAATGGTTCTGTCGTTTGCTGTCATGTTCTGCACGCTGGCGCCGATTACATTACTTCCTTAAAGCACGGGAGGAAAGCAAAGGGAAGAAACCAATTCTGCGACGGTGCAGCCAACTCTCTTGGAAAGCGAACGTTAACTGGACCGCATGAGTCCGCCTAACCCTGAACAGAAATTCTCTTCCAAAAGTAGAGTAACTGGGGTATGACGTCACAGCCACCCACCTGCATTCGCTTCGTGATAACCGAGTTTTGAAACCTTTACCTGTAGAGTTAGTGTAGGGAATTTTTCCAGTGTTATCTCTGTGGCCTAGTGCAAGATCACTACCTACATAGCTGAAGATCGAATCAGAAATGTAGACCACTTTCAGAACGTGCACAATGTACCAGCGTCTGCACCAAAAAGGGCTTGTTTTTTATTAACTGGAATCGCTAATATTTTGCAGTTCTGTCGGCGAAATTATACAGAACGTGGTTCTTATTCATAAGGTACGATTATTCGGGAGGGACTCGATATTCCCGGTTGCGAAATTCCTGATCTTTTAGAAATTCACGGCCTCGAAACAAGGACTGATGGTCGATTGCTTCGTAAGATCACAGTCCGTGTTTAAAAAACGCATATCGCTGATTAACCTCTTACCTTCACCAGATATCCGTCGTAGTGGTTTCAGCGAACGACAGCCAAATTTTAACGGCCATTATGCTTAGCAGAGCGGACACGCCAGCACAGTATGTCGGTTAATTTATTATTAGTCGGTTAATATTATCCCGCCCTTGATCCTGCTTCGCTTACAAGTTTATGCTAGTTTATAATGATTGCGAAGAAGAAAGGTAGAACGTTAATAAATCAGTTAGATGCGTTCCTTTGTATAGCCCCACTGTTAAAACATCGACAGGGATCGGACAGTGTGTTGTGAAGAAAAAATGTTTCAAAAATTTCGTGCATTTCATATGCATCTTCATATTTCAGTGCGGATATTTACTTCTTGATGTGTAACAACCTCGTGCAATACATATCATGTATCAAAGCAGTTGATGGAACACCAGACGGAACTATTGGTCCTGCGGGGTTTCGTGAGCCTAAAAATACAGGAGCGCCGCTGTGGACATTTGATGAAAGAGATCATAACCGTCTGTGCTATCATTTGCCCTCTGATTTGTTGAAATTGGTAGAAATGCTATTTAGTTAACATTGATGCTAATGAACAATAAAAGCTGCACACCATTCAATGAGGAACATAAAAGCTGCCGCTTGTATTGTGCGGATTGCGTCTGTTGCTTTTGTTCCGCTCTCTCTCTCTCTCACTTGCTTTTATTTTGCTGAGTTCAGGCAACCCGACAAAATAGACGATTTCAGAAATTGCATGGATGGCCCACCAGAGAGCGCCGTGTTGCTAAAGCCCGGGTGCACCTTGGGATTTAGTTTTCATGAGTCAAAGAGAAGAAGAAGAGCGCAAACGGTTTCAGTTTTCTCTCTCCTTCACCTCCCGCACCTTCGAGCAACAGGCAGACGAGCACGAATGTAAACTATTTCCCACGACGCATTGCGCGATGCGCGTGACTTGGGCGACGGAAGGCCCCCGTGCGGAGCACAAGGGCAATGTCTGAAATCGCCTTTTAGGAAGCTATACTTGAGCAATAACATATAAATCGTGACTATGACAAGGGGTGATTCACCGCTGGTGAGTCTCCGAGGTCCTGCTAACGTCAGCGTGTTTCTGGCACACAGGTTGGGAAAATGGCATGGAAGTATTAGAGGGTAGTGAGCAAAATGGCACGTCACCTTCTGCATTCGTACCAATGAAACTAACGCATATAAAGGCTTTAAACTGAGCTCACTATACCGAGGCTCCGACTTCACGCTCGCTGTACGTGGGTGCCGACGGATATAGTCGGGTGTAGTTTCAAACTCAACCTGGATTTTAGTATTTTCCTGTTGATCAGGCACTGATTTTGCGGTTGTTCTCTCATACTTTCTACATCGATGCACAGTATCTTCAGCTGAAGCGGAGCTGTAAGGGCAACGAAACAATGAATGAGTTGAGTACAGCTTTTATTGTCCATAAACTTCGACACAGGAAAGATGCAGGGGACAATAGTAAGCCCCGTGCCTTACCAACAGCAGAAATATACTAGCATCCAGCGAACGATATCGCTAGCGAACTACTGCAGCGAATATTACTTTTATGTTACTCATTGAATGACGTGTAGATTTCATTTCCCACACATGAAAAAAAAAAAACAAAGAAAGAAAAGAATGTCTCCCAGCTTCAACAAATCGGGAGAGCGAATGATAACACTTGATGGGCTGTGATGTTTTTCGTCAGCTATCATCAACTACGCCCCTGTATTTTTAGCCGCGCAGGCGCCTGCGGGACCGTTTTTTCCTACACCCGTGCAGGGAGAAATAACTAGAAAGCAAATTATTCAGCGCCCGTTTCTGTCGGTCCCTTATTTCTCCCCTGCCTGGGGCTCTAGCGTTTCTAAGCAAAGCAGATATTCCACAACATTCGAACTTTTCAATAAAGGACTGTTAGGCAGCAAGTATTTTAGCCACGTGTTGAAGGTCGACGACCTATGAAAATTGACCTACTTGAAGTCCACCTACTGTAGGTGCAGGACGTTGAAACATGAAATAATGAGACCCTTCACAATACGTTTGGAAGTCCTGTGGTGTGCAGAAAGGGTGAAGAGAGCCTTGAGGGCACAGCGTTGATGTATTGGATGTGGCCAGGAACCAAGCAATTTTGTGAGAGAGAGGGGGCGGGAGTCTAGCTCGTTGAGGGATCCGGAGGGTACGGTTCGGGAAGGTTTGTAGTGCTGACAATGAAGAAGAACGCGTAGCGCCACCAAGCGCTGAACATTGTAACGCTGTCGTTTAATTCAATGCTCCCTACAACTCGGCATGCTTGGTGGCGCATGTTCAATGTAGCTCAATGGCCATTGGCTTAAGAATAGTTGGAAAGTATGTACCTGTATTACAGGAGCCTAAAATGGACTTCTCCTTAGGGTACGATTTCGACTGTGCCGGCGTGGTGACAGGCACTTATGATCGGTGAAAGTAGTTGAACGAGTGACGGCACTTCGCGCTGTGACGTTCGGTCCGCTTAGCTATTTTGTTTAACTGCTGAGTCATCTGCGTATCTATTTCTTTCGTAAAATCAAGTGCCTCACAAACGAGGAATAAATAATTGTCCACCCTAATATATTAGTGTGTAATTCCTGGGGATCAGCAACAGTAGTGCGGCCTCGTTGAACCGCTATGTTGAGTTCACGCTCCCTTTGACGCTTACGGAGCCTTTTGCAAGTAACACGTATCATCCTCCAACTTCTCCTCCATCCTCTATCATCCTCCAAAACTCTGACTAGCTGAGACGGATACGTGGTACAAACCGGAGGGCGTGTACGATTCTCTAGAATTACGGTCTTTCTGTCCGCTGTTGCCAGTAACCTCTGTAAGTGCAATATTTTCCCCGTTGATTTGCAGTCTGCCGGAGCGCAGGCACGGCTGACAGTGCTCGATGGAGACAAGCCAGTAACTCCAACAATGGCTTCCTGCGCAAATTGAACCCTTAACTGATCTCACACAGTGTTTTGAGCCGTGCAAGGTCTAAGAATGTACGCCGAGAATACACAATGCCACACTAACACGCGGTGTATTAGTATCGCATGTAACATGACTTCTCAGATGACATTCAGATGACGCACCCTTGGAAGTCGCTGGGGAGGTGTGTTAGCTTAGCTCAATTGGTAGAGCTCTGGACCGGTGATCAAGAAGATGTGGGTTCGAGTCCTACAGCTGGCTAACCTTTTCAGTGACTTTCATCTTTCATGAAGTTCTCCTTTACCCACTGTCGCACGGACTACTGCAGATTCGCAAGACACGGAGGGTGTCTGTGTTTCCAGTTGGCTTGATGGCCAACATGGGCGTCAGCACGCCAATTGTCTACATGGGCAAAGTGGTTGGTTTCCACGACCCTTCTGCGGGCCGAGTCTTCATGGTGGACATGGCGGGATTCGCTGTCAACTTAGCAGTCCTGATGGGTGTCCATCCTGTCATGAACTACACGGCTGGCCTACTGGAAGAGACCTTTCTCCAGAGCCTCAAGATTACAGTCGAGGACCTGGAACCTTTGGCAAACAATTGCACCGAGGTAGGTTATGTACCTATTATTAATACGGATTAGTCAAGGATTGACAAAAGGGTACACAAGACTAAACAAGAGAAGAGGGTGTCGTTTTATTTGTAGGAATTTACGAGGGCTATTTCTGACGGTGTCGGCCACAGGAGTTGTATATTCTGTCTGTCTTTTCACTTCTCATTGTAACCCTCAAGAAGGATACCACACCTTGCAGCCCCCCCGCCCCCCAATATCATTGCTGCTTTTGTGCCCATAATCATCAATCATCAACATTCACGAAGGTCACTGCACCTTGTACATCACCACACAGTAACTGTGGTCATTCCATATAAGTTGGAGAAATGAAGGAACGGTTCGATACAGTGATATGTTCACACATCAGATGTCTTGGGATCCAACAGACGTTTGAAACATTGGAGACAAGAAAACATGGAACGGGTCAAATCAGCTAAACATGACAGATGCGGCTGCCCTATGCACCAAAGTTCGACCAATTTCGTTGGTGTACCAGCGAAGAGTGCGCTAGTAAGCCTCCGCTGCACAGATTGATTAAAAAAGCTCACTTGCATCAGCTGTGGAAGCTGCGAGAAGGACTTTGCCTCCTACTAACCTCAAGCCGATACGATCGTTCTCTGGACTAGCGGAATACTACGCGAAAATTATTCCATATACGCCTAAGTAGCGGAGCCGATGCGGGAGCTAGTGAGAAGCGGAGAACCATTCGCGGTGGACACAGAAAATTGAAGACAGTTTGAACCTTGTGAAATCTCTCGTTACTTCGTGCCCTATTCTACATACGTTCGACCCTCGCCTTCCTGTCATTGTGACCACAGACGCATCCTATTGCGTGCTAGGAACTGTCTTACAGCAACGGCAAGGATGTACTGTTGCCTTTGCTTCGCGAACATTCACCTCTCAAGAAAGTACTCCGTCGGGGAACGTGAAGCGCTCGCATGATTGCGAGCTTGCAAGCACTGGCATGTATATCTTTTGGGACGCGAGTTTACTTTACGTACAGATCTCCAAGTGCTGGTAGGTTGGTTGGGGTCTCAACGAACGGGCCATCGCCCACTACGTATTTTAAGATTGAGCTCACGACTTCATTACTACAACTTTATAGTAGAATACAGAAGAGGAGAATAGAACTCCATTACTTCGGATGATGAAATTGTTGGCTTGCTATCATCTGTAGTTAGAAAGAAAAAAATACAAGGAACATCAAGTATCGACTCTTCAATCTGCGAGGCAGTCAATTTTCAATCACGGCAGCATATCACCTTCGAATTTACCTTGGCATCTTTTGGCGTTCATCATTGTCGAAGCGAACAATGTTCCATGGACAGGCTTCTCCTCTGGGGAGAGTCGCGTTATTATTCCCGAAGCCTTACCAGCCGCCCACTGTCAGCGGTTCACGAGACTTACACAGACATCGTCCGCTGCAAACAACGGTTGAGACATCTCTACTGGTGCCCAGGAATGGACCTGTTGAAAGAGCAGTACGCTCCTGCTCTGTTTGCCAATCTTCTGACAAATCGGCAAAGGCCGCAACCTTTTCTTCCAGTGCCGTTTCCTTAAACAGCGTCGCCGACATTAGGCCTAGACATTGTTGGATCGTTTGAGGTGAGTTCATGGGTTCACTGCAGTGCCCTACGCCATGACGCTGGTGGATCACCACAGTAAATGGACAGAAGTTTCATTTGCATCGACTGTTACAGCTTTAACGGTAACCATATTTCTGATGCATGTTTTCAGTCGTTAAAGGTACCCAGAAAAAGTGATTACCGACAACGGACCACGTTTATTGCAAAATAATTTGAAGAGTCTCTTCTTCAACGTGTCACGCCCTTGTTTCAGTGTACTATCTTCAAGCCAACGGGCAGGTTCAACGTTTCGAATGTGTTCTCAAGGAGTTCAACTTGTTATAGTCGAGAATTAGCCTCTAAGATCTACACATCTGGAACACCTTACCGTACACACGCCCACTCTCCAAGCAACTGCTGGAGTGTCACCCTCAGTCCTCGTGCACCGCAGAAGTCTGCGATTCCGTCTAGAACAACACCATAGTACAACACAAGTACAACATAGAAAGGCGGGGGAGGATCGGAGGAGAGCAAAGGGCTCTTGAACGGGGCTCTTCCCTCTGTCAATGTAGGCGCCCGGGGAAAACCATATTGAATCACCCTAGGGCGTGTCCAACAGATGTTTCTGCAGACCGCTATATGTGCAGCGGACAGAAACGCTCTGAGGTACTTAAGGTACCAAACTGCTCCTCAAGAAGGACAACCTCTACCAAAGGTCGAAGTACGGAGAATGACTAGGGAAACGTCTCGGATGACTCCTAACAGCTTTCTCCTTGCGACAACCCTAGGTCATCATCTTCGACTGTTCGCCACACATTACTGGGTTACTCGAGGATTTTATATACGTTGATGACCCTGGGAGCCCAAAACGACGAGGAGGCTGTACAGAGATACAAAGACATACAAGCGATATTTCGCAAGGCCTCTATGTTACTACAATAATGGAGTCCCAATAGCTATCAAAAGTGTGAGAAATTCAAGGCAGAACCAAATGTCCTTTTTATTCCCACTACCACAGTTCTTGGGGTGACATGGAATCAAGAATGTGACACACCATCGCTACCCGTCACGGTTAGTCTCAAACCCGTGCTGGAGAATGTTGTCACGAAACGTCAAGTCTTTCGTCTTACTGCACAGATATATATGACCCGTTAGGACTTCTTCTACCCCGTACCGTCACTGGAAAGCTTCTGCTCCAGTTGATATGGAAAATAGAACTGGTTTGGGACACTCCACTATCTCCTTATCTCTACCATCAGTGGAGAGTTTAGTACAGCGATCTGCCTCTTCTACAAGACTGTGGCAAGCCTTTTCTACATACTTTAAAATCCCATGATACCATGGACCGTTTACTTCTGATTATACAGAGGCGGAGTTAGTTAGTTCTTTTCGGATGCTAGACCCTGCGCCTTAGGAACCGTCGTCTATCTTCGTTTAAATTCTGACCCCGAAACATATTCTGTTCAGCTTCTGACTGCAAGATCACGGATTGCACCCATGAAGGAGGTGACGCTGGGTAGGCTGGAGCTAGTAGGCGCACTAATGTCCGTACGTCTCTCTAAATATTTGCAAAACAACTTCAAACGGAAAACGCAGCATCACTTCTGTGCCGATTCCACCACTGCACTACATTGGATAAGAGGAGATCCAAGTCGTTGGGCACCGTTTGCGCGTAATAGGGTATTTGAAATACAACGCACCGTCAAACGAGATTGTTGGCGATCCGTTGACGGATACGTTGTTGACGTGAACCTGCTAGCTAGAGGAAGATCCTCAAGACAATTGCTTGCAACGCAGTTGTGATGGAACGGGCCGTCATGGCTACAAGCTCCCTCGAACAAGTGACCCATATTGGATACTCCAGGTAACACTCGAGGTAAACAACACCGTGTTCCATACCGTCGAATCCAGTTCAAATGCACTCCTGTACATGGAACGATTCAGCAAAGTAACTTTCTTTCATCGTGTGACAGTCTAGATTATGCGGTTCACCGCGAGTAGTAACCGCAAAGTAACCAGTAACCACAGTACGTTCGAGAGTAACCACAAATCTCACATGTCCACTTTCAGCGAACGAAGTTCAACACGAATAACGCTATTCGATTCAGTATCTGCAAGCTTCCGCATTTGAAAATGAAATCAGCTGCGTACCGGACAATCAGGTGATATCAAAGTCATCCAGGTTGCGAGATCTACGACCAGTCCGCAATCGTTTGCGTCGCGACACCATATCATCATTCCAGCTTGCACTCATTACGGCAAACTGTTGATTCTCGAAGCGCATCGTCACGTCCTTCATTCTGGTGTGCGTGACACTGGTTCAGCTTAGAAATCGTTTTTGGCTAGTGCGTGCACGTCAGAAGGTGAGGCAAGTTAAATGGAATTGTGTTACCTGCAGGAAGAACGAATCTAGGCGCATGGTTTCAATTACCAGTAGAACGTGCCACCATGCCCCACCTTTTGCCGGAGCCGCTCGCACTGAAACGAAGAGTTACCACAAAGAATATGTTGTTTTCTTCACCTGTGAGTTTACAAGGGCCGTACACCTCGGACTGTGCGAAGATATGTCGACCAACCAGTTTTTATAGGCCTTTCGCAGGTTCATTTACCGCAGAGGCATATATCGGTCGGTATATAGCGACAATACTAAGACGTTCCAGAGAGCGGCCAAAGAGCCCCGTGAAATGTGGAAGATAATTAAAACTCCACTCATCCAAGACCATTCTTCATCCAGAGGTACCCACTGGTACTCCATCGCATCCGTGGTGGGGTGGTTTTTATGAGCGCCTAGTACGGCCTGTAAAACCGGCCATCAGGGAGAAACTATCCAAAAGAAATGCAAACCCTGCTGATTAAGGTGGAGGCGACGATTTACTCCAGGCCGACAACTACGTCTATGACGAATGAACAGTACCCGTCCCCTTATCATGGGCAGCCATTTTAACGGGAAACCGACTCAGGGTTCGACTTTCGGATCAGCCCTCTCCCGAATTAAGCACATGTCGGATGCCACACAATCATCGGAACTAGTGAGAGGCACCTGGAGGGAGCACCAAGAACATATCAAGCAGGTACGGGACAGGTAGCACCTGTCCTACCTGGGAAACCTACCTGGGAAACAAATGAAGGGTACTCTGAAGTTTTCCGCCCATCTCAAGGTCATCGCATGGTCCGTGGTCATAGCTGCACGAGGACCATTATCATATCTCTTGGAAGATGGAGGCGTCCGTCACTCGTCCGTCAGTTTGCCCGTATCTCAGGACTCGTGATATCAGGAACGCAGACTAGCAAGTAACTTCCTCACCGTACGCTTGGTGGACAATTCCAAACGACGATATTGCTGAAATATTAGCAAAAACGTTAATGGCAACATTTAAAATATAAATTTAAATACCTCAAACCTCATGGTCTCAATCTTAGCCCAGGTTCCCTTATCAACTGATTTAAGCTTTTAGCCATTAACCTTTTTAAGATGTTCAATCACATGCAACTGCAGTTGTAGGCAACTTATTCCCCTTGTTTCATCAGCTTCATACAAGGCACCTAGGCAATCGCGCCTGATTGCTAATGTTGCTAAATGTCCTATTATTGGATATCTTTTCTCCCTTTGGTACATTTACAGCGCGCTATGGTGGATACGCCGCTCTCAACAGTCATGTCTAGTTAAAACTTGATCTCTTGACGTTTGGCAACGTGTCCCTGAGCTTGTGGAAAAGTGAAAAGACCAAATCCAAGGTGAATAGTTCAAGGCTCAATCCAGCAATAGAGATTTTAAAAGCGTAAAAATTTCAATATTAGCAGGTTCTGCGCAAGAAACCACAGTACGGGAAGGGGATGCCACTTTGCCCTCTGTGTAGTAGCTGATATGGCGTGAGATACCTGATTCATTAAACGGTTAGCGCTGAGTAAAACAAAGCAAGGGCCATCCAGACCAGAAGAGTATATTATAGATCGGAAAGAGAAGCTCTCTTGTTATACAACCCTCGCATTCTTACCCTCTTCCCAATACATCTCTCCTTCTCTTTCGTGTCCACGTATGCTTGTATGAGTTCACCATTTCATTCTCTATCTGATCTGATGAAGCGTGATCCGCCATGCGAAAGCTTGTTTCGGCCCAGTTTGTACTCATTATTCTGAATGTTCTACGGCCGTCTTGTACTTGACTCACCCTACGGCCGCTCTGACACTTAGGTACATGCTGTTAGCGTCGTTCACTACGTTATTGAAATGTACAGTGACCGTGTAAGAGAATAAACTATGAAAACAAACGTACCAGTAGCGTTAGACTGTCTCAAGACAAGCATTACTGAGGCGCTAGGTGGTACGCGCCAGGCTTTGCACTTGGTGATATTCTTTCCATTAACCAGACCTTACACCAGTTACAAGTCGCTGTCAGCAGTTAATTTTCCCCAAAATAAACATTTATTTAATAGCGACGACTGAAGCCTCTGATGCGGACGATCCGACGATTCAGGTACAGGGTAATGATAAATCATGACGACCAGCCTAGTAGTAAAGAGCGCGCAATCTGCAAAGATGAAGCATATTAGTAGGGTGTACCCCCTTGCTTTCTTCGAGGAACGCCCATGACATGAAATGAGCACAGCACAGGTGTACTTGGCTGCGATTTATATCCGCCGTTTATGCTGCACGACATATCCATAGTGTTACATCGACAGAACCATAGGCGTCTCGAACCTCGTGATCACGAAAGTAGTACGATGGACCGGAGAAAAAGCGGAGTGAATAAAAGCCTGCAGGATGAAGCACATTTCATGTACCGTTCAGCCACCTATAGGGTACTTCCAAGTATTTTCAAAAGTATACTGTGAGCAAGGGGCTGTAGAACTACCCATCCACAGACACCTATAGAGGCCGACGACGAAAGCGTTAAATGTGAGAAAAGCATACTGGCATAAAACCGTAAAATAGCAAATAGATAATACGCAAAGGGCGTGAAAAGAAGAAACATGTTTTGCAGGCCCCTCATAATCTACGGTAGGTGTTCACTAGCCACAACTAAAAAGCATAACGAGAGCAAAACGAGCAGTATATTCATTTGAACCCTCGAACGTGCTCCGGAGGACATTTCGTCAGTGTCGCTTCTGTGTGCCTCTTATGCGCGCGGAATGGCATTTGCAGTCCAAAGACACTGCTTATTGGAGACCAATGTAAGGTAAAGGTAATTATGCAACGCAAATGGAACGTTTTGTGAGTGCTGAATGTCTTATGAATTAATGTCTGAATTAATCCTTTGCAGGTTCAAAACATAGGATGACCTCTTACGATTAGTTTTCTCTTTATACAGGTTCTGGTATGGCACACGCAGACGCTCAACCCCTTGCTGGGCAATACATCACGCTCCATACCCGTGAACCAATATCCAAACTCAAACCTCAACGAGCTAGCAAAAGCACTGTCATATTGAATATTACCGGCCGCCACTGAACCAATAATAACAATTTTCTTATTCACACACTGGCTTTGTCTTTTACGTACCACTGACGATTGTCCGGTTTTGTCTAGCACAAGCGACGGTGCCCGTGGCAATTTTCTGAAAATGTGCTGCTAGCAGGAACGAACTGTGGAAACCCGGTACATTATCGCGGTGATCTTGAAAGCGGAAGTTAGCAAGCTATCTAGTGTAAACTTCGTCTAGGTGTCATAAACACAGGGTTATGATATCTCGTTACGACAAATCGGACCGTGGTTCGTATTTCGCAGCGGTCACCACACAAACATCTGGTGATCACATCGTAATGAAGCGCTATTTTAGGTCTACTCGTCCGCACCTGAGAACCTTCGTGTCTGTGTAGATAGAGAGAGGAAGAACAGATCACTGAGTAGCGTACTGCAGACAGATTTTATAAACAAAAAGTGGATACCTGTACAGTACATACCTGAGAACCCTTTACTGTTTGCGGTTTCGATCCCTTTATTTGTTTTATTTATACGGTATATTTGAATACAATCTGGACAATTTGTGCTTACGTACCCCAAGAACACGCTGACATCCTGTCAGTGTCACTGTGGGACAGAAATGACATCCTGGGAATATCACAAACAGGATCCTCAATTTAGGATGAGACGGGTTAGAATGAGACTCTAGGGATGATCCTAGGGACAACATCTGGGGACAAAAATAGGAGTCTCAGGATGATGACGATGATTAGTATTTTAATGGCGCAGCAGCGACGGAGGCTATAATACGCCAAAACATTGCCAAAAGTGTACTTGTTAAAAATGGGGGGGATATGTTTATTATATATAAAAAAATAAGAGGGAAAGGTTAGCCACCGGTATGGCGGCTTGCTATTCCCAGGAAAAAAGGGGAAATGTTAAAAATGGAATAAGGTTAAAAACAGTGCATGATACCAATTAACTCAAGTACTGTGTTTTCAAAAAAAGTTTCCTTAAAATTACAAGGCGTTTAAAAAACCAGTGTCTCTAATAAAATTATAGACTCTACTAAACGGTAAAAGACCGTCATCACCCAGCAGTAGTGCTGGGTGGAGCGGTAGGTGATTTCTATAAAACTCGTGGAAGTGACGATGGCGCAGAGGTTCATACAGAGGAGTCTCAGGAGCATAATAGGATCATGTCCTTCTGCATGTAGGTATAGCGACTATTCTTTCATTTCTGTCTTTTAGGAGTGAGCAGACGTTTATAGTATATTAACTCTTTTTTGCAGTTTTCCAACCTCGGCCACCAGCTTGTCATTTTATGTTTCTCCTCTTCGATTGTGTTTGGTGACCAACAATAGGCGCCGCGGTATAAAAAGCAAAAATATAATACGTCCTCTGCCACTAGGTCTTTGAAAGAAATATGCGACAGTGGCTGAAGTAGCTAAGCTTAATTCAATTTCATGTGTATGCAACACTGCAGTGATGAATTCCTTGTAGTATTAGGTTACGACCAAGGTAACTTCCGTGTTTCTTACATCGTTGATTTAAAACATCCATCACTTTCCTGTACCTTCCACGAGCATGCTCCGTGTAGCATTCTGTCAGGGAGCTTGCTCGGATGTTCATGGCAGCACGATCTCAATGAGAGATATAGCAAGCTGTATTTTATCGCACATTGAACCCAGTGCATGGAGTATCCATTGAAATAATTCAGTTTGTATTTGTACCGCTGTATCATTGTATTTTCTCTTGGTAGTATTTTAGTAGTTTATACATGATTACTGTTGGTTCGGTTGAATTTGGACAAACAAACCGGAACACTAACTAATGGGCATTGTAATGCACAACGCAGTATTAAAGTTACTTCCATATATGTGCTCCGGCTAACGTACGCAGGACGTACGCAAATGACTATCACTGGAAGATCCCATGATGACACACTCTGGATGTTCTCCGGCATCCCATCACGGACGAGGACACGATGACACATTGAGGACGTCCTGAGGATCGCGAGTGTTCTTTAAATTTATACTTTGTAAGTACATGCAGGTACCCCGAATGTGGTCTAGGACTACGTTTCCAAAGTTCACTGCTGCAGTTTCATTTCAAAATATATGTGCAATATGTGCTCGTCACAAGCTACATACATGTGAGAAGCACATTGTTGCGACTGTAGCATAGTTTCCCTGTTGGCCCCTGGGCGGCGTTCATGTGAGTTGGTTTTGCTGTACACAAAATCTTATTACTCTGTCTTCAAGGCATCACCAATTATTTATGATGTGTTTGAGACGAGCGCCACTATATTCACTTTCCGAAATGAGCTTCCGTTCTTGCCTCATCTCTCTCAAGGTGCTCCTCACTCCCCCCCGCGTCATCGCGACGTCCTGAGACGTTCATCTTCGTCTAACACTGAACACCTCTTCGAAATTCGCCGGAATACACTCAACGGAAAGGTGTCCTCGGCCTCAAATATGTCTGCACGTTTGAAGAGGCACAAATGCCTTTTACGGCGGCTTGCCTACAATAGGATCTATAAGAATCCGCAACGTTTGAATTTGTCTCAGTAGTGACGACATGGCATTCTTTCGTCGGTGGTTCCTCGTCTGCTTTCCACCGTATTGGATTTGTTTGCTTCGTCCAATGACCAAGAGAATTGAAACGACATCTGTTATCGGTACCATCCTGTCCTCGAAGGAAAGTGAAGAATATTCAGGTATTTTAGAGTGACCGGAAAATACCACTACCTTTCTGCACTCCCCAAAATCATACATGACTAGAGCAGCCCCAAACATGTTACAAACGTTGGGCATCCGTCAGAAGGAAGTTCCGCTAACGAGCTGAAATTCTTTAATAGCAATGGAGGAACCTGTCGAGAAGAAGCTGAAAAGTTTTTAAAGATCTCGGAATGGTGTAGGTCACCTAAAATTTACGTATCGCTGCTGAGAAATAGCTCGCCTCCTGTCCTGTAGCTAGAAGATTACGATGATGATTATGATTGGAAGTTTAATGGCGCATTGCTTAATGCGCCATAAACTGAGGTATGATTGAGACAGTGGTGATGTTATGGTTATTTAAGAGTAAACACGATGACTAATAAAAGATGAGTGTATACGTGTAAGACTACAAAAGGCTAATACCAACGTCTCTCAGGAAATCAAAGACGCTTGTAGGTGGTAGTGGTGGTGGTGGTGGTGATGGTGAAAGGGCTTGTAAAGCCGCTTGTAAAAGGGACGAGAGCCTCTTCACCAAGCAATAGGGCTGGGTGAAGAGGTAAGAAGTGTTTATAAAATGTTGATGTTTATAATTTTGTGTTTATAAAAGTGATGTTTGCGATGTATTTCATGATGTGTGCATGTGATGAGTAAGTGTACAACAGACAGCAGCTGACCACAGTGCGCACACTGAGGTGGCTCCTCTCCCCGAAGTAAGAACCCGTGTGTAAGGTATGTATGGCCTATACGTAACCTTGCTCGTAAAGTGCACAACAGGCGGTTTTCCAGCCGGTCTCCTGTATCCTGTATGTGAGGTTTAACCAAGTGGAGCTTGTTATTTGTCTCTGTGTTCCAAAAGGCTTGCCACAATCTGTGCAGTGATTTCTTGAGTGCCGATCTCACGTCTTGCACGGACATCTCAAAAGGTGTGATGTCATTTTGGAGAGCAGCTGCTTGATCTGCCAACTCATTGCCTTTGATGCCTACGTGGCTGGGCACCCACCATAGGATGAGGGAGTACCCCTTTGTTCTTATCAAACTGGCTAAAGATCTTGCTCACTGCACAAGAAAGTTCTGTTGTTGTGTGCTGACTACAAATTGCGTTAATGGAACTCAAGGAGTCTGTATATATAACAGAGGACTTTATGGAATCTTGAAGGATGTAGTTGAGAGCCAAGATAATGGCGTAAACCTCGGCAGTAAAAATTGCTGCAAATGTTTCTATACGATGAGATCTTGTGTGTGCTCCACAAATCATGGCACAAGTCACTCCTGCACTAGACTTGGACCCATATGTGTAAATCTTAGTATGGTTATCGAAGCTGTCTTTCAAGTGTGCAAACTCTTCTTGAAGTACTGTTTCTTGTATTTTGCCAAAGAGGTGTCATACCTTGGAGATGGTTCCCAGGGTGGGATCTTTCTGCTGAACTCTACGACTTGAAGGTCACAGGACGACAAACCATGACAATCAAACTCTGATGTAATTCGTAAAGAGAATGGAGGGACAACAGAGAGCTTGATAATAAACAGCTGTTTAAAGCGTGTATGCTTGACGCAAGTTGAGGCTGGATTTTAGGGTAGACTACGAATTCTAGGTGCGTATGACGTACCGAGGTAAGAACGCTGTCTTTTCAAGGAGCATTCCTTCGATTCAACATACAGACTCTCTACCGGAGACGTTCGGAAGGCGCCAAGCACGAGCCTGAGCGTGATGGACAGGGTCTAAGGCTTTCAACACAGACTCTCGAGCAGAGCCGTACACAAAGGACCCATAATCAATTTTGGAACGAATACATGCAGTATACACATGGTGCAGTGTTTCCTGGTCTGCACCCCAAGATCTGTGAGATATAATTTTTAGAATGTTTAGTGACTTGACACACTTTATCTTTAGGTTCTGGACATGTGCCTTGAAGGTCAGCTTCGAGTCGAAAGTGATGCCAAGAAATTTGGCTTCTGGTTGAACAAGGATATCTTGTCGGTTAAGCTGCAGCGTAGGCGGTGAAAACAGTCCTCTAATCCTAGAGAAATGGACACACAGAGTTTTCTCAGCTGAAAATTTAAATCCATTTGATGAAGACCACTTGGCCATATTATTGATCGCCACCTGCATCTGTCGTTCGCATATTGACAGGTTCGTGGAGCAACAAGATATTTGAATGGCATCCACGTACAAGGATAAAGATATGGATGGTGGGATGACATTGGTCACAGAGTTGATTTTCACAATAAATAAGACAACACTGAGAACGGATCCCTGCGGGAGAGACCACTCATTGGTTTCTACGTAAAGGCTCTCGACAGGCGAGGTCCGGAAAGCTCCAAGGACCAGGCGCAGTCCCAGGTGATGTACAGGGTGCAACATTTTCAGAGCAGAAGGGTGCTGACCCATACACCACACAACCGTAATCAAATTTTGAAAGGACAGTGGAGACATAGATCCGGTGTAATGTATTACGATCTGCTCCCCAGGATTGGTGTGAGAGTACCTTTAAAATGTTCAAAGACTTTATGCATTTTTTCTTGAAGGTTTTCAGGTGAGCTGAGAATGAGAATTTTTCGTCGAAAATGAGACCGAGGAATTTGTGTTCAGATTTCACGCTTATACTTTGGTTGCACATAGAAAGAGTGGGCTCTGGGAACTTCCCCGAACCTTCGAGAAACGAACACAAACTGTCTTGTCGGGAGAGAATTTGAAGTCATTTTCCTGAGACCATTTAACCGGTTTATTTATTGTGAGCTGTAGCTGACGTTCGCACACCGATAGGTTAGAGGAGCAATAAGAAATCTGAACATCGTCGACGTACAACGAGTATTTGATTGATGAAGGGATAACACTTGCTAAAGAGTTAATCTTTACGATGAAAAGGGTCACGCTAAGTACGGATCCCTGCGGGACACCATTTTGCTGGATGAATAGACGAGATAGTGTTGTCCCAACTTGTACCCTGAAAGTTCTCCCCTGTAGGAAATTGGTGATACATTGGAACATTCTGCCACGTATACCAAGTACATGCAAGTCTCGAAGGATACCATATCGCCATGCTGTATCGTATACCTTCTCTAAATCGAAGAAAACAGGCATACAGTGCTGTTTCCTGACGAAGGCTTCTCTAATGGTAGTCTCCAAACGCAAAAGTTGGTCGAGTGTTGAGCACGCAGCTCTAAAGCCACACTGATATTTATCTAAACAATTATTTTATTCTAGAAAATACATAAGACGGTTGTTGACCATGCGCTCAAAGGTCTTTCCCAGACAACTTGTCAGCGCTATGGGTCGGTAACTGCACGGGTACGAGGGATCTTTTCCTGGGTTCAGCAGTGGAACTGTGGTTGCCTCCTTCCAGCCAGAAGGGAAAACACCTTCTCGCCAGATAAAATTGAAGAAATCCAGGAGAGACTTTAATGAAGTTAAAGACATATGTTTAAGCATGGAGTACACTATGCGATCAGGTCCAGGTGCCGAATTTTTAGGGGATGACAGAGCCCTTTGTAGGTCCGCCATTGAAAAAGGTGAGTTGTAACAACACCTCTCATCTGACCCATTGTCAATTGCTTGCCTTTCAGCAGATGATTTAATTTTTAGGAAATCTTTGCTGTAATGGGATGAACTTGACACTTGTTGGAAATGTTCCCCGAGGGCATTGGCCTGCTCCTCCATACTTTGACACACTGCACCATTTATTTCTAACAATGGTACACAAACAATGGTTGGACGCGAAGGCAAGCAAAGAAAGAGTCTTGGAGAAATTTCGTATCATCCTTAAATAGTAACACCCCATCAAAAATAATATGGGACAGACTAAAGAAAAATAAAGGGCGACTATACAAGCTTGTATATATCATGGAGCTTGTATAGCCGCCCTTTATTTTCTTTAGTCTGTCCCATATTATTTTTGATGGGGTGTTACTATTTAAGGATGATACGAAATTTCTCCAAGACTCTTTCTTTGCTTGCCTTCGCGTCCAACGTGCTTTCGCCCGAGCTCTCCTGAAAGCAATTAGGTTTGTTGTAGTGGGGTGGCCGTCGAAAGACACCCCACGCCCGGTTTTGTTCTTTGCGTGTGCTTCCACAATCGCTCGTCCACCAAGGCTTGGAGCGCTTGGGGAGGCGGCCAAGTGTTTGCGGAATGGACTGTTCAGCGGCATTTATAATTGTATGAGTGATCAACTTATTTGCCTCCTTAACATTCAAACCCTGAAAAACAGAAGACAGGAAATTTGCTTCTCTTTCAAATATGTCCCAATTTGCCTCTTATAATTTCCACCGTGGTGGACGAGTTTTTATGTTGTTAGTGCAACCATGCAATTTAATAATACCCGGAAAATGATCGCTACCTTGGGGATTCTGTTCAACTCTCCAGTCCATGCAGTGGAAAAGAGAAGAACTGCACAAGGAGATGTCTATTGCGGAAAACGACCTTGATGCAGAGTTTACATATGCTGGCAATCCCGTATTTAGTAAGCAGACAGTCCTTGCAAGGAAGACTCGTTCCAACATTCTCCCACGACTATCCGTTTTTTTGGCTCCCCCACAAGATGTTGTGTGCATTGAAATCTCCAAGCAGAATGAACGGTGGGGGAAGCTGGTCCAAAATATGTTCTATTTGTTTCTGTTCAACAGCTATCGAAGGTGGAAGATAAAGCGAACATACAGTTATTACATTATCGAGACAAATGTGAATAGCAACAGCCTCAAGTGTTGTGTTTAGTGGAATGTACCTTGCAGGTAGGTGTTTTCGTGTCAGAACTGCGACACCTCCAGAAGCCCGTGCTGTGTTGGATCGGTCCTTCCTAAAGAGATTCCATTGTCTGAATGGGTTAGGGTTACAGGGGTTCAGATAAGTTTCCTGCAAACAAATACAGGCTGCAGTGTGTGTTTCACAAACATCGTGATCATCATCTATATTTGCGAGCAGGCCTCGGCAATTCGACTGAAGGATATTGCTAGGATTCACTAAGATAATTACGAGGAGGAAAAGGAACACCCGCATTGTGTAGTGTGTGTGTATTTTATGTGAGTTTTGTGTTGTCTCTGCATGGCTTTATGGAGCCTGTATTCTTGGTGGGGGTATTTTCTGCTGCTCCTTATGCTTTCCTCTACCTCTACCACCTGACTTCTCCCGCTTGTCCTTCCCCTGAGAAGAACCAGCTGGAAGACACGACGACGACTTCTGTGATGAGCGGTCGTCGTCGTCAACTTCCATTGTTATGGTTTGGGACGGATAGCTTGTAATCTCGTCCCAAACAGAAGGGGAGCCAGGAACCTCTGATGAGGTTGTTGCCGTCCCGTTTGGGCTGGCAGTTTGGCCAGCCTGAGGGGACACTTCCGTGACCCTCTCTTTTCTTTGGGGAGTGTGGAGTGGAGGTCCAGGAGTCTGGGTCTCCACAGATACTCCGAGTGGTGCCACTCCCCTGCGCACCACTTCGGAGAAAGTGCCTTTTTACTGAAATTCCAGTTGTGTCTTAGCTGCTTTGTATGTGATGTTTTCTTCTGTCTTTATTTTTAAGATTTGTTTTTCTTCTTGAAATCGGGGGCACGACCTGGAGTAGACGGGGTGCTCACCACGACAGTTTACACATTTTACATTGCTTTGGCAAGGCTCTGGTGTGTGGCTGCATTGTGGGCATGTTGCATGTCCCCTGCAGGTCTGCGAGCTGTGTCCAAAGTGTTGGCATTTAAAGCAGCGCCTCGGGCTAGGAACATATGCCCTTACTTGACAGTTGATGTATCCTGCCTTCAAGGAAGAAGGAGTGTATGGAGCTGAAAGGACAGGACTAATCATATAGTCCTGTCCTTTCAGCTCCATACACTCCTTCTTCCTTGATTGATGATTAGTTGGTATTTCCTTGCCTTCCCTGCGCATTAGAATTCTTTTTGCGAGCACGACTCCCTCATCTTGTAAGCCTTCTTCTATTTCGGTATTTGAGCATGGGAGCAATTCATCCACAGAAATCACACCTTTTACAATGTCCAGAGTGCGATGTGCTGTGACAGATACAGCTGCATCGCCAATTTTTCTTTAGTGAATGGAGGGCTGCGCTCTGTTGTTTTGTCTGAACTAGAACCTGAATGTCACCTGTTTTTAGCTTTTTGGCCTCATAGGATTTCTCTATTAACTGCTCTAGAGCCTTTGCAGTCACAAAGGGAGATATCTTTTCGAGTGGGCAGTTCTGGTCTTCTGAGTGTAGGATAAGAAACTTTGGGAACCAGGGTTCTTGAGTCACATTAAGAAGACTCGTAGTTAGTGCCTCGTTGCGGCTTCTTTTAGGAGGCCGATCACGTCTTTTAGAGGTTTGAGTGTCCATGCAAAAATATATGGTGTTCAGTGCAGTAGGTGTGTCGGCCACCACCAACCCCAACCAAGGGAACATACTCTGCACATTAACACATCCCTCTGCACTATACCCAAGTGCAGCTTCTGGAGAGTGAAAAGACTGCCCAAGGTTGACCCTTGCCGCCAAAGAAGGTGAAGGGAGGAGAAAGAAAAAAAGTAATCAAAAGGGAGATGGCGACTAGCTGAATAATCCTGGCTGGGCCTTCCAGGACCACCCTTCTATGGGAAGCTGGGGCCAAAGCGGTGTGTTGCTTTCCCGGAGGGGCCCCGAAGGGTCCTAAACAACCTCCGGGTCCACTCAACCGCCAGGATCCCCCTTTCCCCAGACACGGGAAAGCCACGCACAGCTATACGTCGGGGTCTCCCTCCTGCGGCGACCCAACCGTGAATGCAGGAGGGGGCTACTGCGGCTGCTGCCGGGAGATGGGGGCGCCAATTTCCCGACGCCGGGCGATACAAATTCGGCGACAACGTATCGATTGCATTAATCAACGCTGGATTCAAGCGGCCGATAATAAGACATCATTATGTAATACATTCCGAATTCATCAATCAAGACAACAAACGAAAAACTTCAAAGATTGGAATAGGACAGTTGTAATTTATCGGAATAAACAAGCATATAACTGAAACAATAAATGTAAACTTTGTCATCATTATAATGAATTCTACGCATCACAATGAAAAACACTTCGCATTAGGCATGGCTAGACTGAGAACAGTGATCGCTAAGGAAACGAATATTCCACACTGTGTGTAAGAATTCTCATATGGAATCAGAGCTGACAATGAAATAGGATTTACCCGACTACACTCTGTACAGGTTCAACACCCGAAGGATAGAATTGCCGGAGAAGGATCGGTCATTGAAATTTAGAGGCATCATACATCAGTCTATGATTACAAAAAAAAAAGGATCACTAATCTTTTGTGAAAACGTATCATCTTTCATGAATTAAATTCAGTGAATGTATATTTCTCAAACAGTTGCACTAGCCCAGACGTAGGAAAAGAAGAAAAGGCGTCTTTGACAAGCAACCCGATTGGAGTGCGGAATAAATATTTTCATCAACACAGTTGTCCGTTTGTATGACTGGATAGGAAAAATGAGCCGTCGAAGATAGGGCAAAAGACAGACATGTACAAGATACTCAAAAATGTATTTAAGATAAGATAATAAATACTGACGTTAGAATGTAATTAAGATAGAGTATAAATACATGAAAATTAAAGTAATTAAAATAAAGTACGAAATACTTCAAAAAGTATTTGAAATAGAATTAAGATACTATTTATCTACTTGCACTATTTACTGTTACTATTTGAACGCAAAACGTCACTGGTCAATGCGGCAAGTCGCCGCTATGTGACATGAATCACCCGCGTACTACGCAAGCCGCCCCTGCGTGATAGGAGTCATCTAAACACAAGTCCCAAAAAGATGACAAAGAGATACCACATAACACCACTAAGCACATGTGACCCAGAACAAAGCAAACTTCTACAGGTCCCTGCCCGGCGAGGTCAGAATTCGGCGTTACCGCGTCAGGGCACACAAATAGAACCCTCACTCGCCGAGGATTAGTACACACGGGGCAAGATCTCTAAATGGAAACTTCCAAGAAGGGCCAATGTCCGAGTCAAGTCCGAGGAAATTGTCACAGAACAGGCAAGGTAATGGAAAGACGAGACACAGAAAGTTTGAGAGGGAGATCCAAAATATGTAACTAGAGTATTGAGTAGAAAATACCATAAAATGTATTTTAAATAGAGTACAAATACACAAAACCGAAAGTATTGAGTAGAGTACCAAAATACCGCAAATTGTATTTAAAATACAGTAATTTAAATACAATACTCCAAATACGTACAAGTCTGGGCAAAACGGGAAATAAGGCAACATAACTGATTGCGGCGGGATAAGTCAGAGCGTTCGCGACACAGTGTCATCAACTTTTACAATTGCATTCGGGTTCAGTGCCTGCGAGATAATACGAAGCCTTCGCGAAAAGCAAGTCTATTATCAAATGCCGCGATGCAAGTGGAGGATTTTACAAGCATGATGTGCAGGTGAAGTCTACATTTCTAATCACGTAATCTTCGTAACAGAACGGCACACAAACGTATATGAAATAATTTCCAAGTGGCAATGAGATTTTGGGAGGAGCGGGTTACACAACTGTCATCAGAAATGCTTAACCAATATACAATGAAGATGAGCATTATGCATGAACACAATGGAAGATATGTTATATTAATTATAATAAGCAGATCAGCACAGGTCACACATAAACGTCGATACAATTCACAAAATATACTCGAGATTTCCCGTAGCCATACTGAAAAACTTATTTTAGTGTCATAGCATCCGGGCACTACAAATGGAAAGGCCATACTTTAATTTTATAAGTTTTTAGCTCATAACGTTGTAAAGCGCAAACTCCACATTAAAGATCATTTTCTTCTTTAAATTTCCGAAGTCAAAACTGCAAAGCTATTTCTTGCATTTTTTTAAATATACAGATTAAAAAGTTGTGCATATAGTCACACATGCTATAAAATATATTTGATTGTGGCTTAAATTTATCGATTCACATTCAGGAGAAGTGGTGACTACCACACATCAGTAAGATTAAATTAATTTTTAAATTAAATCTTAATCAATATATATATATATATCAATAAATATAAATCAATTAAATCTTAATAATTAAAATTTGAACAGGTGTTGCGATTTACGATCAGTGTTGTAGAATGTGTAATTTCACAATACGCAAGCTTTAGCGCGCTCACCTTGACGAGCACTCTTTCATTATTGACAGAGAATGTAATCGAATGGATTGATATTGTCTATATACGGCTATAACGTAATACGAATTCTCTATGTCGTGGATATTAAAAGTTACGAGTATCTTTCGAACGAAATTACTCAAAACTCGAAGAAAGGGTGACCCTCGTCGACGATCCCGTTTCCGGAAAAAGCAACACGCTCACGTGCAGTACCGCGTTAACGCGTCGGGCGCAGAATCGCGTTCGGTTTCTGGTACGGCGTTGGGGAAACGCGGCCTGGCGTGTTGCCGAAAGGTCTTCGCGGACGCGGGTGACCCTTTCTTCGAGTTTTGAGTAAATTTCATTCGAAAAATATTCGTAACTTTTAATATCCACGACATAGAGAATTCGGATTACGTTATAGTGTATATAGGAAATGTCAATTCCACATACATTTTATGTGTCACGGGGCCTTCCTGCAGAAAAGGAGGTAGAGATGGAGAATAATACGCACATCATTCTGCCCAATGTAGCAAGGAAAACCCTGTTTTACTGCACTTGCAATTATAAATGGTGTAGTTGTCCACGAAGCGTGGCTGTTGGTGGGAATACTTTTATACTTTACTTTACTTATACTTAGGGTTCCGAGATTTCGGAGTTTTCATTTTGGAAAATTCGGAGGGTGTTTATTGGAGTTTTCAGCTTTTCGGAAATTCGGAGTTTCTCGGAGGAGTAAAAAGTCTGAAAAATGAACGGCGCCGATTTCGGAGTATTGCGCACCAGTCATCGCAGAGACAATGCAAAGAAGGATGTGCAAAAGTGACTGGGACCACACGATGTAACGCACGGATGTTTTAATACCCAGCTAGAGCTATTGAAGTAAAAACAAGCGTACTTGCACAAATTGTGAACGGTACGCAGACTAAAAATGAGTAGCAGCTGTGACGAACACACAACTGTTCTGTGCCAAACCAGCCCAGTACCCGGGGTCAAGTAGAGTCACTAGGGTCGAGGATACATAGAATAGATCGGACAAGTGCGTATAGTATCCTCCTTGTGTGCATAGAAGCACCACAAGGGCTCCTTGCAGATGAAGGAGGAGGCGAGTGCCCCCTTCTGTAACTGCTCAGGTGGTGGTGAGCAGCAGCGGAAGCTCGTCGATGAGCAGAAGAAGGTGAGGGACTCACTAAACAGACTCTGTGAGGTAAAGGGAAAGCATTAAATGCAACGACGCACACAGAGGACAGTGATAGATAACAGAACTATGATTTATTTACTTTGAGGGTTATAGTCCACTTAACACAGCAGTTCTGTTGTCATAAACATGTATACAATTTCTTGAGTAATGATAGCTCTACACTGTACTGTACAATACTAAAACTGCAATGAAATAGTTGCTGGCACACAGTTGTGCCTCATTAATAGGGGCTCCTTTAGTTCCCATCAAAATTTTCCATAAAGCAGATAGTCCCTATTATCGAGTACTAAGGAAGTAACAGTACTCAATGAAACAGTTCAAGCTTGACATTACAGGTGAATGATGCCTGTCATGGTACGCTCCCAAGATTTTTCCCTCAAAGTTCTTGTGTCCTCATAAAGAAAATCACAATAAAAAAAATGGGCGTAGCTTTCATTTGTACAAGACACTACTTGTACTGTAGTGTTTTCAGAAGTTCTCCTGTTCAATATGGGGAGAGAGTTGCTCAACTTCTCCTGCCTCAATGCTGATACCAACCATAATAATGAGCCAGAAAACATGAACTACATGGGGTTTTTACATTGTTCTACTGTTCATGGGGTAGAGTATTGCGCTTGGTGATGGAACTCTACAATCACCATCGTAGCAAAGGTGTCGGAAAAGCGAGTTTCCATATTAATGAGGTCCATATTAACCAGGCACATGTGTGCTTCTGTCTATAGTAGACGAATGAAAAATTTACAGGGTCTGTGTATAGTTCTAGTTGTGTATAGATAGTATATCCTATTTACAGCTATTCTCTGATATGAGTTCATACTTTGCTCATGCAGGAGGGCAGGTTCCAACCAGTGAGGTGAGTCATCTGAAACACTGTCCGATAAGCAGGCTTCTGCGTTGTGATGCAAGATTTCTCACGGACACAGGATCAGGCTCATAGTCTTCTGCTCCCTCCTCCTCCGTTTGGCGCCACCTTCCGCCCGTTCCTCACCAGCGTCGTCCAGGGGTTCAACAGTGTTGTACACTAAGCACATGTTATGGAGGACGGCGCATGCGTTGATTATCTTGCAGCTCCGATCCGGAGCGTAGTGCAATGTGCAGTATCTCTGGAGGCACCGAAATCGCATCTTCAGTACCCCAAAGAAGTGATCAATGTACACACGGGCCCTCCTGTGTGCAGTGTTATAACTCTGTTCCTCGGGTGTTGAGGGCGAACGGACTGAACGGACTTTCATAGTAAAATTAATTATTCTAAAAACGTACATTGTACAAATGTACATGCTCAACTGCAAATAAATGAGTAATGCATGGAATAAAAATTAATCATTTCTTGGCACTGGTGCAGTGAGTAACAATTACTAGGCATGGTATGCTTTTCAGCCAGTTACAAACAAATCATTTTCGCAATAAAGAACTCAGGGACAATGTGCTGATGCCAGGGTTCGAAACCTGGATCTTTCTGGTCAGATATGCTACCATTACGTGTGTTTGTCGTCCCTGGTGAAGCCTGCCTCGGCTAATACATGTTGGAGTCTTTTTCAGTATTTAAAGGTGCCAGAACTCAATATGCAAAGCTGCGTTGTTGTGCGTAATCGGTACACAAACATCTCATACCACGTAGCAACACTCCATCTTCGAATACAGTGGCAGCTGCTTGGTGCAGATTGCAGGCTGTCCATGCAGATGCATCGTGGCATGATCCGGGAAACCTTGCGTTCGCAAAAGAATCCGCCTCGAGGAGGAAGAAACCTAACGGGCGTTAGTGTTGTTAACTGTCGTGACATTTATCCTTGGTACATAAAAGGCAAGAATACCACATATTACTACAGATGAGGCATGGGATAATAAATAATTGTGTCTCTGCAATAATGGGTTCAGCTGAAAAATGTCTGTTGCAAAAAAGCTGAAGCACCAAAATGCTCTCCAATCTGCACCCAGCGCTAACAGCACTGTAGTGGTTCGGTTCACACAATGCTTATGAAAATACCCCTATAACTTGGTCAGCGTCGCTTGACTTGCAAACACTCCTACTGTATGCGACATATCGAGAGATATTATGCGATATTTTTGGGGAGTGTCATTAAATTGTGGCTGGCGTTGCAGTGGCATATTAAATAAATAAGCACGTACCATCAAGACGTTCATGGAGTGATAGCCTTTATGGCAATAGTAATTACCATCAGCAAACCGCGGACCAGAGAGGCTTGGCTGCATAATTGCGAACTGCGTACCGCCGATAGCCCCTGAAAGTAATGCACAGAATTACACACTGTGGGAGAGAGCCCCTCTGCTTTGTTAATAAGATCAACCAACATATGAAAACACATGAGTTCACAACAAACTCCAGTCTTCAGAATTAGTGGCCTGAATCGTGTACTGGTATTCACGATGAATAAACGTTATACCCAGTTAATGGTGCACTTATAAGTTATAATCTACATATTATTCTATATTCGTTACGTAATAAATCTACAGGTATTCCCGGTGATTTTAATCCAAGCGTCATCGAAATTAATCCACGTGCCATGCAAACTTTATGGGGCATGGATTAATCTGGCTGGCACTTGGATTAAAATCGCCGGGAAAACCTGTAGTTACAAATACGCACTCAAGACAAAGCATGAATAATACAAAATAGGTTGTTCTGAGTAGTAAGTACTGACCACGCTTATCCGGAAACGCTACAAGGCTTCTGGACGCCATTAATTAGCAATTAGAGCTAATTGGGACCCCCCACATTAATCAGCATCATCCAATGAGTCATCACACTAATTGGGGAGCGTCTAACTAGTGTCCAGACCACCCTGTGCGTTTCCGGATAAACGTGGTCATAAAAAATAAAAAAATAGATAGAGATAGAGTGGAGAGAAGGAGTTTAGTTGAAGATCAACGACGCCATCTTGAAGGAAGCGGCCCGGAAAGGCCGCTGACCATCGCCGGGCGACGGAGCACAGAGGCAGGTTGCAAAGCATCCCAGCTATGACCACAAGTTCCGGACATCCTGTGACGTCAGCTGTGACGTCATCATGGCATGTCTGGGCAAGTTAGGACAGCTCTGGACATGCAAGGAGAAAAACACTCGTAATACAGAGGCTGGGAAAGCAAGAGTATGCAAACCATCATTAGCTAACAAGAAAAAACAATTAGTTACACAACAAATGAGCCCACCAGAACAGGAGCGCAGAACCATGCGACTGCTCCATCCGAGAGGCAGGCAGAAACTGACTCGTAATGCTTTTTTGTCCTGTATAAAGCCCCGCAGCTGCACCCCCTAGCGGTTACTTTCTCAACTAATCTCACAACAAAATTATTAAGAATCACGCCAGCGCTACTCCCGGTCCCAAGGCAGAAGATGATAGAAAATGGCGGGAACGCCCGGACAACAGCAACCAGCACTGGCACGAAAATCGCAAACAAAGCGGGAACAAAGTTGACGAAAGCATTAGTTACGCAACAAATCACCTCACCACAGCAGGAGCGCAGACCGATGCGACTGCTCTCGTCGACAGCCAGGGATCAAGTGACGACGGAGCGAACGACCGCACGTCTTTTCCCAACGAGAGCCAGAGGTGGACTGACGTAAGCGCCACTCTACGGGTGCTACGCATGCGCGCGCTCGTAGCGCCCTCTGCGCGCTCCTACCGCCACCTGCGAGAGGCTAAGAGAGAAGAGCATTCCTGCGCCCCCTGCTGGCCGTTCTCATTGGTCGTGAGGCTAAGTGAGAAGAGCATTCCTGCGCCCCCTGCTGGCAGTTCTCATTGGTCCAGACATCATCCTATTGTCTCAGGGCTACACTGTTTTTTTCCCACTAATGCTCCTTTGGTCAATCTGCAGTGAAGCCACGGTATGACGTCATCATGCACCTGCGTGGCTCAAGGACGCGTGCGCTCTAGACAGGGGACCTATTATTTATTGAATCACTATCACAAGATTATTTCCTTTATTCTTCTATAACGATTGCATAGGAAACTATTGCAGAAGAGCACCATGCATGAAAACTGATCGTAGGAATTCCAAAGTCTTACTAAATGAGACTTGCAAAAGAACAAAACATCCTAACATGTAACTCCATCAATGGCTAATAAGAGGACTAGGCACTCAACAAATCAACGCGCGCAGAACTCGGGGCAGCACTATCGTCAAGACGACAATGTTCCTTGTCAAAAAAGAAAAAAATACTAAGCGTCAACAAAGGAAAGCATGCATATCGGGGCATATCAGGACAAATTCGTACGACTGCTGGGCAACAGAGGAAAACAAACACTTGAACAGAGTGAAAAAGGCACTCACCATCATTTTTCCCGTTCACAGCATTCCCTCATTGTAAATCCGCTCGTCACAAAATCCACCTGCATCGTCGAACACCATTCACCAGTGACGAACCACACATCCGCACCCCATCAGAGGCAGACAGAACCCCACCTAAGCTACGCTCTTCCACTGACGGCCAACGCCAGGAGCAGAATTTGCGTGTCGAGACCCGTCAGTGTCCAAGAGAGAAGTGAATCCTTGCGCCCCCTGCAGGCCGTTCTCATTGGTCGTAACGGCATCCTATTGTCTCAGGGCTACACAGTTTTTTTCCACTAATGCTCCTCTAGACAAGGTCAACCTGAAACAATAGTCTCTCGGTATGCGGTCATCATGCAGGTGCGTGGCTCAAGGACGCGTACGCTCTAGACAAGGGACATATTATTTATTGAATCACTATCCCAAGATTATTTCCTTTATTCTACTATAATGATTGCGTGGGGAATTATTGCAGAAAAACACCATAGACAAGAGGAGATTGTAGCATTTCATTCCCAAAGTCTTACTGTACAGGAAAAAAAATGGTTCAGCAAGACATAAAGTCACACACCTGTCCCCCTCGCGGTTACTCTCTGAACTAAATGAATCGCAAAATTATTAAGAATAGCTCTACTCCCATTCAAGGCAGCACTATCGTCAAGAATATGTCTTGTACAAAAAGAAAAAAACTACATGCAGAAGGAAAGCATGTCAGAACAAGCCCAGGCATGTCAGCACATGTTTGTCAGACAAGGGGGGAAAAAGCGAAAAGAAACAAAGAAGGAAACCAGCATCAAACTATTTCTTCTTATTCAAAAACAGTGCTCATCATAAATCTGCCCAGGACAATACACACCATTTTTCTATTGCCACACTTTTTTCCAGTAACGGTCAATGCATTGCTACAGACTGCGTGACGTCATCACATCCTGTCCGAAGAAGAAGACACCGGCAAAGACTCCTATTATTTATTGAATCGCAAGATTATTTCCTTTGTCCTACTCTTAATGACATTGATTCTCTCATTAAAATTCAACAAAAAAGCACCCTGCATATTAACGATTTTCACCCCAAAGGCTCATCATGGTCATTAGAATTACAGTAAACTACCACTGCTCTTTAAAATAATAAGTGAGTCCACTCCACATCACCTCCAGGCCCACCCGAGAGCCAGGCAGATAATTGAATAATGATGCTTTGTTCCTCCTGAATAAAGTCACACAGCTGTCCCCCTCGCGGTTATACTCTCTGAACTAAATGAATCGCAAAAGTATTAAGAATAGCACTATTCCCATTCAAGGCAGCACTATCGTCAAGAATGTTTCTCTTCAAAAAGGAAAAATCTACATCTAGAAGGAAAGCATGTCAGAACAAGCCCAGGCATGTCAGCGCATGTTTGTCAGACAACAAGGGGGAAAAAGCGAAAAGAAACAAAGAAGGAAACCAGCATCAAACTATTTCCAAGCACACGCACTCCTCTTGTTCAAAAACAGTGCACATCATAAATCCGTCCAGGGCAATACACACCATTTTTCTATTGCTACACTTTTTTTCCAGTGACGGTCAATGCATTGCTACAGACTGCGTGTCGTCATCACATCCTGTCTGAAGAAGAAGACAGCGGCAAAGACTTCTATTAATTATTGAATCGCAAGATTATTTCCTTTGTCCTACTCTTAATGACATTGATTCTCTCATTAAAATTCAACAAAAAAGCACCCGCATATTAACGATTTTCACCCCAAAGGCTCATCATGGTCATTAGAATTACAGTAAACTGCCACTGCTCTTTTAAAATAATAAGTGAGACCACTCAACATCACCTCCAGGCTTATGTAATACGTGACCCTTTCTATGCTCATACATTCGTTGTCTGAGGCTACACCCGCGAGCAAAAAAGGCGCGGAAGCCGGGTGGGCAAAGTTCCATTCGCGCATTGCGAGCATGAAGGCGGGAAAGGCTGCGAGCAAAGTTCTATTCGCGCATTCCAAAGCACAAGACAGAACGCCTTTACGGGAACACGATAGCATTCCTATACTATATTAATGATTATTGCATTGCAGTTTAGAAAAACTACAACTAAACTATAATTTTAGGAGCCCATTAAAATTCTACTTTCTATGGAAACTATAATTGCCCTATTACTTGGATCGCTACTAATGAAGCGCTCCAATTTTTTCTCTCTTCCCATTTCAGCCTTGTCATGCAGGGAAGCAGACTCATATCCAACATAATTAATTTACACTGAGGGTGCCGTGCTTCAGGAATTCCTATCCTGCGCTCAGGTGCAAGCATTTCTTCACGGATACCTTTAACAGCTGACTTCCTCAACATATCGAACACCCAACAAAATCAAACAAACAATCAGAGAAACCCTCTTCTCAGCTGTACCATGCGACTGTCTTCTTCGTAAAATCGGTGATCTGAGGAAGAGAGCAGCGAAAAATTGCGCGCACTTGTGCTTGACTTAAAAAAACCTGAAGCATATGCCAATAAACCAAGAAAAGGACACTCATGTCTGGTATCTGATAGTGCCACATACACAGACGCATTGTCGCAAAGAAAGCACAGGACAGGGATACACAAATTTCCTTAGGTGAGCAGGGAAAAGGCTTAAGACCTCAGGAATAATCGGAGAATCACCGCTTATCGCTACGCGGCTAACACAAGATAACAAGATAATAGCGGCGGGTAAAATTGCAACACTGCTAAACAAGCCCCAACATGCCATCATGACGTCGCAATCCAGGAAAAAGAAGCACGCGCGCGCACACAGCAGCTCAGGAATGCACAAGGAGAGGTGCTTTATAGGAATTTCTACTCCACACACTCAGATACCAGCATTTCTGCACAAATACCTATAACGGCTGACTTCCTCAACATATCGAGGAAAGCGAATACTAACACTCAACATATAACAAAAAACAAACAAATTCCATTCTCATGAACTCTCTCCTCTGCCGAGCGGCTTTCTCCTGCTCTACCTGGATGCTGACTGTTTCCCCTCATCTACATTCTGAGTAAAAGCCGTGAAAGGAGAAAAGAACCGCGAAAAATTACACGTATGTGTGCTCCAATAGCTGTAACTGCAAGAAACCGTAGCGCACGCCAATACACTGAGAAAAATACGCCTATTTCTGCCACCAGATAATTCTTGCATAATGCCACATACACAGTCGCATTACCCTTGCGTAAAGAAAGCACAGGACAGGGATACACAAATTTCCTTAGGTGAGCAGGGAAAAGGCTTAAGACCTCAGGTCACCACACATCGCCACGCGGCTAGCACAACATGACACCAACAAGATACTAGCAGCGGGAAGAACTGCAACACTGCTAAACAAGTCCAGACATGCCACGAGGACGTCACAAATCAGGAGAAAAAAAGCACACGCATGCACGCAAAGAGGACAACGCATTAAACACACGGAGCGCTCAGGAATAATCGTAGCGTTACCGCACATCGCTACGAAGCTCAACGTCTAACACAAGACGACAACAACAACAAGATATTAACGAAGGGTAAAAATTGCAACACTGAACAAGTCCAGACATGCGACATCGCATACAAAACACTGCTCATCGGGGAAAAGGCCTAAGCCCGCGGCGGATCATCATAGAGCATACACAACTTCATTTTTCTACTTCGCGTAAACTAAACGCGGTCTGCTTGGAAAACGACGTACAAATTTTCTTAAGGAGCAGAGAAATATAGAAATTTCTACTCCGTGCTCAGATACCAGCATTTCTGCTCAAAAACCTGCAAAATTAAGCACTGCTTACTTCGTCAAGATATCGAACACCCAACAAAATCAAACAAACAACCCCACTTCCACTGGTAGAACACTATTCAGCTTTTACGCAGGAGGCTTTCTTCTACATAAAAGTAGAGAAAATAAGAAAAAGAGCAGCGAAATATTACACGCACTTTTGCTTGACTTAAAAAACCTGAAGCATATGCCAATAAACCAAGAAAAAGACACTCATGTCTGCTATATGATAGTGCCACATACACAGACGCATTACCCTTGCGTAAAGAAAGCACAGGACAGGGATACACAAATTTCCTTCAGTGAGCAGGGAAAAGGCTTAAGCCGTACCGCCTAGGAATAATCGGAGAATCACCGCTTATCGCTACGCGGCTAGCACAACATGACAGCAACAAGATATCAGCGAAGGGTAAAAATTGCAGCAAGAAAGACACTACTGAACAAGTCTAGACATGCGACATCGAATGCCAAAACACTGGTGATCGGGGAAAAGGGCTAAGCCTGCGGCGGATCATCATAGAGCATACATAAGTTCATTTCGCGTAAACTAAACGCGGTCTGCTTGGAAAACGACGTACAAAGTTTCTTAGGGAGCAGAGAAATATAGCAATTTCTACTCCGTGCTCAGATACCAGCATTTCTGCTCAAAAACCTGCAAAATTAAGCACTGCTTACTTCATCAAGATATCGAACACCCAACAAAATCAAACAAACAACCCCACTTCCACTGATAGAACACTATTCAGCTTTTACGCAGGAGGCTTTCTTCTACATAAAAGTAGAGAAAATAAGAAAAGAGCAGCGAAAAATTACACACACTTTTGCTCGCATAGCAATAAGAGAAAAAAATAAAATAAAATAAAATATCGACACACACGCTAATAAACTGTGACAAAGACACCCATTTCTGCTATCAGATAATTATTGCATAATGCTAAATACTCATTTGCATTGTCCCTGCGTGAAGAAAGCACAGGGCAGGGATACACAATTTATCTTAAGCGAGCAGGGAAAGTCACTTCTACTCGAACAGCTTAATACCATAAAGTCTGAATTTTTGCAAAGCAAATAAAGCTTGAACAGCGCTACGAACGTGACAGACACATACTAACAAACAAACAAATAAACATACAAACAAACAAACAAACAAACACTTCTATTCATTTCTATTGATAAAGGCGTAAACCACACTACAAGAACAAAGCACGCTGCTTCAGGAAAGCGTATCAAATGCATCGCAACAGGACCGGCTCTCATAAAATAGCCTGCCCAAAACGAAGACTTCACCAGGTTCGCGAGGTAATTCCATTAAAAACGCTCTCGGTCTATCCTACAGATAGCAATGCAAGCGCTGCTTCCCTTATTTTTTAAGCCACTATTCCACGCAATGGTACATAAATGTATCACTCGTGTCACATGAAAAAGCACACACAAAGAACTTACTTGTCAAGTGGGATCCCTGGTTCAGGAAAGCGCGCGCGCACACACAGACACACACTCACATTTTCACAATCACAAACACAACGTCTATTCTCACAACCACATAAATCCATATTATTCCTCAGGTCAATAATTATCCTACCATCGTCAAAAGATGGCTCACTCTTGTATGCGATCGCAAAGCGATAGGTCCTCGTTCCGGATGTAATAGGATATCGCCACTCGGCCGACGCGAACCAAAAAAGAAAGAAAGGAATGCGCGTTCGCTATACCTCCACAAAGAAAACGGTGCCGTGCTTCTACGCAGCGCTCATCATACAGGAGTGAATTGTCTTCTTCGTTTTCCTTTTATTTTCTTGCACCCATATACTTTGCAAGAATACTATAGAGCAGAACGGACAAATGTGAACATCATTCGCTACACACTGTAGCTCTCATCATTTTTAAACCAAACCACTTAACATGTGTTCATAGGTCTTCACTAAATAGGTGAGCCGATAATGACTCAAAATGAAATGAAATCAAATAAAATAATCATTCCAGCATCGCTGGCTGCAAGCTTGGGTACCCTGCTTGGGTCTGCTGGCGCTGGAATAAAAGATTTATCGCGAGGGTACTACAATGGTGAGCTCTGCTGCTGTTTAAGTGATAAAACAGTGCACCTGCTCGGGGAAAGGGATCGCGCGCGTCCAAACCGCGAGGCCCGCGTTGCGCTCGCACGGGGAATCGCGCGCGTCGCGTCCCGAGAACGGCTCCGCGCGCGGCTCGCGTGGGGCGCGGTTCGGGAGCACTGTTTTATCACTTAAACAGCAGCAGAGCTCACCATTGTAGTACCCTCGCGATAAATCTTTTATTCCAGCGCCAGCAGACCCAAGCAGGGTACCCAAGCTTGCAGCCAGCGATGCTGGAATGATTATTTTATTTGATTTCATTTCATTTTGAGTCATTATCGGCTCACCTATTTAGTGAAGACCTATGAACACATGTTAAGTGGTTTGGTTTAAAAATGATGAGAGCTACAGTGTGTAGCGAATGATGTTCACATTTGTCCGTTCTGCTCTATAGTATTCTTGCAAAGTATATGGGTGCAAGAAAATAAAAGGAAAACGAAGAAGACAATTCACTCCTGTATGATGAGCGCTGCGTAGAAGCACGGCACCGTTTTCTTTGTGGAGGTATAGCGAACGCGCATTCCTTTCTTTCTTTTTTGGTTCGCGTCGGCCGAGTGGCGATATCCTATTACATCCGGAACGAGGACCTATCGCTTTGCGATCGCATACAAGAGTGAGCCATCTTTTGACGATGGTAGGATAATTATTGACCTGAGGAATAATATGGATTTATGTGGTTGTGAGAATAGACGTTGTGTTTGTGATTGTGAAAATGTGAGTGTGTGTCTGTGTGTGCGCGCGCGCTTTCCTGAACCAGGGATCCCACTTGACAAGTAAGTTCTTTGTGTGTGCTTTTTCATGTGACACGAGTGATACATTTATGTACCATTGCGTGGAATAGTGGCTTAAAAAATAAGGGAAGCAGCGCTTGCATTGCTATCTGTAGGATAGACCGAGAGCGTTTTTAATGGAATTACCTCGCGAACCTGGTGAAGTCTTCGTTTTGGGCAGGCTATTTTATGAGAGCCGGTCCTGTTGCGATGCATTTGATACGCTTTCCTGAAGCAGCGTGCTTTGTTCTTGTAGTGTGGTTTACGCCTTTATCAATAGAAATGAATAGAAGTGTTTGTTTGTTGTTTGTTTGTTTGTTTGTATGTTTATTTGTTTGTTTGTTAGTATGTGTCTGTCACGTTCGTAGCGCTGTTCAAGCTTTATTTGCTTTGCAAAAATTCAGACTTTATGGTATTAAGCTGTTCGAGTAGAAGTGACTTTCCCTGCTCGCTTAAGATAAATTGTGTATCCCTGCCCTGTGCTTTCTTCACGCAGGGACAATGCAAATGAGTATTTAGCATTATGCAATAATTATCTGATAGCAGAAATGGGTGTCTTTGTCACAGTTTATTAGCGTGTGTGTCGATATTTTATTTTATTTTATTTTTTTCTCTTATTGCTATGCGAGCAAAAGTGTGTGTAATTTTTCGCTGCTCTTTTCTTATTTTCTCTACTTTTATGTAGAAGAAAGCCTCCTGCGTAAAAGCTGAATAGTGTTCTATCAGTGGAAGTGGGGTTGTTTGTTTGATTTTGTTGGGTGTTCGATATCTTGATGAAGTAAGCAGTGCTTAATTTTGCAGGTTTTTGAGCAGAAATGCTGGTATCTGAGCACGGAGTAGAAATTGCTATATTTCTCTGCTCCCTAAGAAACTTTGTACGTCGTTTTCCAAGCAGACCGCGTTTAGTTTACGCGAAATGAACTTATGTATGCTCTATGATGATCCGCCGCAGGCTTAGCCCTTTTCCCCGATCACCAGTGTTTTGGCATTCGATGACGCATGTCTAGACTTGTTCAGTAGTGTCTTTCTTGCTGCAATTTTTACCCTTCGCTGATATCTTGTTGCTGTCATGTTGTGCTAGCCGCGTAGCGATAAGCGGTGATTCTCCGATTATTCCTAGGCGGTACGGCTTAAGCCTTTTCCCTGCTCACTGAAGGAAATTTGTGTATCCCTGTCCTGTGCTTTCTTTACGCAAGGGTAATGCGTCTGTGTATGTGGCACTATCATATAGCAGACATGAGTGTCTTTTTCTTGGTTTATTGGCATATGCTTCAGGTTTTTTAAGTCAAGCAAAAGTGCGTGTAATATTTCGCTGCTCTTTTTCTTATTTTCTCTACTTTTATGTAGAAGAAAGCCTCCTGCGTAAAAGCTGAATAGTGTTCTACCAGTGGAAGTGGGGTTGTTTGTTTGATTTTGTTGGGTGTTCGATATCTTGACGAAGTAAGCAGTGCTTAATTTTGCAGGTTTTTGAGCAGAAATGCTGGTATCTGAGCACGGAGTAGAAATTTCTATATTTCTCTGCTCCTTAAGAAAATTTGTACGTCGTTTTCCAAGCAGACCGCGTTTAGTTTACGCGAAGTAGAAAAATGAAGTTGTGTATGCTCTATGATGATCCGCCGCGGGCTTAGGCCTTTTCCCCGATGAGCAGTGTTTTGTATGCGATGTCGCATGTCTGGACTTGTTCAGTGTTGCAATTTTTACCCTTCGTTAATATCTTGTTGTTGTTGTCGTCTTGTGTTAGACGTTGAGCTTCGTAGCGATGTGCGGTAACGCTACGATTATTCCTGAGCGCTCCGTGTGTTTAATGCGTTGTCCTCTTTGCGTGCATGCGTGTGCTTTTTTTCTCCTGATTTGTGACGTCCTCGTGGCATGTCTGGACTTGTTTAGCAGTGTTGCAGTTCTTCCCGCTGCTAGTATCTTGTTGGTGTCATGTTGTGCTAGCCGCGTGGCGATGTGTGGTGACCTGAGGTCTTAAGCCTTTTCCCTGCTCACCTAAGGAAATTTGTGTATCCCTGTCCTGTGCTTTCTTTACGCAAGGGTAATGCGACTGTGTATGTGGCATTATGCAAGAATTATCTGGTGGCAGAAATAGGCGTATTTTTCTCAGTGTATTGGCGTGCGCTACGGTTTCTTGCAGTTACAGCTATTGGAGCACACATACGTGTAATTTTTCGCGGTTCTTTTCTCCTTTCACGGCTTTTACTCAGAATGTAGATGAGGGGAAACAGTCAGCATCCAGGTAGAGCAGGAGAAAGCCGCTCGGCAGAGGAGAGAGTTCATGAGAATGGAATTTGTTTGTTTTTTGTTATATGTTGAGTGTTAGTATTCGCTTTCCTCGATATGTTGAGGAAGTCAGCCGTTATAGGTATTTGTGCAGAAATGCTGGTATCTGAGTGTGTGGAGTAGAAATTCCTATAAAGCACCTCTCCTTGTGCATTCCTGAGCTGCTGTGTGCGCGCGCGTGCTTCTTTTTCCTGGATTGCGACGTCATGATGGCATGTTGGGGCTTGTTTAGCAGTGTTGCAATTTTACCCGCCGCTATTATCTTGTTATCTTGTGTTAGCCGCGTAGCGATAAGCGGTGATTCTCCGATTATTCCTGAGGTCTTAAGCCTTTTCCCTGCTCACCTAAGGAAATTTGTGTATCCCTGTCCTGTGCTTTCTTTGCGACAATGCGTCTGTGTATGTGGCACTATCAGATACCAGACATGAGTGTCCTTTTCTTGGTTTATTGGCATATGCTTCAGGTTTTTTTAAGTCAAGCACAAGTGCGCGCAATTTTTCGCTGCTCTCTTCCTCAGATCACCGATTTTACGAAGAAGACAGTCGCATGGTACAGCTGAGAAGAGGGTTTCTCTGATTGTTTGTTTGATTTTGTTGGGTGTTCGATATGTTGAGGAAGTCAGCTGTTAAAGGTATCCGTGAAGAAATGCTTGCACCTGAGCGCAGGATAGGAATTCCTGAAGCACGGCACCCTCGGTGTAAATTAATTATGTTGGATATGAGTCTGCTTCCCTGCATGACAAGGCTGAAATGGGAAGAGAGAAAAAATTGGAGCGCTTCATTAGTAGCGATCCAAGTAATAGGGCAATTATAGTTTCCATAGAAAGTAGAATTTTAATGGGCTCCTAAAATTATAGTTTAGTTGTAGTTTTTCTAAACTGCAATGCAATAATCATTAATATAGTATAGGAATGCTATCGTGTTCCCGTAAAGGCGTTCTGTCTTGTGCTTTGGAATGCGCGAATAGAACTTTGCTCGCAGCCTTTCCCGCCTTCATGCTCGCAATGCGCGAATGGAACTTTGCCCACCCGGCTTCCGCGCCTTTTTTGCTCGCGGGTGTAGCCTCAGACAACGAATGTATGAGCATAGAAAGGGTCACGTATTACATAAGCCTGGAGGTGATGTTGAGTGGTCTCACTTATTATTTTAAAAGAGCAGTGGCAGTTTACTGTAATTCTAATGACCATGATGAGCCTTTGGGGTGAAAATCGTTAATATGCGGGTGCTTTTTTGTTGAATTTTAATGAGAGAATCAATGTCATTAAGAGTAGGACAAAGGAAATAATCTTGCGATTCAATAATTAATAGAAGTCTTTGCCGCTGTCTTCTTCTTCAGACAGGATGTGATGACGACATGCAGTCTGTAGCAATGCATTGACCGTCACTGGAAAAAAAGTGTAGCAATAGAAAAATGGTGTGTATTGCCCTGGACGGATTTATGATGTGCACTGTTTTTGAACAAGAGGAGTGCATGTGCTTGGAAATAGTTTGATGCTGGTTTCCTTCTTTGTTTCTTTTCGCTTTTTCCCCCTTGTTGTCTGACAAACATGCGCTGACATGCCTGGGCTTGTTCTGACATGCTTTCCTTCTAGATGTAGATTTTTCCTTTTTGAAGAGAAACATTCTTGACGATAGTGCTGCCTTGAATGGGAATAGTGCTATTCTTAATACTTTTGCGATTCATTTAGTTCAGAGAGTATAACCGCGAGGGGGACAGCTGTGTGACTTTATTCAGGAGGAACAAAGCATCATTATTCAATTATCTGCCTGGCTCTCGGGTGGGCCTGGAGGTGATGTGGAGTGGACTCACTTATTATTTTAAAGAGCAGTGGTAGTTTACTGTAATTCTAATGACCATGATGAGCCTTTGGGGTGAAAATCGTTAATATGCAGGGTGCTTTTTTGTTGAATTATAATGAGAGAATCAATGTCATTAAGAGTAGGACAAAGGAAATAATCTTGCGATTCAATAAATAATAGGAGTCTTTGCCGGTGTCTTCTTCTTCGGACAGGATGTGATGACGTCACGCAGTCTGTAGCAATGCATTGACCGTTACTGGAAAAAAGTGTGGCAATAGAAAAATGGTGTGTATTGTCCTGGGCAGATTTATGATGAGCACTGTTTTTGAATAAGAAGAAATAGTTTGATGCTGGTTTCCTTCTTTGTTTCTTTTCGCTTTTTCCCCCCTTGTCTGACAAACATGTGCTGACATGCCTGGGCTTGTTCTGACATGCTTTCCTTCTGCATGTAGTTTTTTTCTTTTTGTACAAGACATATTCTTGACGATAGTGCTGCCTTGAATGGGAGTAGAGCTATTCTTAATAATTTTGCGATTCATTTAGTTCAGAGAGTAACCGCGAGGGGGACAGGTGTGTGACTTTATGTCTTGCTGAACCATTTTTTTTCCTGTACAGTAAGACTTTGGGAATGAAATGCTACAATCTCCTCTTGTCTATGGTGTTTTTCTGCAATAATTCCCCACGCAATCATTATAGTAGAATAAAGGAAATAATCTTGGGATAGTGATTCAATAAATAATATGTCCCTTGTCTAGAGCGTACGCGTCCTTGAGCCACGCACCTGCATGATGACCGCATACCGAGAGACTATTGTTTCAGGTTGACCTTGTCTAGAGGAGCATTAGTGGAAAAAAACTGTGTAGCCCTGAGACAATAGGATGCCGTTACGACCAATGAGAACGGCCTGCAGGGGGCGCAAGGATTCACTTCTCTCTTGGACACTGACGGGTCTCGACACGCAAATTCTGCTCCTGGCGTTGGCCGTCAGTGGAAGAGCGTAGCTTAGGTGGGGTTCTGTCTGCCTCTGATGGGGTGCGGATGTGTGGTTCGTCACTGGTGAATGGTGTTCGACGATGCAGGTGGATTTTGTGACGAGCGGATTTACAATGAGGGAATGCTGTGAACGGGAAAAATGATGGTGAGTGCCTTTTTCACTCTGTTCAAGTGTTTGTTTTCCTCTGTTGCCCAGCAGTCGTACGAATTTGTCCTGATATGCCCCGATATGCATGCTTTCCTTTGTTGACGCTTAGTATTTTTTTCTTTTTTGACAAGGAACATTGTCGTCTTGACGATAGTGCTGCCCCGAGTTCTGCGCGCGTTGATTTGTTGAGTGCCTAGTCCTCTTATTAGCCATTGATGGAGTTACATGTTAGGATGTTTTGTTCTTTTGCAAGTCTCATTTAGTAAGACTTTGGAATTCCTACGATCAGTTTTCATGCATGGTGCTCTTCTGCAATAGTTTCCTATGCAATCGTTATAGAAGAATAAAGGAAATAATCTTGTGATAGTGATTCAATAAATAATAGGTCCCCTGTCTAGAGCGCACGCGTCCTTGAGCCACGCAGGTGCATGATGACGTCATACCGTGGCTTCACTGCAGATTGACCAAAGGAGCATTAGTGGGAAAAAAACAGTGTAGCCCTGAGACAATAGGATGATGTCTGGACCAATGAGAACTGCCAGCAGGGGGCGCAGGAATGCTCTTCTCACTTAGCCTCACGACCAATGAGAACGGCCAGCAGGGGGCGCAGGAATGCTCTTCTCTCTTAGCCTCTCGCAGGTGGCGGTAGGAGCGCGCAGAGGGCGCTACGAGCGCGCGCATGCGTAGCACCCGTAGAGTGGCGCTTACGTCAGTCCACCTCTGGCTCTCGTTGGGAAAAGACGTGCGGTCGTTCGCTCCGTCGTCACTTGATCCCTGGCTGTCGACGAGAGCAGTCGCATCGGTCTGCGCTCCTGCTGTGGTGAGGTGATTTGTTGCGTAACTAATGCTTTCGTCAACTTTGTTCCCGCTTTGTTTGCGATTTTCGTGCCAGTGCTGGTTGCTGTTGTCCGGGCGTTCCCGCCATTTTCTATCATCTTCTGCCTTGGGACCGGGAGTAGCGCTGGCGTGATTCTTAATAATTTTGTTGTGAGATTAGTTGAGAAAGTAACCGCTAGGGGGTGCAGCTGCGGGGCTTTATACAGGACAAAAAAGCATTACGAGTCAGTTTCTGCCTGCCTCTCGGATGGAGCAGTCGCATGGTTCTGCGCTCCTGTTCTGGTGGGCTCATTTGTTGTGTAACTAATTGTTTTTTCTTGTTAGCTAATGATGGTTTGCATACTCTTGCTTTCCCAGCCTCTGTATTACGAGTGTTTTTCTCCTTGCATGTCCAGAGCTGTCCTAACTTGCCCAGACATGCCATGATGACGTCACAGCTGACGTCACAGGATGTCCGGAACTTGTGGTCATAGCTGGGATGCTTTGCAACCTGCCTCTGTGCTCCGTCGCCCGGCGATGGTCAGCGGCCTTTCCGGGCCGCTTCCTTCAAGATGGCGTCGTTGATCTTCAACTAAACTCCTTCTCTCCACTCTATCTCTATCTATTTTTTTATTTTTTATGACCACGTTTATCCGGAAACGCACAGGGTGGTCTGGACACTAGTTAGACGCTCCCCAATTAGTGTGATGACTCATTGGATGATGCTGATTAATGTGGGGGGTCCCAATTAGCTCTAATTGCTAATTAATGGCGTCCAGAAGCCTTGTAGCGTTTCCGGATAAGCGTGGTCAGTACTTACTACTGTTCTGCACAGCAAGCATACACTAACACAATAATGGTAACATACCAACACAGCCTGGGAAGCCGGTCAGTTCGTAGAAGCCACGCTTCACTTGTAGCTAATCCTCTGGCGTGACCGGGAATCGCAGGCACTTCTGTGCGAGGTTCTTTGACTCGGTGACCTCGTGAATAGCCTCCGGTACCGCGTGTTTGCTGCAGGAGATTGTGTCTTCCCTCGCAAGAGTCCCCAGAAATGCTCCAGTGGCGGCGAAACCCGTTTACTGTGTCTACCCTGGTGCAGGAACCGGGTTATCTGAGCATGCTCGCGAAGCGCACCACGTAGTGCTCTTGTTGCTGCGGCAACGGGGACGCACGACGCGAGATCGCAATGGACCTTTTCCATATTCGCGTCGCCCCTGGCGGCGGAATGTCGAACGTCGTGTCTATCCCTCTAATAATGGTGACGCTTTACGAACTGGCACGTACGTTGCGTGGGAAAGTAGCCAAAGAAGATTGGAAGAAGACTGCGGAAAGAGTGAAAGCGCATTGTACTCATTACCAGACCTCAAACGTCCGCGTAAGTAGTAAAGAGGCGGTCAGCAACTACGACAGGGCACTACGGCACCCCTGCCCCTGAGCCCTGCGCGTATTTTTCCCAGCGCGGCGCGTGTGCGGAGGGTTGTCCACGTGATTATCGGCGGGGGAGGGCTGCGTGCGCGCTTACCCTCTCACATTTTTCGGCCTGGGCAGACTTCTTTGGCCGACCTCAGATATTTTTTCGATACAACAGGTGAGCCGTTTACATGCAGAGACATGCAAAGAAGTGTCATACACAAAAAAGGACAAGTGAAAATATATTTATTAATGCCAATCAAGTTGAGATATATTTATTAAAGCCAATAGTGCTGGGAATTGTGTCAATCAGGTGGAGGAGAAAAACCCAGCCGAAAAACCTTCACCACCTGTAACAGGGCGGTGCTCGGGTGGAGGGTTGCTGTGGTGGGCGGAGCGTGAACGGAGGGCTGCGTGCGCGCTTACCCTTCATCCTGGGCTGACTTCTTTCACCATTTTCCTACTTGGGTCGACTTCCTTCCCGCGACAGGTGGGCGGCGCTCGAGTGGAGGGCTGCTGTTGTGGGCGTCGCGTGGCCGGAGGGCTGCGTGCGCGTTTACCAATCAGCCTGGGCCGCCGACTTTCGTCATTTTTCAGCCTGAGTCGACTTGAATCGTAATTTTTCCAGCTACAACAGGTGTGCAGTAGGCTGTCTACATGCAAAAGATAGCCATACACAAAAGTACAAGTGAAAATATATTTATTAAAGTCATTATGAATTATGTTATGACTCTGCGTGAATGGGAAAAACTTAGCCAAAAATCTGAAATACAAGGAACACAATACACGTAACAAAGAATATACTTATTACAGGTATGATACATTAGCATTGAATAGGTATCACAAATCAAACACAATATTTTTATTAACAGTAATCACAAGTTTTCAATGAATCAGAAGTGATAACACAATTAATCAAAGAAGATATTCTTAATCAATATGATTATAAACAAAATTACAAATTGTATTATAAAAAGTCTAATATTCCTATACGTGAGAACCATCAGTGCAATAGCGGGAAGTTCTGATAGTTGTATGTAATTAAATGTGAACAGCACAGACCCTGGAAGACTATGGGACACGAACACAAGATTTAAAAAAAATCTATACCACTACATTGATTAATCAAAACAACATAGTAATCTATCATTCAGAAAATCAAAACAAGAAAAAATCAAACTCATCAGAAAATAGACGTGTTAAAAATGTCTATAAAAAAAACTTCACCACATAGCACACTCCTAGCCAACTACCAGGTCTGATTATATTTACCCTGATTTGTTGAAGACGGCTGCCAATAGATGCATGGAAGACCACGGAACACGAACGACAAGAACGACAAGAGGAAATAAAATCTATACCACTACAAAGAAGATATTCCTAACCAAACAACGGAGTCATCTATCATTAAGAAAATCAGAAGAAAAAATCAAACTCATCAGAAAATAGACATGTTAAAAATGAACTTCACCACATAGCACGCTCCTAACCAACAAACAGAACAAAGAACGACACGAGCACAAGAGGAAATAAAATCTATACCACCACAAAGAAGATATTCCTAATCAAAACAACAGGGTAATCTATCATTCAGGAAATCAAAAGAAGAAAAAATCAAACTCATCAGAAAATAGACATGTTAAAAATGAACTTCACCACATAGCACACTCCTAGCCAACAACCAGATCTGATGACATTTACCCTGATTTGTTGAAGACGGCTGCCAACAGGTGCATGGAAGACCACGGAACACGAACGACAAGAACGACAAGAGGAAATAAAATCTATACCAGTACAAAGAAGATATTCCTAACCAAACAACAGAGTAATCTATCATTCAGAAAATCAGAAGAAAAAATCAAACTCATCAGAAAATAGACATGTTAAAAATGAACTTCACCACATACGTGGTCCGTACGTCCCAAGGCCAAAGCCCTCAGTATCCTGTTCCTCAAGTAGTCCCCCATGGAAGCGTTCTCAGCCCGACACTCTTTAACGTGGTGATGGCCGGCCTACAATCAGTAATTCCTCGCAGAGTGTCGTTCTCCGTGTATGCAGACGACGTCGCCCTTTGGACAGTAGGCAAATCACGCCCGGCTCTCCAGCGCCGCCTGCAGCTCGCTTTAAACAATATCCATACGTACCTCACGCACCTCGGGATGGACCTTTCACCCGAAAAGTGTGTCGAGCTCCCTTTCACGCGTAAAGCTATGGCCAATTTCCCTCTTTGGCTTGGTTTAAAGAAGCTTGAACCGGTACGCTTTCACCGCTTCCTTGGCGTGGTAATTGACTCGGACTTGCGCTGGGCTCGGCACATTAAACACCTTGAAACTAAAGTGCAGCGATGGCTCCCCGCAATTCAACATCTTTCTGGCTCAGGATGGGGCTGTGATCAGCGTTCCCTGCTCGCGGTTCACGCGGCATTGGTAAGGGCAACTGTGCTTTACAGCCTTCCTATTCTGCACAGGATATCAACAACTTCATTAAATACACTTCGGTCCCTGTTTGCTCGAAGCCTTCGTCGATGCCTCGGAGTTCCAAGAATGGCTGAAACACGGCAAGTACTGGCTGAAGCTGGTGAGCTCCCGATTGAAGTTCTCCGTGAACGGGAAACGGCTCGGCACTACCTCCGTTTGCGTGCTCACATTCCCCGCCACCCGCTACTCAGGAAAATTCGATACCGCCCTGAAAGCGACTTCTATCTAGTAGCGCAGAGGACACGCCAGACTCTCACTGGTTTCATAACTAAGGACACTATACCTCCGGAAGCCCCCTGGTCTCTACCGGTACCTCCCACTTTTGTACGCCTCCCAAACCTTCTGGAAATAAGAGATCAGGTCCCCCCTCAAGTCCTCCGAGCCCATTTTCATGCTCTGGTAGACAAGAAGTTTTCTACGTTTACGGCAGCATATACTGATGGCGCATCCCGAAACAACAAGTCCGCCTCAGCCTTCGTCATTCCATCCGAAGGCGTCGTGCACGGAAGACGCCTTTCACATCCAACCTCCTCCACAGCTGCGGAACTCTATGCCGTCGTTTTCTTTCTACAACACATCGCTGATTTTCCACCCCGGGAATGGGCAGTCTTTACAGACTCCAAATCTGCACTTCAAGCAATTGAAAATTCCGGCATACGAGGCCCATCCGCACCCCTAGTCACAGACGTGTTAATGGCTTACCACACTATCTACGCCGCAGGCCACAGGCTAGTTCTCCAGTGGGTTCCAGCCCATTGTGGTGTCGTGGGGAACGAGCAGGCCGACAGCGCCGCAGAAGCAGCACTCTCGTATCGGCAACGGACCCGTATTGTTCTGCTGAGAGGAGACCGCCGTTCAATTCTGCGACGCCTAGTGACACCCCTGGCTTCCCGCCAACGGACAACAGACATTCTTCCCCCCTCTATGTTGAACAGAGTTGATCCCACGCTCGCTTTCCGCATGCCACGAAACACCTCTCGTCAAGATGCTGCATTAGTCCACCGAATGCGCCTCGATGTGGCCTTTACAGCTCAGTGGCGTTACCGCTTGAGACAAGTTGACTCTCCCTCCTGCTGCCACTGTGGTGCTCTTGAGGATCTGGAGCACATTCTTCTTCATTGCCCTCACTACGAACCTTACCGAACCACACTCTCCGGGTCTCTTCGTCAGCTGGACTCTCGCCCTTTCTCCCTATCGATTTGCTTGGTCCCTGGCCCAATCCAGCCCAGCAACGCTCTGCGCTCAAAGCTCTTCTAACATTTCTGGACACCATCGGACTTCGATCGTTATTGTGAAGGGACTCGTTACTTTATTCCCCCCATTTCATCCAGCAATGGGGTAGAGTATCGCCTGTGGAGATGAAACTCCCCACTCTCCAAGGTCGAAAATAAAGTTGTTGTTGTTCACCACATAGCACGCTGCTAGCCAACAAACAGAACAAAGAACGACACGAACACAAGAGGAAATAAAATCTATACCACCACAAAGAAGATATTCCTAATCAAAACAACAGAGTAATCTATCATTCACAAAATCAGAAGAAAAAATCAAACTCATCAGAAAATAGACATGTTAAAAATGAACTTCACCACATAGCACGCTCCTAGCTAACAAACAGAACAAAGAACGACACGAACACAAGATGAAATAAAATCTATACCACTACAAAGAAGATATTCCTAATCTAAACAACAGAGTAATGTATCATTCAGAAAATCAGAAGAAAAAATCAACCTCATCAGAAAATAGACATTTTAAAAATGAACTTCACCACATAGCACGCTCCTAGCCAACAAACAGAACTAATGATATCTGCCCTGATTTGTTGAAGACGGGTGCCAATAGATGTATGGAAGACCACGGAACACGAACGACACGAGGAAATAGAATCTATACCAATACAAAGAAGATATTCTTAATCAATACGATTACAATCAAATTGCAAGTTATATTATAAAAAGTCTAATATTCCTATATGTGAGAACCATCATTGCAATAGCGTGAATATCTGTCATAACATTTCGAGCGCAATAGGGAATCTTAATTTCATATTCCAACATTACTCAACTTTTAATTTCTTATTAAGTGAATAGCATAGACGTAAGGAAATAGCGAGAAACAACACAATCAACAGCTACAATTAATAGAGAGCCAAAACCTGCACACCATCCAACACATAGAGAAATAATAGCTAATCAATCTATCAAAGGCGAAATAGCACAGACTTAACAATATAGCACAGACTTAACACTGAAGAACAGAGGAACACGTATACAACAACAGAGGAAAATAATCAATCAATGAACCATCATAAAATCGACCAATATACAATTTTCATTCTAACAAACATTACGAACCTTGATGGAGGTATCCAAGACGTAGAAAATATGTACTGTTTTCACTCTTTTCCTCAAAGCCAGGATACTTTATGTCTCTATCTATGTGACCATAGCACCGCGCATGCTTTATCACTCAAAGGGTTATGGGCTATATTACTTCGTCCAGCAAACGGGACGCTCTAGATGTCAGATCAGAGAGTTCAAAGGCGATATATTTTATTGTACAGCGCAAATAGATGTCGATATCACTCGCTGGGGTCACTACCTTTTCGCATCCTTTCCCTGAAACGGAAATCTTTCGTCAAAGTGGTTGACAAGTCGGCTAAGTTTGTAGAGATGCGATATTGTTATTGAAGATGTAGAGAAAGTCCAAATTATTAATTGGCCACAACGATTTCATTACATCAATTTTTGTAATATCTTGCAATAGAAATTTCTAATGAACCACACAGAAATATCAAATGTGAAATGCAACTCAGAGTTATGAGGCATTCCCATATTAGAGGTACTTACTTATGTCAATCGAGTGAACAATTGAAACAAATACAAGACAATAATTATTTCGAGCGGTAAGTTCACAACGCATAGAATATCACTAGAGTGAATACTTGAAACAAAATCAAAACAATAATTCTCACGACAGGTGGAGATTATAGCATTCTAAACCAGATAATAAAATTTTAATCAAGAAAATAAACATAGATATGCTTTTAATTAAGTGTAGATGTGCACTTGAAAACAGAAGAGACAATTGCTCTACATTGAAAAGATGGACAGATTTTGTACTCGATACCATAAGTCATGGGAAGATGTGATAAAAAACTGCTTCGAAAAAGAGGAGCCGCGAAACGATTTCATTATCGCTGCATTTCAATACGTCCTAGACATGGTCGTATTCGGGGATATGGTACAAACTACAGAACTGAAGGTGCAAGAATTTATATGCCGCATCTACAATACTTATAAAAATATCTGCACATCAACGTCGGAAGGGCCACTAGGATTGATGGCGGAGTTTTTGAGATTTGCTAACGAAGAATACGAATAATTGAAATACACTAGACCAGATGTAATTGTAATCATTGAAATGGGCATTGCCTTCATCAAGAAAGCAGTCGGATCAAATTATCATATACAAGCGGCCTATATCGCACGATTCATTACGGATTTGTTGAAATTACACATATGTGAGATGGAAAGTACATAAAATTTTACCACATGATATGTTCCACTACCACGGCAACGCAATTATTTTATTCTACCAGTCTCTGCAAAGATGTCGAATGAACAGAAGTTCAATATTGTCGTGCAAGGTCTGATGTATCATCATTTATTGAAACTCAACAAACATATCAACTGCGGTGGACCACCGGATGATTTTCATCTAATACTCTCTTGTACGCCATTCAAAAATCTTCATACAAAGAAATGAAACATCAATAAGAGACTGTGGAAGTTCATCGCGACAAAGTGCAAGTTGTTGAAGCAATACAAACACGGCGACAACATATCGTGCGTTACAACATATATGCGTTAATCAACGCTGGATTCAAGCGCCCAATAATCAGAACAAACTACATAATGTCTTCGGAATTCATGAATCAAGACAACAAACGAAAACTTCAGAGTTTGGAATAGAATTGTAATTTATCGGAATAAACAAGCATATAATTGAAGTAATAATTGTATTCTTTGTCATCATTGTAACGTATTCTACATATCGCAACGAAAACAGTTTATGATTAGATTGAAGATCGCTAAGGAAACAAATATTCCACAATTTGTGTAAGAATTCTCATATGGAATGAGACCTGCCCAACAAATAGGTTTTACTTGACTACACTCTGTACAAGTTCAACACCCGAAGGATAGAATTGCCGGAGAATGATCGGTCATTGAAATTTAGAGACATGATACATCAGTCTATGATTACAAAAAGGATCACTACTCTAATGTGAAAACTTATCATATTTCTCAATCAGTTGCACTAGCCCAGACATAGTAAAAGAAGAAGAAAAGGCGCCTTTGACATGCAACCCGATTGGAGTGCGGAACAAATAAATAAATATTTTTGTCAACACAGTTGTCCGTTTGTATGACTGGATAGGAAAAATGAGCCGTCCAAGATGGAGCAAAATGGGAAATAAGGCAAGATAACTGATTGCGGCGGGATAAGTCAAAGCGTTGGCGACACAGTGTCATCGACTTTTACAATCGCATTCGGGTTCAGTGCCCGGGAGATAATACGAAGCCTTCGCGAAAAGCGAATCTATTATCAGATGCCACAATGCAAACGAAAGATTTTACGGGCATGATGTGCAGGCCAAGTCTACATTTCTAATCACATAGTCTTCGTAACACACAGCACACAAACGTATATGAAATAATTTTCAAGTGGCAATCAGATTTTGGGAGAAGCGGATCACACAACAGCCATCAGAAGTGCTTAACCAATATACAATGAAGATGAGCGTTATGCATAAACACAATGGAAGATATGGTATATTAATTATAATAACCAGATAAGCGCAGGTCACACATAAATGTAGATCAAATTCACAAAATATACTCGAGATTTCCCGTCTTTAGCGTCTTTAGCTCATAACGTTTTAAAACGCAAATTCCACACTAAAGATCATTTTCTTCTTTAAATTTTCAAAGTCAAAACTGCACGCTATTTCTTGCATTTTTCTAAAGATATAGATTAAAAAGTTGTGCATGTACTCACACATACTATACAAGATATTTGATTGTGGATTAATTGCTAAAATTTATCGATTCACATTCAGGAGAAGTGGTGACTACCACACATCAGTAAGAGTTTAATTACAATTTGAACAGGTATTGCGATTTTTGATCACTGTTGTAGAATGTGTAATTTCACAATACGCAAGCTTTAGGTCGCTCACTTTGACGAGCACTCTTTCACTATGTCAGAGAGGTTATTCGAATGGATTGATATTTTCTGTATACACTATAACATAATGCGAATTCTTTATGTCGTGGATACTAAAAGTTACGAATATTTTCCGAACGAAATTTACTTAAAACTCGAAGAAAGGGTCACCCGCGTCGTCGAAGACGTTTCGGCAACACGCCGGGCCGCGTTTCCCTAATGCCGTACCCGAAACCGAACGCGATTCTGCGCCCGACGTGTTAACACGGTACCCCACGCGAGCGGTGTTGCTTTTTCCGGAAACGGGTTCGTCGATGCGGGTGACCCTTCCTTCGAGTTTTAAGTAAATTTCGTTCGGAAAATATTCGTAACTTTTAGTATCCACGACATAAAGAATTCGCATTATGTTATAGTGTATACAGAAAATATCAATCCATTCGAATAACCTCTCTGACATCGTGAAAGAGTGCTCGTCAAAGTGAGCGACCTAAAGCTTGCGTATTGTGAAATTACACATTCTACAACAGTGATCATAAATCGCAATACCTGTTCAAATTGTAATTAAACCCTTACTGATGTGTGGTACTCACCACTTCTTCTGAATGTGAATCGATAAATTTTAGCAGTTAATCCACAATCAAATATCTTGTATAGCATGTGTGAGTACATGCACAACTTTTTAATCTAATAATAATTGGGTGTTTACGTCGCGAGACAACTGAGATCATGAGCGACGCCACAGCGGTCGGTCTGTGGATTGCTTTTGCCCACCTGAGGGTTCTTTAACGTGCGATGAAAGCTCATCACACGGCACCCCGTATTTAACGTCCCTCGCGGAAGACGGCGTGTCTAAGCAACTTGTACCCTGCCACCAAGTTGCTGGCGTCCTCGGCCGGGTTCGAACCCGCGATCTCGGGATCAGAAGGCGAACACGCTACCGACTGAGCCACCGAGGCCGGTACTTTTTAATCTATATCTTTAGAAAAATGCAAGAAATACCGTGCAGTTTTGACTTTGAAAATTTAAAGAGTGATATTAAACGGTAGGAACAACTTATTTATTTACACATGGTAAACAAGACTTTCGTGCACGAGACTGCACTTCTTCAGGTTACAAAAATAGAAACACGGTACAGGCACATATATACAGTTGAAGGGGGAGTTCTGGCATGGGAGGGTAACAGATCGATGGAAAGGATGCAAACACAGATAAAAATCGAAAGAACATAAATACAAAAGCAGGGGTATCAGAAGCGAAACATAACGCGAGCCCAAGGGCTCATACACAGGAAACGAGAACACTTGTTGGTGACGTTCGAGGAATTAAGGATAAAAAAAAAGGGGGGGGGGGGGGTTACGGCGACGGAATGAGGACACAGGTGCGGACTACAAAGGTGACCAGTGGACCGTGAGAATGTGAAGACGGAGGTGGTCTCAGGAGAGAGACAACCGAAGAAAATGTGGAAATTGGAGAGTTGTGTATGTGTGTTTATCATTATATTTTTTTTTTTGAAAAATTATATTTACGGATTCAATAATTGTAGTGGGCCTGCGTGGATGTTCAAACCATGAGGCTTAAGAGACTGGAATTTTGCAATTAAAAAGGATTCGCGATTTTTGCGCTTCATGTCACTGTTATAACCCGATTCAAGGATAACGATTTTGAGGTCTGTACCTAAAGCGTGTCCAGGAAGGTTAAAACGTGTAGAAACGGGTGTAGGATGGTTATTAACAATAACGGATTTATAGCCGTAAAACTTTTCCCTCATGGTGTTCGCGGTTTCTCCAATATACTGAATACAACATTTAGTGCACATAATAAGGTAACATACGTTAAAAGAGTTGCCGTGCAATCCCTGTCGGATTTCGAAAATAAAAGAGTTTGAGGTGCTCGAGATAAATGGGCTGTACGCCGAAATAAATCTTTTAAAATAAAACATTAAAAATCCACGCTTAAAATTACACCCTTCAAAATCCATTTTCTGAAATAAACCGCTTAAAAATACACGCCCTCAAAATAAACACTGTTAAAGTAAATCATGGTTAGGCTTAGGAATGAATTGTTCCGTATGATAGCTTATCGGCGACACGATGTTTTTTCTCGGCGGAACACGCTATTATGATGTTTCTTGTAAGGTAGAAGAAGAGGACCAGAGAAGAAGAAGAAGAAGAAGGAGGAGGATAGAAGGTTTTTGAGATTGAGATAGCGAGGAATAAAGAGCAACTGTTACAATTGGCGCAGCCGACTCTCAGAATGTGGGTAGAACTGTAGGTGAAAAAGGACCCGAAAGGCGATATGCTGTTCACCCAGTGTACAACGGTGGACGAAGACCCCATCGACCTCCCCAAAGAGGTGAGCGACTACCAATTTCGTACGTTTGTCTTGTCAAAGACAAAAAAGACCGTCGATGAAATATTGAACGAAGGCATGGTAAAAGTTAACATCAAAGTAGCGGACTACACCCACTACGTCACAAGTCGCTTGGAATTGACAACTACCGCACAAGGAGAGACCGATAGGATGCTACTGCGTTTGATCGAGGCGCAGGGGCAACAACAGGTCCCCCAAGGTCGCCATTTTCCCATGTATTTGTTCCTATCCCGATGCGTGCAATGCCGGAGGCCGCCCTTAGATACCCCATTGTTACCAGACGTTGGCTTGCGTGGATTGTAGCGCGCTAAAGATCCAGTTCAAGCACAATCCAAGCCAGGCCAAGTCACCGAAGGAGAAATGGACGACTGCAGCGCCTGCGGCGCCTGGTACGACAGGTACGCTATGTGATGCACGCAGCCGTGCACTAGATCCTTCCGATCGCTCAACACGTTTAAAAACGGGACCAAAAAGTGAAACACGACAGAGAAAGTTGTTATACGCGTCTTATTTGGACATATAAAGACTAGATTCATTCGCAGAAACAACAAAAACATTTTGCCACTAAACTTAGCGCGCTGAAGTGATCCGGAACGGCAACAGTGGGGTATCTAGTGGCGGCCTTCTTCGTTGCATGCTTTTCCGAGGTGAGTTTGGGGGACCTGGGCAACAACTCATTAGGTGCCAAGAGGCCTTGAACTCTGTGCTTCGAACAGCCTCTGTAGGCCGTCATTTTGAAACTGTGAAGCCAGACATCTTCGACAACCGGTCGACGACTCCGCAAGCATGGATGTCAACATACGAACACGCCTGCGAATGCAACAGTTGGTCAGGTGACAGAGAGAAAATTAACAATATGTGCCAGTTCCTATCAGGAATAGCAAGGAAATGGTACGACTTGCACCTGGCTAGGTGCAGTGGTGACACTTGGTCACAATGGAAAGACAGTTTTCTCAAGGCTTTCCGGGAAAATCCCATCGAAAGTTGGGACAGAGCAATATTCTTCGAATACAGAGGAGGCTCGATTATGGATTACTTCTTCGAAAAGAGTCGCCTCCTGAACACTGCGGAACCAGATCTTCCAGAAAAAGCAATGATCAACTTGATCATCCATGGACTTCCCAAGGAAACACAGGCCCAGGTACTCATCAGCGAGCCCACTACTAGTGAAGGACTGTTGAACTCTATGAGAAACATCAGCGTTAGAAGTTACCCCCCACGCAATGCTGAAGGTGTACCACAACCCCGATCGTCTGGTAGACAAAGACCACCGATAGTACCAGGCGCGTATGAGAGACCACCAGCAAGCATACAGCAAGGCAATGCTGTCACAGCAAGTGAGGAAAACGAAACATATCAGCAACTGGAAAACGCTTTAAACGATTAAACGAGGGTGCTCAGCCCCACCTAAAGACACAAAATGAGAGTGTCTTACTGGTTCATACAACCTTACTCTTCATCACCGTCCTCATTAATGACTGCCCTACAAAAGCATTCATTGGCACCGGAGCTTCTCTGTCTGTCATCAACAGAAACAAGGTAGACCCTGATCGAATTACAACCGGGAGACAAGCTAATGTACAGGGATACGATGGCCACATTACCTCTCACAACACATGGGCTGACATTTTGCTGACGTACCAACAACGTGTCCTCTCTGTACACGCTCTGGTTCTCTCGGGAGTCCAGTATGACTTCCTGCTGTCACGACCGGACATGAAATCCCTCAAACTAAACCTGTATTGGGATGACAGGGTGGATGTTGACCCACGTGAATCTAGTATCAGCCATGCGTTTTGCATCCAAGAGAAAGACGACATAAAGGAACTTTTCCCAGAGCTCGTCTGCCCCCAGGGATATCCTCCAGCAATCACTAATTTTTCTGTCCCTTTCAAGCTCAGTGACACAGCGGTCGTCAAGCAGAAGCCGTATCCAATTTCCAGAGAGAAGAAGAAATGGCTCGAACAGGAAATTGAAAACATGCTGCAAGCCGGTGTCAACAGACGTTCCACTTCTCCTTTTGCGTCACCAGTCACCATAGTACCGAAGGAAGACGGGTCTCTACGTTTATGCACGGACTACCGAAAAATCAACAGTCACACGGACCTTCTTCCGTACCCGATGCCACGAATAGACGATATCATCAACGAAACTGGTGGTTCAGTTTGCTTCTCCAGGATTGACTTGTGTAAAGGGTTCTGGCAAATTCCCATCACAGAAGAAACAAAACAGTATACTGCTTTCACAACATTCAACGGCTTGTTTGAATACAACAGACTGCCGTTTGGATGGAAAAATTCTCCAGGATATTTCCAAAAGATGATGACCGAGGTACTTCAACCATTTCTTGGAAAATTTTGCCAAGTGTACATCGACGATATTCTGGTGTACTCTAAGTGCCTTTCTGACCACGGTAATCATTTGCGACAAGTGTTAGAGGCGCTACGCGCGGCATCGCTTAAGGTCAACTTCAAGAAAAGCGAATTTTTCAAGCAACGCGTTACCTTCCTAGGAAGGGTATTCGATGGTTTTACGAAGACAACAAAAGCTGAGTCTGTAGCTAGAATCAAGCAACTTCCGAAACCTCACAACCTGCACTCACTCCGTGTTTTCCTCGGTTTGGCAGGGCACTTCCGTGCTTTCATAAAGGACTATGCGAGGAAGACGAAATGCCTAACTACGCTTACACAGAAAAATGTACCCTTCGTCTGGACACCAGACTGTGAAGCCGCATACGAATATCTCGTAGGGGCGATTTCTTCAGAACCAGTTCTCACGATACCAGATTTCCAACTGCCGTTCGAACTACACACAGATGCTTCGTATTGTGGTACCGGATCGGTGCTATATCAGCGCAACCTCTCAGCTCCAACCAAACAACAACTACGTGTGATCGGGTTCCAGTCGTACACATTCACCAAGCCGGAACTAAACTACTCTGTAAAAGAAAAGGAGACCCTTGCAGTCCTTGTAGCCTTACGCTATTTCCAACCGTTTCTCGATGGTAGAAGGTACTGTCTGGTAACAGATAACAGCGCGTTGACTCATCTTCTCCAAACAGCACGACCTAGAAATCGTATTGCCAGATGGATACTGGAACTCCAGCAGTACGATTACGACGTGACGCACCGTCCGGGGCAGCAGCTGCAAGATGCCGATGCCCTTTCAAGACTACCACACAACCACGCCATAACTGGCCTCAGTGTACTAGACGTGTCGGAAGACCTAGACTTCAAGGATGGCAAATACTACGTTCCGCCGTCACTACGGGCACAAGTCCTTTCCCTCTATCATGACAGCCCGCACTCTGGTGGCCATGATGGGTTTCCAAGAACGTACGGCAAGATCAAGCAGCGCTTCATCTGGCCTGGCATGAAGGCTCGTGTGAAAGAATATGTTCGTTCGTATCACACATGTCAACTAGCAAAAGCAAAGTTTCAACCACAGCCCGATGTGTTAACGTTGCCCGAGCACTCGTCAGTGCCTTTCGAAGTGATTCTTCTCGACTTCGCGGAGTTAAAGAAAAAGTCGGATACAAACAGACAGACACAGTCCTTCATCCTGAGCATCGACCAGTGTACACGCATGGTTGCGGCGCGACCAGGTAAAGAAAGCAGCCATGCTATTATAGCACTCATGAGCAGAGACATGTTTTCCAACACTAAAACCATAGTGTCGGATAATGCAATGGCCTTTAAGAGCAAAATGCTACAGGACTGGGCTAGACAGCGGGGCATTACGCTCACATATACTTCACCGTACCATCCTGCCGGTAATGGCCTTGCAGAAAGGGCTATTCGGGATGTAAAACAATATCTCACGTTGTACACTACGTTCCCGGGTGGGTGGAAGTGTTGCTTAGAAGCGGCCGCTCAACACCACAATCGGACTGAAACAGCTGCCCTGGGCTGTTCCCCACGATTCGCCGCTACAGGCCAACCAACATTTCTTCCGGCCGACATGCGCCTACGCATCGATGAAGGCATTCAACTCCAAGAACAACGGCTCACTCCCAAACAAGAACGAACTTATAGGGAGTCTATGAAGGGGTCCTACGACAAGAGGCACTCATCGAGAATTCCCAAGCTTCAAGCAGGGGACTTCGTCCTCGTACGGAAAGGACTGCCTGGGCCATCTCGCCAGATTCTTGGTCCCTTCTTGGTTATCAGAACAGCACACAAGCAGGGAATACTCAAAAATATTGTCTACTCTGGACTTAGCGGCGAAGAAGAATGCGCTTCGGCAAGCAACGTAATTCCTTATCATCTCAGGAGAGATGAAAATCAGACGGGGGAGTAATGTAAGGTAGAAGAAGAGGACCAGAGAAGAAGAAGAAGAAGGAGGAGGATAGAAGGTTTTTGAGATTGAGATAGCGAGGAATAAAGAGCAACTGTTACATTTCTTACTTATGTTTGTACTGTAATCAATTACATTTCTTCAAATAACAACTTCGGATATCGAAATATCCAGTTTAAAAGTGACCAGGACGATGCGCGTATGAATACAGGACACGCAATTGACGCTTGAGCAAACTGAGCTGTGAACGAGGCTAACAGTTCCGGTTGGGGGAGAAGATGGCTATGGCGGTGCGTGGTCGGAATGCGGCGACGGTCATTCGCACTGGATGTTTATGCCAGCGCTCTGTTACTCGTGGCAGAATTTAAAGTGGCGGCGCAATGTGAGTTAAGGCTAGAGGAGACAGCGCTTCGAATTCGAATCTTTACGGGTGCCTCCGCAGTTTTGTAATGCAAAGGGGACACAGTTGCCCACATGCTCGCTTGATACGGTGGGCATAAGTAGGATTCACTGCCTTTATATTGAATCTCACTAGTTTGTGGCGTACTTTCTTTTTCCTGGTGGTACACATGAGGTCAAGGTTCCAGTGTCACCGAAATTATTTGTGAGTTCTGAGAGCTTAACGCTTAAAGGTCAGCTATGCCGATATCTTGAACTATTGAAACGGTTGTTATATTCTGAAAGCCCACATTGAACTGTCCCGAAAATGCACCACCGTTCTCGCAGTTCGGTCTCTTATCACGTCAAAAAGACAGGTAATTAATTCCGAAACACACATGGGCGCAGCCATGTTTATGACGTAGATGCGCCCGACCGGGCACTGTGACGTGTACGCGCCTTCGTACTTCTGAGTGGATTACAGCTACGGCTTTTCGTGGCTTCATGATTCTATACTCGAAGTCTAGTTATGGCGGTCCATTGTTTACGTTGTTACTGAAGAGTTCCGTGGTGATTGTTACCTAGTTAACAGTGTGGCATGTGCAAACTCACCAGTGATGAGAGAACTGATGTTCTGAGGCTGGAACCAGTGATCTCAGTGAGGCTCAGTGTGAGATTGTGACTGCAATACGACTTTGGCATAAGTGCTTCATTATTTCTCGTCCACGTTAGCCCTTTTACTGCAGTTGCACAGTTACCGTGTAGTGGCAAAGATAGGACGAAATTGGCTACCATTTCGATAGTGTTTTCGGTAACGAACCGACGCCTCTGTTTCCTATTTACAGAAAGAGCGTGTTTCGTGTATGAGAAGTCGCGTGAACCTATCTGACAAATTCTGCGTATGACTGATCAGTGTTCGAGACCAACGATGACATATTATGGAGCGACGGGCGAGATAAGACAGTGTACAATTCACCCTTTCAACCATTCTGTGGGATCATATGTTTTCCAGAAGTTTTGTTTGAAGTCGTACAGTACTATGCTGTTATACAATGATGCAAGTTATGGTGCGTCGTGTAGACGTGTTCTGAAATCCATCAGAAGGTGCGCCATTTCCACCTTGTGTAAAACAGAAATATAAGCTGATGTGTTGACTACATCTTGCTGTACTCTTCGAACTCATATGTCCTCGCATGGTGCGTTACAGTAATACAGGCCACATGGGGCAGATTATAGTGGTCATCAAGTGCATTAATTCTGCTCACACAAATATCTGCATATCACGTAGCAGTGCCATTGACCTCTTTCGTAGTTACATATACCCTTAGCTGTGTACACAGATGACAATAGCTGTCTTCGATTAGCGAGAAAGTGCAAGAGGCAGTATAAAAGAGTGCAAAAAAAGTGCACGACAAGTGCTGCTCTTGTGCAAAGTACACTGAGCCCAATCGAAAAGAAAGGTGTAAACTTCACATAGTCTCAACAACATTTGCACTGCACTGAGAGGGATTGTTGCCTATAAATTGACACAAGGAGTAACAAGAGGCCCATCTTAACAAAACTGATTGACAGTAAGCTCCATATCAATGATAAAATATTACCCAAAATGACAGCTAACCTATTCACATAATCTGCTCCACAATGCATGAAACGTTGCACGGACATTGGAGATGGTGCAGTTTTCGTGAACTCGTTCTGCACTCCCACTGCAGTTTTCCCAATCGAATGGTAGAGCGTAGTGCAGAGGCTGCAATCTCTGCTGAATAGATCAAACCGTTCGCACTAGTACAGAAAGTGCAGCCCAATTGAAGACAGGGGGTCTAGGACATCTCGGTGCAGGGCAATTCGGTGTGGGACAATTCGGTGCGGACATCTCGGTGCACGGACATCTCGGTGCGCGGACATCTCGGTGCGCGGACATTTCGGTGCGCGGATATTTCGGTGCACGGATATCTCGGTGCACGGATATCTCGGTGCGCGGACATCCCGCTGCACGGACATTTCGGTGCGCGGACATTTCGGTGCGCGGACATCTCGGTGCACGGACATTTCGGTGTATGCGTCACATGTTTAGTCGTCGTTTCACGTCGTTACAGCGTCACATGTTTAGTGCAGACCCAACAGCGGATTTCCATCGCATTCACTGTGTGTATATTTCATATTGCGTCACTTTACTAAAAAAAAAGGAAAACTACCAACCTTCTTCGTTTGTTACGTTTTAGTAGACGAATATGAAATGCCTGACGTAGCCTTGACGTTGGATCCCCACCAATTCGGGGTAAGGGAACATGGCAGGAGATCGGCAAATAATGTAATAAGCATGAGGCGAAATGGCGATAGGCGAAGTGGGAAGACACGTTTCATTTCGTTTTTCATTTCCGTCTGATAACTTTTTATTCATATAAACCCCAAAGACCCTCGTGGCACCAACATGGTAGCTACTATACAGGGTGGTATTTTCCTTTTTATCTGCAAGTAATTTTTATTCGAAAGTGAGTAATTAATCCGGCATCCCAATTGTTTCCCAGCGACGTGCGCCAAAGGTAGACTTTTACTTTTGGTACAAGAAAAAAAAAAAAAAGGAAGAAAACGCGCAAGACACGAAAAGTACCAGAGAGCGCTCCAACGTCTCACTCTCTCTCTTTTGTTCATGCAGAGCATCTTGTCGTTTTTAAAGACACGGTTTAAATAGACTTTTTAAAGACACCCTCTATATTCAAATGAACAAGGATACCGACGTAAAACATTAAGCTGGGCCTGTTTTTAAGATATGACCGATAAAAGCGCTAAAACCAAGACGAAGGACGAGATACACAGGTAGCGGTACCTGTGTGTGTCGTCCTTCGTCTTTGTTTTAGTACTTTTAGACGTCATAATATCGAATCCGCGTTTGCACATTTTACGAATGTGCAAAACTTGCTGCATAATTGTCTTTATGCTTGCAATGTATGTTTGCCGGTGCATTAATAATTATTTGCTAGAGATACCACGCAAATCATCACTTTCAGCGCTATCGACATAGCCCCCAACACCCTCTTCGTCTTTTTCTTCCCTGTTGCCCGTGCACCGAAATGTCCGTGCATCGAAGTGTCCGCACACCGAAGTGTCCGCGCACCGAAATGTCCGTGCACCGAAATGTCCGTGCACCGAAATGTCCGTGCACCGAGATGTCCGTGCACCGAGATGTCTTGCACCGAAATGCCCCTGCACCGAGATGTCCGCACCGAGATGTCCTGCACCGAATTGTCCTGCACCGAGATGTCCGTCGCCCGAAGACAGGCAATAGGAATATGCACAAAGGCAAAAGAGATATACCAGCTTTACCACACTTCAACTGTAGAGGTTTCATTTCTTGTGAACAATGAATGAGAAGATAGAGATTGTGCATTCTTTGGCAATCAGTACAATCTGTTTATTTACATTTCACATCAACCAAGCAATGTTGGGAACTGGTACAGGCACAAGTGTCAGCAAAGAAAGCATTTTACAAATACAGATGGATATTGTGTATGCTTTTGCCAGCAGTGCAGTCCGTTTGCTTATATTTCAAAGCAATGTTAGGAACCTGTGTAAATAGAAGTGTCACCAAAGAACCCTTCACAAGCCAGATTCCAATACAGCCTCGTCATGGTTGATTGTATGTTTAACCAAAGTGCAACTCCTAACAAACAAACTTTGACAAACCGCACAGGATGAGAAGCTTTCACATATCTTAAGCACATCTTTTCACATAAAACACCAACAAGAGGCTTTACCATCAAAGTTCCGAAAGGCAAGATTATAGTAGAAAAGCCTGAATAATGGCTTGCCGCTGCGATGTGTATAGGGATACACATTTCTTGAATGGAACACACTATCTCATTATGTTGCCTCTATGTCATCTGCAGAACAGCTTTCTGGTCGCCTCAAGTCCCAAGTGAGAATCTGTCTACATAGCACTGCCAATTAAACAAAATTTAGCTTACTTGGTCGTCAGTCAGAGAAGTATTTTGTCAGTACCACACTACCTCTTTGTGTCACTACAAGTATCATATGATAAAATGAAAGCATTCATTGCAAGGCATCTTTTATGGTGATGAGACTCTTTCCAAATATAAAATGGAAGTATATGAATGGAACTATATGCCTATCATCATTGTGTGGGCTTTCAAGATCAGTGTTGCGGAAGTAGCAGAATGCTATTGCAATATCCATATACCTCAGCAGAGACAGCCTTTTTTGAAATAAACACTCCCTTAAAAAGTGTGCGTTCATTGATTTTTTAAATATTTTATTTATGCGCATACGCTACACCGCCTTACGGCATTACAGTAGCGGGGTAGAATAACCAACAAATCAAGAAAGTAACAATATTGACATCGGTAAGCAAAAACACCTGTACAACACTATGCGAACACAGCGAACCGACCTCTCCTGTCAGCACTCAAGACGATTCCACTCGCCTATCGTTTTCGGGAAAAACGAGTGAAGAAAAACATGTGTTCTGCACCTATATGGCTGGATTTTCTTGTAATGATGGGATCTTGGAGAAATATACAGAGGGGGTTTCAGATATCTTTCCTTCCTTATGCCCGTCTTATCATTTACGATATTTCCTAAAAATTCCAATCTAAGTTTCCTTCTTCGGTTTGCTAAGTCTTCCCACTCTAGCCTTGACTTTAAATCACTTGCACTAACAATAGATCCCATACAACTAAACACCAGGCGAGCCACAATATTTTGAACCCTCTCAAGTCTTTGAATTAGTAACATTTCGTGCGGGTCCCAAACCGTACACCCATATTCCAAGATTGGCCGGATCATAGTAACATATGCATCACTTTTAGCTTTTAAACCAGCCTGTCTAATGTTGCGAAAAATAAAATGGAGCGTTCTGATTGCTTTCGCAGAAACGTAATTTACGTGGTGGGCCCATCTAAGATCGCTGCTAAAGAAAACACCAAGTATTTGTACTCAGAAACTGTATCCAAATATAAAGAATGAAGCTTATAAGAAAACTTGATTACACTAGATTTTATTGTAACATGCATTACCTTACATTTGCTAGTATTTAAGCTCATGCCCCATTTGTCACACCAAGAAACGATTCGACTTACATCTGCCTGGAGAAGTTGGGCATCTGAAAGATTTAAAATGTCTTTATATAAAACGCAATCGTCTGCGAACAGCCTAGTTTTGGAGTTGATTGACTGTGTTATGTCATTAATAAAAATAAGAAATAAGAGAGGTCCCAGAACTGATCCCTGTGGGACACCAGACCGCACGCAACTTGCCGAGGATGCTTTACCTTCGACTACTACACGTTGAACCCTGTTACTTAGGTAATCGGCAAGCCACTGTAAAACATCCCTATCTATGCCAAGGAAGAAAAGTTTGTGTAAGACATAGGCGTGTAGAACCATATCAAATGCCTTCCGAAAATCTACAAAACAACGTCTGTTTGTACACCCTTATCAAAAGAGGAGACGAGATCATGATGGAATTCAGTAAGTTGAGTGGTACATGAATAAGTCTGATGAAAACCATGCTGTACTTCAGAAAAATAATTATTGCCACTCAAATGCTCGACAATACCTGAGTAAATTATGTGCTCTAATATCTTAGATGAATGAAGATTTTTATGTACCCCTTATGTAATGCCCTTTTCGTGATGTAGTTATCAGGAAAAAAACCTAAACAATTAAGCAGCTACACAATTCCACTACAGAAATACACATAAGTATATGGAGGATCACAGTAGACACTGTATTTGAATGTACAAATATATTGCTTACAGAGGAAAGGCCGACTTGAAGCCGCTTTGTTCTACTTTGTGTGGAAAGATATGAAATAAGTGTCAACGAAATATCTTAAACCAGATGTTTACACTGCCAGCACAGTTGGATGGAAGTGCTAAAACTTATAGCGTCCTTAGGCCTGTTTGACCAACCCTGATTAAGATTTGAACCGATATCAGTGGTCCCTCAACTTGAATTTCACCTCTAAGTCTCCTTCACCAAGGGATATTATTGTCACGGAAACATCTGTCATGTCAAGTTTTAGTGTCTCTTGATCTCAGTTCAGAGCTAACCATTTTTGGTTGAACAGTGCCGTAGTCTCCTGGCGCACAGGCCTGAAGAGTAGAGCTGCTAGAAGGTCAGGGATTATGTGGGGAGGTAATCATTACAGAATCTATCTTGATGCAGCCACATGCTTGTGGGTGACTGAATAACTGGCAGTATAACTTCAAGGTTAATAATTTCCAGGAAATCAGTGGAACATCAGGAGTCTCAGTTTCAGATTGCAATGTGTGATGCACAAAATTATCTCGTCAACCCCAAAAAATGATGATAATACCACTGACTGCAAGAAATGGGTGGAGAGCAGCACTTTCATGAAGGTAGACTGATTATCACATTTTGTCAACAGACAAAGTGTTGCATTAAGTGCTACATGAAAAAGACAGGCTCATACTTACAGGAGAAGCACTGTGTTACACTGACCACTCAAATGATAAAATGCAAATAGTTGACATGCATAGTTGCATAATAGACATGTTATCCCATACAGGCTAGCTTACATTCAAACACAAAACAGTTCAGTTAATATGTGGGTGCAAGTGCTTTCAGTTAATAAACCAGGATATTCCACTAGTTATTCAAAGTTCGTGTCCGATGGGAGACCGGACGACCAGGCTTGCACAAGACACAATCTCTTGCTTTGCTTCACCAGCACTACAACACTTTCACACATCCCCATGTAGCTGTAACTTTACTGTAACCTCAGATGCTCCTTGTCCCTCGCCTACCACAATTCTGCCACCTTGAAAAAGCAACTCTGATTTGGCCTTCTGTAGACCACATGAAAGCAACCATAGTTTCATGGAATTGCTCCTTTCAAAAATGTGATATTCAGTTTACAAAAAATACCAGTAAGTGTAGCAGACTTCAACAATAGTGAGAGAGAGAAAAACGAGAAAGAACACCAGACAGTTGCTATGTTCCCATAATCTCACAGCTGAAAACTAACTAAAATGAACATTTTCGAACTGGTGTGACCTGGGTGGACACAATAGGTTAAAGAGAGCTGAGAAATGAAATACATGGTTAAGTGCACCCAACTGACATAAACATTTGTCTTGCAATGACAGCCTTCCTTCCTGCTTTCATGCTCTGCCAATCATCCTGCATTGATGAAGTACAAAGATACTACTTCAAATTGGAGTGGTGTTGCAAACTCCTTTTACAGAACATGAAGAGTGCTACACAGTGAAAAGGAAAGGACAATGAAAATAATTTGTGGCTTTATGTATTGAAACAACTACGACCGTGGGTGATGGTTTGGGGTTTGATCTTGCACCCCTCATCATTCCTCAACTTTGCTAAATTCTCAGCATGCATCAATGCATATTTATCAGCTGTCAGAAAAGGAGTGCACAGAAACTTTCTGTATATGCCAGAAAGATGCCAGCCAACTGGACTACAGAATACGCTGCAGACTACATACATTACACGTTAATCGGCATGATCAGCCCAGATCATGCTGATTAATGCTCTTGGTACCTTCCCTTGTGTGCACGCACAGCCTCTTCTAGTTGAGGCTTTGGTCCTGCCCTACTGGCTAGTGTCTTGTGCACTTGAGTGCGCTTTGCATTGGATGCAGCAATGGTGTAGGAAGGCCACCGCGAACACAGTTCTAGTACACAGTCTGTCAACTTCATGACATACTCTGAAATTGAAAGTAAAGTATGCAGTTATGATGTGACATCAGTGGTGCATAGCCAGATCTCCGAGGTAGGGGAGGTGTGATCTGAAAACTAGCCCCTCCGCCAATTAATCAGGAGTGCGCCAGCACACATATACGTGTGCAAATAGTGAGATGAGAGATGCGAATATACAGGTTGTTCAAAATTAAGCTTTACCTAGCACTTTATAAATATGCGAATAAAAAGAAAACTGGTGCTATTTTTCTGTTCCTTGAGTAAGAAACAGGTGCTACATAATTAGCAGCACCTGTTTCTTACACAAGTAGCGTAAAGTTATCGTCCAATTTCCCGTCATCGCTGTGTTTGCGTAGCGCTCGTGAAAGCTTAATTTTGAACACCCTGTAGAATATGAACGTTCAAGATGTGATTATGTATTGGCTATCATGACTAATGACTGGTGAGTCCACTACATGAGAATGGAATAGGTTGAAAAATGTGTGATACGCACATATACCTGAATATATACTCACCGAATGTGGGCTTAGTTTTTACTACAGCGACAGCCCAAGACTTTCGTGCCTTTGAAAACTTCAGCACGTACTCTGCGGTTTCTCTGCCAGCATTACTGTTGAAATGAAGTGCTGCTATCAGGGTTCTAGAGCAAGCAAAACAAATGTCACAGTTATTTTCCAATGTGTGCTGTTATTCCCAGATATGGCAGAAAAATTGGTTGTTACAGAGCAATTTGGGCACAACCACCTCGAATACTGCAAGTTCAACATGTGTAAAGTCATAGCACATATGCAATAGCTGCTATTTGTAAGAAACTGAGAAATTGTGATGTGCGGGCAGTGCTGCAGCCTGGGGGGTGTGGATCTAGAGGGGGTGTCAGGATGTCCTTACTCCTTCCTCAGTTTCTGTCTTCACATAGTGTTTAGTTGACCTAGATCGGTATTTACCATGCTGGCCAAGACCATGGAACCCCATCTCAGAAAAATTGTGGATCTGCCCCTGGAAGGGGAGGGGGTGAATAAACCTTCTTCGGTTGTGCATTTGGGAGAGGGAAACTACTTGTCCATTTGCTGTTGGTGTATCCACGCCCAGGGTTTTTTATCCCGTCGTAATGGTGACATTGCCGCTTTTTCATGACGAGCCGCCACCTCACGATGGACATTTAGTATACGTGCTTTCTTTGTTAACAATCTGTATTAGTCATTCTTACTGCAGACGTGCACAAGCAACGTATGATAATGTTAGGGAACATAACTTAGAAATGAGCGCGTGCAACCTTTCACTGCGCGCGCGCACTCCCTCGGATCTCGCTCATGGGACATTCCAGTCGCCGCGCGCTAGTGAGACGTTTCGAAAGTAGCAATGTCAAACCGCGCCATGGAAAGAGTCATGAGCTTCGAAAGGACGGGTGCAAACGTATCGTCGAGTGACGAAGCGACAAGTGACGCGACGTCTGTTTACGATGATTTCCAAAGTGACTGGTTTTTGGAAGACGAATTTGATGATGGTCCCTTCAGTATGGATCCCCGCCCTATCGCAAGCGCAGAACGGCAGCATCCAAGTGCGTCACCCGAAACCGGCCCGCTTCCCTTGGACGACGAGCTACGCAATAATTTTCGGTATGCGTAACTATATATAGGAACTACGTCGTTACTGCGCATCGGTAACAGACACTACTTCACTGCCTTATTTTAATAGGTGTGACTGCTGTTGCTGCAACCCGGAAAATTCGGACGAGTATACTTGCTGCAGCGAAGTGGACAAGATACGAGGGATGTGCACCAGCGCTGGTGTCACTTGCATTTCTTTGCATCCTCTACTTCAGCTGCTACAGCTGCTCTTTCATCTGAGGTCAGTCGTTTTGATGTACCCTTTCAAGATCTCCGACCTACACTTATGAGGGCCATAAATAACAAATGGCAACAGCACTGGGATACACTGCACAGCAACAAGCTTCATCTAGTTAAGCCCAGCATTGTAAAACGGACAGAAATTTTTAACAGTCGTCTTCACGAAGTCGTTTGTGCCAGGCTGAGGATTTTGCACACGCATTTGACCCACAGTCACCTCCTCCGCAATGAAGAGGCTCCACATTGCATGCGATGCGACGAGACAAAATCAGTCCTTCACATGCTCATTACATGTCCATCATACGACACACACCGACTTCACCATTTTCACGAACTGTACACATACCATACACCTCTACATCCCTCCCTGTTGCTGGGGGATGAGGCTCTTTTACCACTTGAACGGGTTTTTAACTTCTTTCAAGACATTGGTATTTTAACTGCATTGTAGTTTTCGTTATTTGATTTCTATGTCCTTTGATACTCGAACTGTAAAGTTTTGTTTTAACTAAATCAATATACTTTTAACTTGTACTTTTCTTACCATTGTCTTGGCGCATTATGGCCTTCGTCGCTTATGCGCCAGGAAAACCTGAATCATCATCATCATCATCATCCTCTATTTCACCCATTATGCCTAAACCAAGAATTGTTACAAGTTCACATGCGGCGCGTGATATATTACACACCTTCATATATGGAACAGTGTCCTGATAACAACAGGTAATGTTTAAAAAGTAAGCTTTTCAAAGCATTGTGCTATGTAGCGTTATGTCTTGGGGCATTATCAGAAGGCAGTTTGTGGAATGATCACGGAATAGTTGCAGCTTGTCACAAAAGATGCATCAACAAGCCATGTATTTTATGAAGTTGATAAAAGCTACGTCAATAGAGGATACATACAAAGCTCAATTATGTTTAGAAGTTGGATTATTCAATATGATCTTGGCTATTTGGATAAACAGTGCAGCCTCACTTGCTCCTCATCGTGAACACTTTTGTAAAGGGTAAGCAAGGTGCGCCTGGATAGCAGGAGCTTATAGAGCCTTCTTACATATTCCATTAGTTTCTTTATCATATTTATATCTCAAATGTTGTTCCCCATTACAGCATGACAGTCGTGCATATAGAAACTATTACTGAATATCTGCAAACCTGTAGCCACACTAATGGAAATGTTATCTATAGCAAGCTGCGGTTCACTGCATACTCAAACTTTACGTTCTGGGTGTGGGGTCATCTTGGACGAGGAAGCGTAAAAAGATCCCTGGTTGCTGCGTATCCAAAATAAGGCACACATTTTCCTCTCCATCTTATCGAGGCTTCATTGGTACGTAACTGTCCTGATGTTGGTTTTAAAAGCATGCATTGTGATAATTTTGTCCTTTCATTCAGATGTTCCACTACAGTTACGGGCACTAAAAGGTGTGTTGCTTGGTGTTATACTGTTCTTGGTTTTGCTTCTTTGAGGAAAGCACACTGAGTACTTGACTGCTACGTTCTTCGTCATCAGTTGAACTCCACTGACATGAAAGTATCTGTGTACCCATTGCATAGTGCAATAAAAATTTCACAGTCAAATATTTCAGCAATACAAGCCCCACATTGTTGCCACTCATGTGCCTCAAAGATGTGCTACCCTTCCTCACAGGGTGAATTCAGCCCTTCAACTATCCCTTCCTGTGCTGTATACCAGTTCCCTTTGCTGACATTTGAAAAATTTCTTGTAAAGATCTTAAAAAGGATACAGATTACTGCTCAGTTTTCGCTCCTGGCTTTCTATAAGTGGTAAGAGTACTGTTTTAGGCATATCTCCAATATGAGCGGGCAAAAAAAAAGATAATTCACCACATAGGTACATCACGGATGGAATATTCATACTACAAACAGCAAAGTTTAAATGCAAATACTTTTCTTCCATGCATAAGGCAGAGGTACCACAGCAGGGATATCAAACTCTCAATGTACACTCGACTCTCGGCCATTCTGAAACTGTAGTGCCCTTGACCGCTCAAGGAAGATACCTTCTAAAGGAATGGGAAATGAGACGGGATCTTCAAGCACTGTATGTTGCTCTATCCGGCATTTTTCCTGCTCCACTGCTCTAGTCTGTATTAGGCAGCACATGTGTACGTGAGGACTTCATTTGCTATATCAGCCAAGTCGTGATTCCAAGGAAGCTCGTCCATAGGGTGGGGGAGGGGTGGGAGGAATGCACTCAACGGTGTACTGCAAACTGTATTTACTGATGTACCGTTGCTAACCTTCCCCTAGAACACTCAGCTAAAGGGTTTTGCAAGGCTTTCACTGGGGGTTAATATTTTATTCCATCACAATTAAAATGTCGCATTGGTAAGCTAACATACATACCAGTTACCAAGATTGCAACAGCAGCAGCCTCTGAATACATATACTGTCAGCCTTCGATTTGTGAACCCTTGATACTTGAATTCCCTCCATTTACAAACTGTTTGTCATGGAACGAGACACTTCCCATGGATTTCTCCCTCGGTTTATGAACTCTCTATATCCGAACAGTGAACATATTTTGTTTGCACTGAATAGAGGAAACAATTTTTTTTACCTCTATTTATGAACAGTGCAACTCTGTTCGCCCATGTCAATAGCACAGAAGGGTGAATAAATGTTACGGGAGGTACAGCAATTCAACATTATCTGGGGTAGAGGCTATACGGAGGATGGCAAATTCAGCAAGTCGATGACTGTGGAGGTGTAACACAGTGGCTCATATGACTAACAGTGAGAAAATCCAGAAGTGCCTGCACAAGGTTACATTCTGCTTTTTTGTCACATGCATGCTGCCACTTTAGAGACCAACTCCAAAATGGAAGGCCATGTGAGCTTTAGGTGACAAGAATGATGTCTCTGGTATTACATTATTTTCTTCTCTACTGGGCAAAATAAACGCTGGAGAGTCAATGCGCCAGAGTATTATTACAAACGTTTGCGACACTTAATCGAAGTCAACGAAATAAGAATAGGCTAAAATTGCCATCAACCGTCAGCCTCTTACTTTCATCAGCGCTGATCCGCTTTCATACCTCGATTTAGTAATTCCTCTTTTTCTGGACAATTTTCAACGAAACTGTTACTGTTCACAAATTGAGGGCTCACTATGTGTAAAACGTGTAATTATCGACATAAGCGAGTCCTAACTACATGTGCACTTCTGAACGTTAACTTGCTTTTCTTTTGCGTTGTTTCTTGCACAATATTGAACATAGCGCCCGCTCATACTGTACGAGCCAAGGAGCTTGCCAAGCTAGAACCTAGCATTCTGTCCTGTGCTCCACCACCATTTGTAGAAATAAAGCTCAGTTTGTCGTGAGCGCAGGATTAAAAGGACATATTGTTTACAGGGGTCATGGCATTTTGTATTTCTACAATTCATATTAATGTAGCAAGCCATAATGTGTGAACACAATACAATATGTGAACAGGATATAATTTCAGTGCTTGTGAACGTTTGTCATAATTCATCTGTGGAAGTTCAGTATAGCAACCAAATTATTTTTTCATTTACAGAACACCTGAGTTAGAAATGCACAGAACGTTTCTGGCTAACAACCCGTCTTCAAAGTTTGAGATTCTGCTCCTGTGTATAGTACACTCTTAAAAATGAACTTCACCGCATAGCATGCTCCTAGCCAACCATCATCTCGAATGATATCGTTATCTGCCCTGATTTGTTGAAAACGGGAGGCGTACGCCTTTTTGTGACCCTTATGCTGTTCATAATCCTCACAAAAAAGGCGTTAGCCTCCCGTTTTCAACAAAATCAGGGCAGGTAACAATATCATTTGAGATGATGGTTGGCCAGGAGCGTGCTATGCGGTGAAGTTCATTTTTAAGAGTGTATGTATGTGTTCATATTTTAACGTTGTTGCATTTTAGTGTATTCTATTGAAAGAGTGGTCATTTCTTTTCTGTGTGACCCTCTGTGGTATACTGTACTCTAAACTCAATACCCCTTCAACTAAAGCAAAATTACTTGAGCTTACCGTGCATGCATGCCGTCATGTGAAAATTTCGATGACTTTGGTGCAAAATGAATGATTACAGCATGGAATGCCTCAAGTCCGAAGGTCTGTTTATGCGGTGACAGCATTGGGACATCCTTCTTCAAGAGAGGTGATGCCACAATTTTTTCCAGCCTTTTGAAGGTTTCCGTCCCTGTTGTTAAATAATTTGGTAAAATTCATTAACCTAAGTGATTAGAAGCTTCACTACATACCTTCATGCAGCCAGAGCCTCTCCCCAATGTCACCGTGGGCACATCTTTCATAGAGGCTGTCAGGATGCTCGTGGATATCGATGACATGGCGCAGGATCGTTTTCCATTTTGCCAAAGTCAACTCTCCGTTGTCATCACTGGTCCTTGCACACCAATATAGATGGTTCACTATCGTTGGGGACCACATCTGCAATACCTGATGCTGCTTTGTGCGTGACACAGCACTGATTTTCTTACGTATGCCTGGGCGTAAATAAAAAGTATATCCTTTAAATGTATAAAAAATAGAAATGTGGCATTTTACTAGTACCTTTGGCTACGTGCCAGACATCAAAACGGTGCTGCACTTCTGGGTGTGAAGCCTTCATAAAGGCTTTAATTTCAGTGTGCCTGTCAGTGATGAGTGTTTTCACGGTCATGCCCTGGTCCTGTAGGTAGTTGAGAGCTCTTTGTAGCCCTTCCTTTTCCATTTTATTGCTGGAGGTAACCTCAGTAGACTGTATGTAATGAAAATAAGAGCGAATAGTACATGAATAGAAATTCTGCCACTGTGTCACCAAAGGAATTAGAACTGTGGTTGACACTGGTCCGTAGTCCTAGAGCTAATATGATAATGTCATTTGCAAATAGAAGCCTCTTGACATTTGACTGAAAACAACTCCAATGCACATATTTTTGTTTTGCTTATACACATTGCAGACTAGAAGAACCAGATGCTTCTTTTTTCAGCAAATCCCCTTACATTCAAACGCAACATCCATTACGTTCCAAATTCTAGCACTGCAACATACCCAGGTGAGACATGCACACTAAAGCAAAGAAGCTAAAGGATGTTCATGGCAAAGCTGAGGCAGGACACCAGTTTGTTTGTTTACCAAGAGACCTGTGGATGTTCAGATAATATTACAGCCTTATCTGCGTAACATGACATTGCATGGCATCAAAGTTTGAAATCAAGATAATTGCCTCAGTAAGTGTAGACGCAGCTGAAAATCTGGAAACACTATCATGTAAAATTAAAAGAGTAGGGGCTTAATTCCCACAGAATATTTAGATGTCTTGCTTGTGATAGTAAATGGCAGAAAAATTACACTAAGGGCACAGGCTACAAATTGCAAAGTTTTAGTGCAAAAGGCACGTATTGTAAAATTAGTGCTAATATTCGATTCGGTATTCAGCATTTTTTTTTTCCCATTCGACTTCAAATATTCGAATCCCCACACCCCTCGTAGTTACATTTTCTTTGAGCACAATGTTAGAATGAATTTAAATCAAATGGGCTCACTTTCAAAAATACTTGTTTAAAAATATTGTGATTGGCAGGGCCTTTGGCTTTCCTTCAATATTTCTACATATACCTCAAAGCCTGCTCTCGAAGCTACCCACTTGATCTGCTGAAGTGATGTGAAGTGTGTTTGAGGAAGTGACTAAATTGTTAGTGCACTTTCTGTGGAGTGTCATTAAAGAATCCTGTGTGAAGTACGCAAACGACACTAAGCGCAAGTGTTACTGTTTCTAAGTGGCACTAAATCAGTCCGTGTGACAGGGGTATTAAACTATAGTATAAAATGGACTTCAACCTAGTCGGTTTGGAGGCATATAACTTAAAGGTGTGCTACATGTGACGTTGAGAACATTACCTTCACCAGCTCCAGATAAATAATACGGTTAGCTGCAGTGTCCATAAGTGAGTACGTGCCGAAATCTGCAGAATGTCCCGGGGAATCTGCACGGCCATCGCCAGCGAGGCACAGAGCTTGGTTTTTCAGCTCTGTCAACAGCAGCTGCTGCTCATTGTTCCATACCTAACGAGAATAATAATGCCACCTGGTGCACCTCAGGGTACACTGTGTTATACATAATTCACCTCAGTAACTGCAGGGAAAATATAGCGCCGCTGAACTTTGAAATACTGCGCTGCCTTCAAGGTCTGCACGCCCAGGAAGCTCAACATCCTAAGTGCCTGTGTCGGGCTGCTTCCGGAGAACAGTATTGCACTGCACAGTAGGACATTTCCCAGCGGTTTTCCTTGGCACATTGGCTGGCTTGACCACTTAGTGATATGTGATCGGGGGCAGACAACCGTGGCCTTCACCATTGTCCCGATGCAGAACAGGTCCACACTACAGTCTGGAGTCAGGCACTGTGGGCACCTCTGGAGGAGCTGCTTCAGGCATGACTTGAAGACAATGTATTTTGCTTCATATGCAGTTCCGACCTCTGGCTCTTCAATGATGGAGCTAGAAATTTATGAGATATAAAGATGAGCTGCCAAAGACAAATGTAAAAATCAACATGTAACGACAGCCAGGTATGCAACAATGAACTCACCAGTCACCTTCACTGCACTGCTCTGGGCGATATGATGTGTCATTTGGGTCAGTACTATTCACAGGGAAAATGAGTATACATGAGCATATGCTGCAGTTACAAATGTAGTCAAGCTACATGTGTTGTTCAGGACTGACGTCTACTTTTGGCCAGGGAGACAAGTGGGAAATTTGCACTCCATGTATTCTTGCATCCCGAAAGGTGTGTGTTTGGTGCCCTCTGGGATGGGAAGGGGGGGAGGAGGGGGGGTCAACATCAGAGGTGCCCCCCCCCTCTGCTGTTGCTATTATATCTATGATTTATGTCTGCATTCTTGTAGTGTAACAAAAAGAAACACCCTCTTTATCATGAGTCATATTTTACAAAACAGTAATCTAGTTACTTGTTTTTGGCATGCAATACATGGCAACAAGCATATTCAGGCACCTGTGCACTCTTCGAGGTGAAGTCTCCTAACCTCTTAACGAGGAAGTGTAAAGAAGCAGCATATTTCATCTACCATCAGCCGGCAAACAACAACTCTGAAAAGCCTCTAAAGTGGCACAGAATGCTTAGACATGCTTGGGAAAGTGGTGTATCCCTTGTTCTAAACAATCAGATTTACAGAAGTTTCACATTTATTGTGAATTTCTTTGCAGTGGTACAGCATTAATTATAATAGCTATATACTGACCACGTTGTTATCCTGCCTCTATCCTACATGAGTACTTTCCCCATTGCAGACATGAAAAACTATTTTTCGTTCCACACAGTTGTTCATCTACATAATGCTTACTCAGTGCATCTTTCACACACAGCGCCCAGACAGTAACTGCACAAACTTTTGAAAGATTTTAGACAATGAGGCTTCTCTGAGAAACGCAGGATCCAGGTCTGCTATGTGAAAATGAAATATAGCTCACCACTCGTCATCCACTGAATCTTCATCAGAGGATGAGGGCTCCTCGTCCCAAAGGGACTCTCTTTCTTGCACGAGTCCTAAATGCTCCTCATCACTGAGGAAAAAAACTTAGTATAAACAAGAAAGCAATGTTGATATCTACTCTGTTACAATGATTCTGCACTGAGGTGAACTTTGCATAATGTACAAATTAAAAAAAGGACATCATGACACTGCTTCGATATTTTTGCCTACTGAGCTTTTGCCTACCGAGCTTGTGTACATGATGTTTGTGCTAAAATTGTACAGCTGACCCTCTAAAAGTGCAATGCAAGTGGTATTGCAAATTACAGTAACACACCAAGCATAAAACATACATGATCTACAATGTGTGTATATTTCTGATGTGTTAATCCAATAACAGAATCCACGGTGAACTTGTGATTGAAATATAGATATCCTTTTCCTTAGTTATCAGGACACAGGCAACTAATTAATAAAGGTAAACAATGCTAAGATACCTTTGGGGAACTTCCTCAATGAAACATTCGCTGACAGGAAAGACATCCTCCCCAACGGGTGTTGATGACCTCGGGACTTGTTGATCGTCAGGGACATCATCAGGTGCTGCATTTTAGAAGGAATTGTAGCTCGAACAGTTATCGAGTTAGCAGCAAGAAAAATGTGCAAAATAAGGCAAACTAACTGAACTAATATTGTGTACCTGCTATGTCAGAAAGTGAAGTTTGTACTGATTCATCGATCAGAGCCACTGTTCTGCCACCAAGTGTGCCAGAACCGGGGGGGGGGGGGTAGCAGCTGACCGCAATGATGGCAGTACCCTTCGTTTTGAGGCTTTGATGGCAGAAGTTGTGATGTTGATGGCTGATTCAGTGGTCCCCAAGTGTCTGTGTTGGAGTGCCCAACAAATGAGGCCAAATATTCATCTCTACTCAAATTATAATTTCACATTGTCGTACCTGCTTGTGGCTGCTGGGCTGTAAGTTCCTCATGAAGCAGATGTGACCCAGAGCCAGTTTCATTTCCACCATCATCTTGCACCTGTGGTCATTCACAAATCAGATTATCCATACTTTATCACACATGAATGCATTAGCGCGTCAGTTCTGTGAACAACGTAGATTTCGCCTCGACTTACCTGCACTCGCTGTCTTTTTCCTCCTTGATCATCCGCAACCGGGTCAAAAATTGTGGGTACGGCATTCCGCTTGAGATGCTTTCGTGCAGGAATTCCAAATTCCTCCTGCAGCAGCGGATTAACTTCATAGCTATCAGGGACGAAATGCTTCGAGCAGATCGTTGCTTTCGGCGAGGGAACCCAGTCCGTACGGGAACCTATCGCTAAAAGCCAAGAGCTTCGCACCACTTCGTCTTTTGGAAACTTGTGGTAGGAAACACTTGGGTTTTCGGATGATGTGTTCGAACAGCCAGGAGCGTAGCACCGTCGCATTCTCAAATACTTCGCCGTGGCACGAAGATAGAGCGTGGACGTCTCTTCGGCTCAAGCAAGCAATTGCTCTTGCCCGGCCACGGAAATACATTATATCCATATGTGGGAAAATGAGGAGGAAAGGAAAAACGACAGCTTATTATGCCGCGCTAATCAAAGGTCCACAAGCGGCGAGCGGTTCTCCAAAGAGGATTCTTGTTTCCGGCCTTGGGGTTCATAATTGCCGCTTAGTCAATAACACCTGTTTCGTTTTTGTCCAAGCACCCACGGAATACAACATACTACGGTGTGTGGCAGTGAACGAAGATTTCTCTCCGTATACCGAACATTATTTTCACTAGAAAGCGAGCCCACTGTTTCCGACGGTAAAAACCAAAGAAACACCTCGCTCAATGCTCAGTAACCACACATCGTTCCGCCGAAGCCAACAATAGATTAACCCAAAAGAGCCAAGCCGGCCAAGCCAAGACGCTCAAGACCTAGAGCAATGACGTCGGTGCGCCCGTGCGCAGGGTTTGCCGACGGTCGGGCGGGCGGGCCGGGAAACTAAAAAAATATTTTTCTAAAAAAATACGAACTGTTGGAGGCCGATATTTTGCACACATATTCAGTGTTCGCTCATGAACACACAGCGCGAGTATCGCTCAGTTCTGCGGCACTTCAAAATCGGCATATCTGACCTTTAACTCATCGATGTGTTAATGAAAAGTGAGCCACTGAATGAGCTTCATTCCGCAAGAGAGGCTTGTGTGGTTGTTGAACTCTTTAGTTTGATTTCTCTGCAGAAACCATTACCATGTTTTTTTTTCTACTCAGCAACTGATTTGCCATTTCACTCATTTGTGAAATAAAATCTGCACAAATTTACAAACACTCGCTAGTACAATCTCAATCCTGACTATTACCGAAAAACAGTAGTCACTTTGCTAAGGTTCTCGCTGAGAATTGGGTGATAGGAAGCAGAGCTCCTCTGGTGGCGAAAAACATATAACCTCACACAGGCTAAAAAGTCACATTTATTAAAATTATTTACAGTCACATTATTACTACTTTCATTAGTCACATTATTTATTAAAAAGTCACATTTACAACATGAAAGTCATGCAGACTAATGAAAGTAGCATTTATTTACACACAAAGTACGCTTGCAAAAGGGAAGTCACGTGTAGACGCGCTTAATTTCCTGCAATACAATGTCAAACTTATTTACAGTTATAGATTTGAAGAATTATTTACGTGATGAGGCAGTTGAAATTACTTACAGTTGGAGGCTACAATGTAGAAATTACTCATAAATACAAATTGCGTTCTTGAATTTTTTTAAGTCCCAGGTTACAATGCCGCACATATTTAAAATCCCACACTACGATGACAAAGCTGTTCGCAATTATGGAGGACTATCATGGCTGGAAACTTAAGAACCACATGTATGAATTAAAAAATCGTCACAAAGTTGCATTTCAGTCATCTTGACCACAGAAAGAAGTGCTCAGAACCCACAAAATGCCTGAGCTCTGAATAATACATCAATATTGATCTCTCCAGTGGAAAGCTTCTGTTCGAGCTGGAGGATCGCATCCTTCCTTTTCCACTTTTTGCACCGTTGCCTTTGTGCAGCTCCATTTGCTGCTTGTAGGTGTCCAATACGTGGGGATGACTCAATCGAGCGAAGAGCTTCAAGGCAAGTGTAGATGTTCGGATGCAGCCTGCCGATCACCCTCTTCAGCTTTCTGTAACAAATTTGACAGATCAACTTGCACAAATTTTATTACAGGAAATGTTAGTGTTACGACTCAATATTTCATCTCAATGGTCATCACTGGCCATGTGCCAGCAGCGAAAAGCCCTCACCCTTGAGAGGTGGGGGTGGGGATTCAAAAAAAAAAAATCATGCATATAATAAACATATACAGGGTTCGCCAAGATAAACTTCGGAGTTTGTAATGAAGATAAAACAAATAAGAACAGTGTCGGAAAGCCAAAGTAGATGTTGGAGGACGTGTTATGCCCCAAAATTTCATGTCAATAATTCCGCTTGGTGTGTTTCTCTACGAAAAAATCGTGAAAATTAAAAACCCGCCGCTGGCTAATCGGCTATACCTGTGCTTTAGCTCCTTCCTGTCAGATGGTGAAACGGTCACGTGCGGCATTGCAGATGACATCAAACCAAGTGAACAAGTAAGTGGAACTGAATGCAGACTCGTACTCTGCAACGCTGCGTTCGACAGTGTCGCCATGACGGGAAGGAGCTGAAACACAGGTATAGCCGATTAGGCAGCGGCTTTTTTTTTTTTTTTTCACGATTTATCCGTAGAGAAACACAGCAAGCGGAATTATTTACATAAAATTTTGGGGCATAATACATCCTCTAACATCTACTTTGGCTTTCCGACACTGTTCTTATTAGTTTTATCTTCATTACAAACCCCAAAGTTTATCTTGGCGAGCCCTGTACATGTTATACATGTGTATACATATAAACATGTTTAATAAACATATCAGCCATTCGAATCTGCACAGAGCTTATGCTGATATTCGGGTTACAATTCTGCACACGCCCCATATTTTTTTTATGTATGAGATTCAAAACGGTTATGTTAATATGGATAATTACATCTGACATTTTATCTAGAGGACGATTCCTTCTAACATAAGCGCTAAAGGATGACACAAAATAGACAGGGCAAGACATACCTCTGTTTTTCTCGTTTTTTGCTATAGCTTATGTGAACATTTACTAATGTGCCCGAATTACGACCACCTTACAATAGAAGCTACAGACAAAGCTACGAAAGCTTCGGAGGAGCATTTCTTTATGCAAGAAGTTTGTACATATGTCACATCCCTTCTGTTTCTATTGTAACTGCGTGGCGAACTGTGGGCAACGACGATGGACACATGGCCTCACAGCTGATGGCCCGACATCACCTGACAGCATCAACATCACCTCATGGTAACACCACCTGATTACATGCTAGGATATCACTTCAACAGGACGACTTCTCGTCCAGGCACCCTCGACTTGCTCGTTACCGATCACGACAATGACTCAAGCACAACCATACCCAATTTGACCGAAGGTCATTCCTTCATGGCTTCGACTCCATCACCTGTTCATCGCACCATGTGGCACATGTGCACAGCCAGCCGTAGCACGAGAGCAACACGCTCACCTTCCGGTCTCTGCTTTTGCAGCAGCAGACGCTGCAGCATGATTCAGCCAGCGCCAGCAGTGCTCCCACGGCTAACGCAGCCTCAAGTTCCTGGGACTCTCTGAGCTACTGCTCCCGTGCTACTGCTGGCGACACCCCAGGCCACAATTTCAACAGCACCTCTGGCTTATCCTTTCATGTTCCGAACACAGACTTCAGCAGCACTGTTACACAACTCATTTCTACACTGTGACGAGCAGCTAACGAGTGAAGTGGTTTGCGTGCTGTGTACAATGCACGTCTTCACAGTCGTCCTTGCTCTCCTTCTCCAGTGAATGCATGGTTCCCTCAGTTTCATCTGCACTCCACGTCTGAGGTGGGGGGGGGGGGGGGAGTGATGTGGTGTACAGATAGCAACAATGAAGATGGACACACGCCTGTCAGTTCCATTGGCGTCGATTTCAGAGTGTGGTCACGTCCATCTGCCCCTCCGTGACCATCATTGCTGACTGGGACATCTTCACCGCACCTGTATCTGTACTTATAGCCCTTTTGAGTTCCTGTTTTCATCCGTCACTATGTGTAATTTTACTATCGTGAACATTATAAGAAGGAACAAAGAGTGAATGATAGGTAACTACTTGATCCAACCTGAGAAAAGGGATAACTAAATGTGGGTGCTACCAAGGCATGAGACAGACAGCCTCTGTCATTCGTGATCCACAAGACAACTGGGTGCTGCCACAAGTTGGCTCTGATGACATCTGCCACCCACTCAGTGTTCCCTGTCATAAGTATTCACAATAGTACATACAAGGCGAAATGGAGCTATGAAAGCAATGTAGATTACACTTTTTGCATATAGACTGCTGAAACAGAACACCATGTAAACACTCACAGCTTGTCATTCCAAATTTCATATTTCTTTACGCGCAAGAACCACTGTTTTGAGAGGCACAAATTGCCAGCTGCGCTCATTTTGTTGTCAAGGAGCGCAGCAAGAGGGACCCTTTGTTTCCACTTTCAGTGTGATCGCCGTAGATGAGAGAAGACAGACAAACAATTCGTGGTGACCTTAGGATGCTGTTATGAGCAGGTAGTGTGATGCTGAGAGGGAAGTTGAATGGGTGGAGCGACGGTCCCTCTTACACTACTTCCTGACTGAAATGAGAGCACCTGGCACTTTGTGGACCTCAAAACGGCGCTGCTTGCATTCTTGTTTTTTTTTTTTTTTTTTTTTTGCTGGTACAGGGAACGTTTTTACGCTGCATTGCACTACTTGCTAAGTGGACTGTCTATTTCTCACAGTTACGTCGCTTGAATTATTAATCTCCCAAACTTTGCAAAAATGATGTGGGAACTGGAGGAGCGCATAGCGGGGCCTACTAGCACGCCCGTACAGTCTGCCCGTTCTGTATGCTGCTGGACAAACAAACCTCTTATTGCCGCCACTGACACCAACAGCAGATATTGAAGCACCTCTGTGCACGTGCCCCAGTTGGTGTGTGACGTGGAGGGTCTATATAACATCACGTTTTTTCACAGCCACTTCTCCTATGCTTTTTGTTAATTTGGGAGTTAAATTAGGGGCATGTGACCGCTCTGAGATTTGTAAAATAAAAGAGGGTTACCAGCAATGCTGCTATTTAAGTCTTTCCAGGAAAGCCATAATTAAAAAGTTAGTAAATTGATTTTAATTAATTCAAATTACAATCGCGGACTACAAGTTGTCCTCCAGGCCGTATAACACCTGCGAAAACCGCATCTAGTTATCTTTAATGGTCCTATTATAAAAATTATGTAAAAGATTAAAAAACACCCGATACATGCTTCTCTCAATTCTCTCTTAACTAGCGCCTGTTGACTTGCTTTTCTTGCTATATAATACCTCTCTATGCTAATACGCTCCATATAGCTAGCCCGCTTTCTCACTTTACATATGCGTTGTCAGAACTAAACTCTTACCTGTGCCATGCTTCTGTTGCGTTGTTTGTCCTGAGTCCCCTGTTACCGTGCTGATTCCATATTGCACAGGGGTATGGCCCTCTGATCCATGTAGCTTCGAAATAGCTTTTGAACTCCTCCACGTGGGGCAGTTGGGATGCAGTCCTCTTCAGCGTATCCCATGCATTGCGTACGAATGCGACAGGCAAGAATGCGAGGCTGACCATTTGCCGAACAAAGGTTCGGAATTGTTCATTCTGCTCGTACACAGTAACTAAGCCATGTGCCTGAACATTTCGCCACACTGCTTGGCCAAAATGAAAATGGCATCCCCGATGTCGAGCAGGTGTGAACACTGACTGTAGTGCTGCGAAGAGGGCCTGCTCAAAGTCACTGCGCGTATACTCCAGGTTCTATCCTGCATCTTCTGCAGCAGCGTTTGAAAGGCAAACACATAATCCTCCCTGCTTCGGCTGCTCATGAAGAGAAATGCCACGATCAGGTGTTTGCCATCTTTGTCAATACTTAGGGTGAGAAGCTAATGGAAGAGCTCAGGGCACGTAAAGAAAGTGCCATCGGCAAACACTTCTCTTGCCTCGGACAGCAGCCGAAGCTGCTCATCAGTTGAAAAACATAAAGTGTATTTGCCATTGTTTGCTTCACTAAAAAGGAAGAATCTTCTTCCATTGACTGTGCGGCTGTAATGGCCACTGAGTTCGATGTCTGCAGCTGTCCGTGGCAAGGGAGGCTGCTTTCTCCTCCTCTCTCTGTATATCGTACCTTGCAGTGTATGATATGATGGTAGCGAGGCGAGTACTTCATCGCCTACCTGGAATGAGCAAGCACTCCCATATTAGCTTCTCTACTGTTGAAAAGCCTATTTCCTTTCCGTATTTTGCATTTGGAAATATGGTGTTGTGGCCCATTTTTTTGTCTCTCTTTTCTGGAATATTCCTGATGTAAATAGATTGCTGATCTTTGTATTTTTCTGAGGCTTTTCTTTCTAGGTTGTTGAATCTGTATCGTGTTTGTTCCTTCAGTAAACTGTGCTAATACTCTATTATACAGTGTGCCTCAGCAAACATGCACTAAGGGTTTAGAAAAAAGTGAAGATGTTTAATGTGATTGCCAGTAATTTTTGTATTGCTCTTAGTTGGACAGGCTAACCCATTTACAGACTTTCTACTAATTGACATTAGAACCTAGTGTAAACGCGGAAGTTGCAGAGCGCATTGAGAAACAGTCATCGCAACTATTTCCAGTAACGTACGCCACACGAATGCTTTTCTCTCTCTCTTTTTTTTTCTGCTAAAAAACACTCAACACAAAAAATTACCACTTTACCACGCTGAGCTCGCGCTCCAATGTTGTGTGAAACAACCATACCACCTGATCTTTTGCTGGTAACGTTTGTGAAGGATGCTTGTCACCACACCCAACAAGTTTGCATGTTGTGGCAATAAGAACACACATAACGTATAGTAATAACAGCAGTTGGGTTCTGCTTAATGTTACTGCTTCTGCATTCTACTTACCTGAAGCGTATCGAGGCCCACAGTTTCTTGGTTATAAATTTCAAGAGCTGCCGTGTGTGGCTGCTCTCGAGTCCTCTGTTTTAGACTTTCCCGCAGCCTGTCCTCTCTTGCGCGAGCAGGTTCGGGGGAGGGGGTGAGTGTGATATCCTTGAACACAAGCACCAGTCATGTTGTGAGACGTAGTAGTCAATTTCAATATCGAGAAACCATGCTCATTCCTGACAATGTCCGTCAAATCATCACGTCGTTTCATCGCTGCGCCTGACAGAATAAAAGTGCAAAAATGTCTCTATGGGGAGCTGACTGCTCACAAGATACACTGTAGCACAATTTACACCGCAAAGAAGAAATAAAATTCACGCTTCTTAGTGTCAAAGCCTATGACCACCCCTTCGGAACAAAAGATCTGTCCTTCCGTGACCAAATTGTATGATCTTTGTGCTCTCTCCATCCTTTCTTTTTCTTTTTTCATTTTCCCGCGGCTGACACGGCACACTGTGATCCCTAGCTATAACAAATCAGGTGGCGCAGTGAGAGGACGTTAGGTTGCATATTGTGCAGAAGTTTCTAGCCTAAATAGAGAGCTGTGTGATGTAGCTTACCAGTGACTTCCTGGAGGTGCCTCTCAAACGTCCGAGCTACAGCAGGGCAGTTGTTCGTGCTCCAATATTCCTTGCATCGCCATGTGGTATACATCAGGTTGTGCCGTTGAAAAACATACTTGTAACCGTCAACATGCAACGCGTCCTTTCCCTTTTGTGTGGCAATAAACTGGACGTATATCTTCGCTTGCAACAGTCAAGTGTCTGAGTCCAACACGTGCGCCTGTGGCGGCCCGTGTGTGATGACGAAGACGTGCCTCTGCTGCCACGCGCTACGGCTCTGGCACGGCAGTTCTACCGGCACCGTCCTAGCGTGAGGCCACGACCATCTGCCCGCTGGGACATTCCATCATCGCCGGTCAGGACTCATGTAGAGGGACACCACCTCCTCTACATTTGGTGACCCGAACAACGAACACCATGTTCGGCATAATTCGGCCAAGCACCATCCCAAATTACTGCAAGCCCACCTCCGAAGGTACGGTGCAACGTTCTACCGAGGAACCGCTAGGCGACGACGTCAATTCACCGCGGCTCCACTCATCGCAACGCCCGGCCGCGAAACGCCGTAGTTGTACCCATCTACCCAGCTCACGTCGCAATGGTCTCACACTCCACGTCACGTCGCCACACGCTTCGTGATGGCACTCCTCGGGCTTCCACCAGCGGCACCTTCCCGAGCATCACGCTCCTGTACCGGTCGCGGTACGCCGCTGTCGACCGCCCCACCCGCATCTGCTACGCTTGCGGTCCAAGAACCCTGCCCGCCTCGCCGTCCCACCAGGCTTCCATACAAAACACTGGCAGCTCGTCTAGATACGGTCAAGAGGCTCCGGGACCAACATTCCACCGGGGACACGCACGGAGGCCACAGTGAGTTTTACTCCCGGTCTCCCCGTGCTTCACGATGGTCCTCCCCGCAGTCTCCTTGGCGACAATACTACGAGCCCAGCGCTCACGAACCGGTCGCGGTTCTGTCGCCCCTCTCTGAATTACTTCGGCATACCTGCCCTCACACCGCCCCTGGAACCCGCCCGGTCAGCGCTTGCCCGCACCAACCATTCTGCTGCTACTGCGATTTCTGAACAAGTCGTCCCTGTACTACGTGTCGCCTGTCTTCCTCCACTTCACGTATCAACGCGGACCCCAACCGCTAGCTCTACACCGCTCCGCGTCTGAGGGGGGGAGTGATGTGGCGGCCCGTGTGTGATGACGAAGACGTGCCTCTGCTGCCACGCGCTACGGCTCTGGCACGGCAGTTCTACCGGCACCGTCCTAGCGTGAGGCCACGACCATCTGCCCGCTGGGACATTCCATCATCGCCGGTCAGGACTCATGTAGAGGGACACCACCTCCTCTACACGCCGTTGGTGCGGGTGTAAAACAATCGGCTTCTCCCAACTGCCTCCCAGTGTACCCGTCCCATTTCCTTCCTTCAGGTCAGCGTTCCCGAAAACGCACGACAGGAGAATGGGTCTAGGACTGTTCCGGGACACTTGATCGAACACCGTTTGGTCGAAAGCCGTTTGATCGAAACGGCAGCTGTCGTTTGATTGATTTTATTTATTGCTTCAGCTGGAGCGTTGAAGATGAAAAAAGAAAAGAACAAAGGAAAGCTTCAGTTTTAAATGACGTTATCCTTAGGAACATTTAACATGCCATACATTACTTTAACCATTAATCCCCCACCCCTTTGTCAAATAATTCATATCAAATAATAAACATTTTTGACGAATAAGTAAATAAAATAAACAGTGACATTCTTGGATGACTTATTCACGTCGAACGTGGACAAATTTTAACAATGTATCATTAATCAACTAACCATTGTATAGGAGAAAGAACAGCTTTAGTTTATTTGCTTTGCGCATATGTGCGAGTGAATCTAAATTTAGTTCTTGCACATACATGTAACTGAACGAGTCCTCCGAAACCTGGACAAGATGAGTAGGGCAGCTGATCTTTGTACTTTCTCTATTTTTTCGGATAGCGTACATGTGTAGTGATCTCAGACTGCAGATATGTACCCTAATTTTCCTCCTTAGCATCCACAGACTTCCCACACTTTCGCGCTCGTATGGCTATCCCATTTCAGATCCAGATCAACTTTAGATCCCTTCATATCCACTTCAGATCCTCTTTAAATATACCGTCAGCCAGGGATTTCCCTAGACACCCCCCAGGAGGATGGTACACCCTCCCTGCATTTTTGCAAACCCCCCCCCCCCCTGAAATTTCTCAGGTGACCCCACCCAGCTCGGCCACCAACACGTTCTGGTAGTGAGTTCGGCGCAGCGAATTACATCCTGTACTGTCAAACTTGGGCTGTAGGACCGCAGTCATGCAAATGATCGTACCATGCATTTGTCCGAAACCATTTGAAAGTGACTGTTCAATGCATATATTGCGCGCATATACGAACAAAAATGCGTACGGGCACGCAAACTCAATGTGGATCATCAAGAACCATTTGCGCTTAACTCAATCAAGCGAGGTATTCTGCTTTTTTCGTCTAAGGTTTTCACCGTTGGTTGGTAGGTATTCGTTGAGCTTCGTGAGACAAGGTGCATACTTTTTTCTTTGTCGGTCGTGCGATTATGCATCTTAATGTTGAAATGCCTTTCATAATGAATCTGTTTTCTAACGTACTGTGCTTTAACGCAATAGCATGTACAAATAAAATGGGAAACCTGCACAGATATGCCACCACTGTGCCATGATTCTTTCCGTGTCTAAGAAAAATTCCGTAAGTGGAACCTTCACCAAGCTTCCCCCCCCCCCCACACACACACCAAGCAGTGAATTTCTGGGGAAATCACTGCCGTCAGCAATGAGAAGGGTGCCCAGAAGAAGCACAGACTATCGTCTGCTTCCAACCTGAGGCTACTTTCTTCAATATGTGTCGTACTGGTTCGCCGGATTTCTCCCCACTGTTCTATTCAACTGTGCTGTTCGTAAATGCGTCTGCAAATAACCAATGGTCTCCCCTCGTCGGTGGCAAAAAATAAAAATAAAAAAAAGCAGAGGATTGCCTGCACGTTGTGCTCGAGTCAAAAGTTGCAGAAAAAGAGGTGCGGACAACACACTGCATGGAGCTTTGAACTCTCTTCGAACAAACGCCTTTCGAACAAACGGCGTCGATCAAACGCCTTCGATCAAACGGCTTTCAACCCGGACCGTCTAGGACATTTCAGTGAATGGACAATTCGGTGTGCCTTCTTTTCCCCGGGAAAAGCGAAAAGAAAAGTTACAACAACGACGTTTAGGCAAAATGAATGCGGCGTGTTGTGTGACAGTTCAAGTGTATGCTCAGTGTAACACTCAGAAGCTTTTTGTGTCACTATTTCGCCTCACTTTTAATGTACTGAGAGACCACGTATGCACTTATGAGAGAGCGTCTCTTTCTGGAGATTTTTCGCTGGTAAACCTGATAAACACTACTGACACGGACACATGATAATTTGAAGAGCCGTCGTTTAGCTACGACGCGGATGGACGACTCAACTTGCAGCTGTTTGTGTTGAAAGCATTTATTACAAGGTCAAGGAAGTACAAAGGTGCGGAACAAAAATGTTAGAAAATACACCAACAGCCGGGAGATTACGTACTGTAAAAAAACTGTGTTTACTCCGCCTTGACGCAATAACTTAAGAAATAAAAAGTAGACGTTTCACCACCCGTACAGGTGGCACCCTCAGTGAGCCGACTACTTATTTATCCAGCTATACTTTTCTATCACTGTGTACTGATGATGTACTGACAAGTATGATTATTTATCGTTCTTGAATGTTATTGCGTCAAGCTGGGGTAAACGCATCTTTTTTTTTATAAAAACGTCAGTGTACTTTCCGCTTTGTATTCGCCATTTGTGTTGTAGTGGTTTTCCAAGAACAGAGGAAATAATGGGGGATCAAAAACCTTCCAGTCCTGGTATCTGTACAGGGAATACTATTAGAAAGAAGAACAGCACCTCTCATACACAAGACAGGATTCCGTGTCACCGCTTCCACTGGTGGATAAGATGGCACGTTGGATGAAACAACTCGGCGGATGAGATGGCGCGGCATGGACCTTTCAGCTCTGTGGATGTCTTAACCCCATGGATGACTCAGTTCGGTGGATGAGATGGAAGGGTAGACGATGATACTATCGCGACCTACTTTAGCTCCCCAACTGACCCAGTATGATATATGCACTATATATGCACGCATATCTCCCCACTTTCCTGGGTTCGATAAGTAGAGATTTGAAATGGTTTTTCAATTGACAATATATTCCGGTCACAGCACTAGAAGCGTAACAACCGCGCTTATCTACAACGCGTCCTAGCACTCAAGAACAAAGGGCTGTGACACGAACGACGATATTTGTGTGAAGTACTCAAATGTGCATGTGTTTTGAGTTAGTGTTGTCCGTGCCTGTTCAACACTACACAGAATTTCTCCAACGAGGCTCTTTTTACAATTGTGTCAAGGGGCTCTTCTACCAGAGCGAATACATGTGACAAATTTTCTTAGCTAACAAAACAAACACTGGAATTGTGATGTTTGTGGTAGAAATGTCTCAACATGTGGCCGCTGATTGAACAATTGAACATAAAAGCTGCTCTGCAGCGGCAGGGTCAGGTAAATTTGAACGGAAGACAGCAAAAATTGTATTGTAGCTGAAATGGGTAAGTCAAAATTGAGTGAAAGGAAAAATTGTCAGCCGCGTTTGGGTAGCTAAGGATGATAGGGTGCAGAGTGTTCAACCAGACATTTACGGGAACGTAGATCAAAGACCCTGCTCCACCCAGAGGACCGCCAGCACCACTTGGACTGCTTGTAGTCGTTGGCAGTGGGTCCACAAGGCGTCATCACCAGACCTCGGATTTATATGCAGTAATTGTTTTTATGTTAATGCCTAGATCGCGGATTTGCATATTCCGTTCCTGGATATGCAAGGCATTATCCACTAACACTAACATCCGAAATATACATTTTCACGCACTATAAAGCGCACGCTACCGTGTTCATACAGCCCCACAGCGTGCACATGCACTTCATTTGAGGCCGGGGATCGGAACCGTTATTTTTTGTTCCGTTTGGTCCGCTGTCAGGTTCAGGCATACTGGTTCGGTTCGGGTTTAGCTCCACAGCAGAGCAAAATATCGGTTCGAACCGGCTCAGGAAACCGTAGCAGATTGCCATGGGTTAAAAGTGAGCACATCCTTACGATTCTCAAATAACAGAAATGTAATTTTGTTGTTGTTGCCAACACAGCAGTGTTTCGCAGCAACACTGCGTGTTATAGATCTGCATTCCCTGTACAACGTTGCATAGTTGCAATGTTGCAGTGTGAGGTCCATGCTGTACTCGTTCACTCGTTGTATACGCTATCTTGCTCAGGGACAGGCCATTATTTTCACAGCTCAAAATATTATTTACAGAATAAGAGAATTATGACGAGTGTTATAGCGTTGTCCTTCACGGCAAGTGTTCTTCAGAGGAGCTAACCGTCACCGACTTCATAAGAACGAGAAACAAAAGAAACTTCGTCGCAATTGTGCCACCTAACATAAACTAGCGTGCATGCTCAGTGTTGGCTCAGGCCTGTTGAACCAAATGGCGCCTTCCCGAAAGCGCAGCCAAACGGTACTTTTTCTCCTTTAGGAGCAAGAAATTTTTCTCGCCATTGCACAATCCCCAACGATGTCATTTAGGATGTCATACCTCGCGCACTTGGGTCCAAGTTTTGTTTTCTTCAATTTCGGTTTCGAATTTGTTTGGCAACGCGGTTCAAACCTCTGTGTCACTCGTAGTTCCGATCTCCCACAAAGCACATTACGTCTGAACCGCTTAGCAAACCGCTAACCGCCGTAAATTTTTTCCGGTTCAGTTCCGGTTCGGTTCAACATGAACAAAATATTTTGGTTCGGTTCAGTTCCGGTTCTGCGAAAAATACGGGTTTTTAGGGGTTTTCGGTTCGGGATCAGTTTCGGCTCCGATCCCTATTTGAGGCCGTGTATATCCAGGAAAGAAATATGCAAAAGATGCAAATCCGCGATCTGGTCATCGCCTTTTGGAAATACAAAGGAAAAGGCACACGTCCCGCAAACAGTAACATACACATAAATTCGGTTTATATTGTTGCAAACAAAAATCATTTATTGCTCAGTTGAACGCGAAAGAGCTCAATGTCTCGTCGTACCACCTGCTGATCGGACGGCTTTGCAACAGCCACGGGGTCGTGTTATAGTGAAGTTCTATGAGTACCCCGAGCGGTGGATGCCTGTTGGGGAGTTCGTTGCTAACTCCATTATGCCATTCTTCAACGGCATTTGTCATTCGAGGACCAACTTGCCCGAACTGGCTCCACAATCCTTTGATGCTCTCATTATCTATCCAGAAGCTCTGGAAGTATGCAGAGAAGCATTGGAGCTGAGCATCAGCGAGGCCTCCCGGTTCTGTGATGTGCACTGATTAGGTCACGATCAGTGCAGCCTGAATTCATCTGGCACGAACAAAAGGCACCGTACCCGTGAGAACCATAACAATCATGTCTCCTCTATGCGGTGGTTTATAATTTAAAATTTCAGATCGACAAAACAAAAAAGAAAAATAGATGAAGCGCCTTGTTCGAGTTCGTTATGCGATTTGTAATGCAAAGTGCATGCTTGTTAGATAACACTATTTATTACTGTTTTTCACCTTACAAGCGAACAAACAAACTCCAAGTGCGATCCCGGACATTTAAAATTTAGGATGGATTAAAAAATTATGAAGACAGCACAGTGAACAAACACCGGTTTCTGGATGATAGTGAATGACCAAGCCGGATGACACGGCACGGTGGATGGGGTGGCACTTTGGATGAGGCGGCCACACGCGACGAAGCAGGACCGCTCCCTGAGATCTGACGTAGAAAAAGACGTTTCCGATGTTCACCTACCCAGAGAAATTCCATCCCTCGTAGGATAACGCTATGGAGTCATCCGACAGATTATACTGATATATATCATAATAAAGTTGTTGGTTATAGTGATAACCTTTCCGGCGTCCCACCATATAGTATGTACAATGGCGAAGAAAAGAAAAATAATTTGGCGGCCAAAACTTTCACAAAACCACCACAGGGCTTATATGCGCGCCCACTGTATTTCCCGGAGTCAGGGTTAAAATCTGCGGGTGGATTAGTCTACTTCGGCCTTGGTGGCTCAGTCGGTAGCGTGTTCGCCTTCTTATCCCGAGATCGCGGGTTCGAACCCGGCCGAGGACGGCAGCAACTTGGTGGCAGGGTACAAGTTGCTTACACACGCAGTCTTCCAAGAGGGACGTTAAATACGGGGTGCCGTGTGCTGAGCTTTCATCGCACGTTAAAGAAGCCTCATGTTGGCAAAAGCAATCCACAGACAGACCGCTGTGGCATCGCTCATGATCTCAGTTGTCTCGCGACGTAAAACAAAAAGAAAACAACAAAAGAAGGAATTAGTCTACTTATCACTAAGCTGGACATTACCCTCACAGCATTTTGCAAAAGCAGCATTGATAAAACGGATTATTTTTATACGCTTCTGTAGTTTCGATCACAGAAAAACGCTTCTGTATCGATTTTTTGCGGTTTGGATACCACAAGGTCGTGGTTTACAACCTTGAAATTGAAACCACCAGCATATTTCCACCGATTGAGAAGATTAATATGAAGGTTCATTGGACGCCTACACTAATAACTGATGCCGTACCACCTTTAGGTAGGCCGCATAATGAACACACATATTCACCGACTTTTCAGGAAGAAAATCAAATCAGGAATTTAAGAAATATTTGGTCAATTTTACGTGACGCACGCTGTATATGTATATATGAGAAAAATTATTATAATCCGGGGCTATACTTCGCGAGACAAATCGTCAGTGAAAGAGCGTACTGGATTGCTATGATTCCGCAAAATTGGTCTGTTCTCCGAAATTTTGCAACGAAAGCGACAATACGTTTTACCACGGGCTTCGTTGGCGCTTCTGAGGCTGTCTCAGCGATGTGAGCGAGGGGAAAAATAAATGTGAATAATAAGACAGTGTACTTGTTTGTCGGCGAGAGCATAAAGTCGTATCAAATCTTGTGTTGAGAAGAAATGTTGTAAAAGTGGCCCTTCAATTTCGCGCAGAAAGAGGCTTAAAATGGCGAGGCAGCGCGTTGGATGACGTGGCACAGTCGATGAGGCGACACAAAATTGCATCACATTGCACGGTACATGAGTTGGCACTGTGGATGATGCGGCAACAAGCGATCTTATAACCGATCGTTAATGGAAAGGCAAAATATTGCGGCGGGGACATGCTTTCCGGATCCCTCACTCACACCTGGTGCAAGAAATAATAAGAATAAAACGCCTTAAGTTGCGAAACAACTGTGATCATAACGACGCAACTGGTCACCAAATGGCGGTCGTCCTTGGACGGAATCAGACGCGAAGTCTCTTTAAGAAATGAACAAATAAATAAAATAAGTAAGTAAACTGCACGATGGAGTAGAAATCCGAGATTTCATAAATCAGGATTTATATCCTCATTAGTGCCATTCAGATCTGATTTGGATTTCATTTTCAAGTATTTTATTGAGCGGGATTCAGGCCTGGATTAAATGGCGTTTCCGTGAACGGTTTCGATTTGAAATGAACTCAGTTTCCCCGATGGCTCTTGATTATGATGGAGTACAGCTTTTAACGAGATAAGTCATGTCTCGCTTATCCGGAATTCAATTATCCGCGTTACGTCACCGGGAACGAAGTTGCTACCGTTGGTCTTTGGTACGGTTATGCGGAATTCGTTGTCCGTAGATCCTGACGTTACATCTCATATGGCCCGAGTGTGCATAAGGCCCAAGTGATCAGAACGCCCAAATGTTCATAAGACCCGAAAAAAATTGGCCTTTTGAGCATTTGGGTCGAATGAGCAGGCTAGGATAAGGTGTCCAGAAGGGGAACCGGAAGAAATGTCCCCGGAAGAAATGTCCCCTCGAAAAAATGTCCCCTCGAGAAATATCCAGTTTTGGTGCGCGTGGAATTTTTGCGAAATCCCCGGTTGCGATATTGCAGATCTTGAAGTCCTCGGGCTAAAAATAAATACTAAAATTCCTAACCATTGTTGTATTCCAATATATGTTGTATATGTATCCAATTACGGTTATTCAACAAGTCACTTAATTTATTCGTATTCAATTCCATTTTAAAATGACTATTCACACATAGCATTTCTTTACCTAGGTAGTCGCTGTGCGTCAGTTTTGGTGAATTTACTTCATTGTGCCTTGCAACAATGCGGCCTGTACAGTCATGGGGCTCCCGAGATGTGATACCGCTAGACATATTGAAATATATTTTTGTCTGTCAATTTTGTTGCTTTCCCCCCGCATTTTATTTTCCTCTTTACACATCACCGTGCACGTCGATCTGCACACTTCTAAAAAAGAACTTGACATGCTCCTCGTCAATCCGAATGACGTCTTCTCTCCTGATTTGTTGAAACTGGACGGCGTACTACTTTCTGTGACACTTCACATTTGTGCTAATTAGCAGAGAAAATGTTTTTCCGTGTTAGCGCTGCGAAGCTATTGCTGTACGCGGTGTACAGGCGTGGACAGAGGACAGCAGGAGGGAGGGTGACAGGGGGTTAGTATGCGTCCTGGGCCGATTTCAGGGCTAAGTGAGCCGACATTCATCAGGAAAGTCCGACGGAAAACCCAGGGAAAACCTCAGAGAGCACACCTGGTGACAGGATTCGAACCCGTGTCACGTTGTATCAACGAACGTGAAATTGATTGCGGTGTATTCCCTACGAGAAATCGTAAGTGAAAGTAGGTCGAGCTTTCAAAGTAAAAACCCTTAGTAAGTGGTTAGGAATTTTAGTATTTATTTTGAGCCGGAGGACTTCAAGACCTGCAATATCGCAACCGGGGATTTCGCAAAAATTCCACGCGTACCAAGAGTGGATGTTTCTCGAGGGGACATTTTTTCCGGGGGACATATTTTCCAGGGGACATTTCTTCCGGGAACATTTTTGCCGGGGACATTTTTTCCGGGAACATTTTTCCGGTTCCCCAGGATTTCGGGCCATATGACCATTTGGGCCATATGACTATTTTGGCTTTCTGGGCATTTCGGCCTTCTGGACAACTTACCCTGCCCTGTTCATTTGACCCAAATGCTCAAAATGTTTTCGGGTATTATGAACATTTGGGCGTTCTGATCACTTGGGCCATATGAGATGATACCAGATCCGGAAACGATCAGCTCGAACCAATCTTGCAGAAGCGGTGATTCCAGAAAAGTGTCAACGTCCTCTCTCAATGGCACTTTCTGGTGTTTGCACTGTTCGGGAAGAAGGTATCCATTTGTATTGAGTGACAAAAGTCGCCCACTCCCAGAGCATTCTATTCCTTTTGCCCCTGGTGCCCACTGTAAACATCAGTTACAATGCGTATGTCAGTGTTCCATCTGTGGCTAACGTACGGGACGGTGCATGATAACATATTAGGCGGAGAATTTCTATTTCTTTTCACGTCACAAAGGACCTTTTGGCAACGCATTTGATAAATCTGGCTTAAACAAACATTTTTGACATATTCGTATTGAATGTTTAATATTATTCGATTGATGAAAATGATTTTAAGTCCGAAACTGGTATGGAATGAACTTGTAGCGTTCTGAGGATTGTATTTGAATCCGTTCTTGATTGTCACACCAAAGGCCGTCATTCTTGTGCCTTATCCGTCATCTTCTATGAGCCCCGTCGACGCAGTACAGTTGATAGATTTTCACGTGAGCATTGTGACCGTGAACACCAAGTGAAGAGTAAATGACCTCGTGCACGACAAATAGAATGACTTGTATATAGACGAGAGCGACAACAACCAAAGCCTCTGTACATGACAAGTGTAGAGAGGAGGCTTTCCAATAACACCAAGGAGAGACACCAGTAAGCTTTCTTATTTACGTTGTCCGTAGGGCGCCGCAACAAGTTGTGTGATGTCGTGTCGGTGTTCCCTGTTACGCTTCGTTCCCTGTTACTCGGATGCTTCAAATGGAGAACTGTGAGATTCCGGGATGAGGTGCACTGCCATGATTAAGCCGCTGTTGCTAGGCACGAACAAAATAAAATTGGGAGCAGAGTACTCAAATACTTGAAAAGCTCCTACTTAAAGTATATTTAATAAATGATGATGATGATGATGATGATTCGGAGTTTAATGGCGCAAGGGCAGCTTAGGCCATAATGCGCCAAGACACATGTTGAGCTTTAATAAATGTGCATGACACTTCAGCGTGACTCCCAGGCAATCAATTGAATACTGAGTACGTGAATAAGAGTCAAAATGCAGGCCAAAAACAGGTGAAGCATGATGGAAAATGAAACCTCGAAGCAGAGGAGTACGCAAGCAAACACAAGGAATTCTCGGGGACAACTGATGATGATGATGATGATTAGGATTTTATTGGCGCAAAGGCAACTTTGGCCATAGGGCGCCACGACAATGGTATGAATCAAAGCTAGTTAAACATAATCGATTTCATTTAAAGTCAAAATAGGAAAGGTAAAAAGTAGTGAAAATATTTGCATGTTCACAGGTCCTTTAGGTAACTTATGTCTCTTAAAAAGTTGTACACATGGTTAAAACTGATGAGAGGCTCGTCCCCCAGCAAAAGCGCTGGGTGAAGAGGAATCCTATACTTGTAAAACAGCGAGAAGTGTTGTTGACGATGGTGTTCGTGATGAGTACAAACTATGAGTATATGCATAATGGACAAGGCTATCCCGCAATGCTCGCACTGTGGTATCTGCTCACCTCGGAGAAGATACCCGTGTGTTAAGAAGGTGTGTCCAGCTCTCAGACGGCTGAATAGAACTTCATTCAATCGATTTTCGAAGTGTTGTGCACACTGTCTTATCCGTGGTTTGATAGTGTGCAATTTGTTCAATGTTTGCGTGTCCCAAGAGCTTTGCCATTCTTTATTGATAACATGTCTGAGGCCTCTCAGGAGATCACTGAGAGGAATCTCAAATGCCGTAATGTCGGTATGCTGAGCTGCAGCGGCAGCACGATCCGCGCTCTCATTTCCCTTTATGCCTACATGGCTGGGCACCCAACAAATGCGTAAACTGTGGCCCTTTCCTTGTATGAGACTCGCAAGATACTGTGCTCGTCTTACCAGCAGGTTTTTGTGCATGTGGAGACCACATATGGCATGAACTGCACTAAGAGAGTCTGTGTATATAACCGATGATGATGTGTGCGTTTGCAAGATATGGTTGACCGCAACAATGATGCCATAAACCTCAGCACTAAAAATTGACAAAATATTGCTTAAACGGTGTGGCTTAGTGTATATGCCAGATACCATGGCACATGATACTCCTGTATTTGTTTTCGAAGCATCAGTGTATATTTCGACATGGTCGCCAAAGTTTTGCTTGAGGGCTTCACATTCTTGTTGTATTTGCAGGGCTGGGCATTTCTGTTTGTCAAATTTCAGAAGAGTTGTATCATGTTGTACAGGTGGATACCAAGGAGATACCAGCTTACTGCACAACAAGGGCGGTAGATTATAGCTCGTAAAATTGTAACGTTCTATATCCCGCTGGACACGAATACTAAATGGAGCCACAGCATTTGGCTTATTAATAAAGAGCCGTTGGAAACAAGTGCTGGTTACAGTGGAGTGTGCAGGATGCTGTGGATAGCTCCTTACTCTCTGCCCATAAGACACTGCAAGGTAAAAGCGTCGCCTTTCCAAGGACCACTCGTTTGACCCAACATATAAGCTTTGAACCGGTGTGGTTCTAAAATCCCCAAGTACCAGCCGCAAGCCAAGGTGGTGCACTGGGTCGAGAGCTTTCAGGACTGATAAGCGTGCTGATCCATATGCAACACATCCATAATCTAGTTTAGAACGAACAACAGAACTGTATATGCGGCGAAGAGTCTCTCTGTCTGCATCCCAGGAACGGTGTGAAATGGTTTTAAGGATATTTAAAGATTTCAAGCATTTTGCTTTCAAGATCTTGACGTGCAGCACGAAAGTGAGTTTTTTATCAAAGATGACGCCAAGGAATTTGTGTTCCTCACGTACAGCAAGAGCGTGACTATCAATACTCAGTGTGGGGTCTGGGTACAGTCCCCTTCTCCTGGAAAACAGGACACAAACATTTTTTTCTGAAGAGAATTTAAAACCATTTTGATCGGCCCATTTGAGTAGTTTGTTAATTGCGAGTTGCAGCTGCCTCTCACAAGTACTCAAATTTCTGGACGAATAAGAAATCTGTACATCGTCCACATACAAAGAGTATGAAATAGAAGAGGGAATAACGCTCGCTACTGAGTTCATTTTAACTATAAAAAGTGTTACGCTTAGTACTGAACCTTGTGGAACTCCGTTTTCTTGAATAAAAGGTCGCGACAGCGTTGTTCCCAGTTGAACTCTGAAGGTCCTACCTTGTAAAAAGTTGGTTATGCAACTGAGAAGTCGGCCCCGTACTCCTAATGAGTAAAGGTCTCGGACGATACCATACCGCCAAGCAGTATCATAGGCCTTTCTAAGTCAAAGAAAACAGACGCACAGTGATTTCCTCTGACAAAAGCCTCTCGAATAGTGGATTCCAACCGGATGAGGTGGTCTGCTGTCGACCGTGCATTTCGAAAACCACACTGGTTATTATTAAGACAGTTATTAACCTCAAGATAGTGCATCAGCCGGTTGTTAACTGTCCTCTCGAAAGTTTTTCCCAGACAACTTGTCAGTGCAATCGGTCGGTAACTGGTTGGGTTTGAAGCATCCTTCCCAGGCTTCAGGAAGGGGATGACCGTTGCTACCTTCCATGTTGATGGCATTTGGCCCTTTTCCCAGACATTATTAAAAAACTTGAGCAAACATTCTTTAGATTCGCTTGACAGGTGAGTGAGCATAGAATATGCAATGCGGCCTTGCCCCGGGGCACTGACCTTTACTAACGACAGTCCTCTCAGGAGCTCTACCATGGTAAAGGGCTTGTTATATTGAAGGTTCTCACCACCTGTGACTGGGATGGCTTGTTTTTCACCTTGTTGCTTTATGGAGAGGAAATTCTTGTTATAATGAGAATAACTCGATATGTTGTGAAAATGCTGACCGAGTAGGTCAGCCTGCTCGCCCAAGTTTTGACATGGGGCCCCATTTACTTGAAGTAAGGGGATAGAAAAGCCTGTATAATCTCCTTTAATTTTCCGAAGTCTATCCCAAACGACCTTTGATGGAGTGTTGTGTGTTAAGGAGGAGATAAAACTGCACCACGAAGAGCGCTTTGCCTGCTTTCTCGTCCATTTGGCTTTCGCACGTGCTCTTTTAAATGCAAGGAGGTTCTCTGGAGTGGGGTATCTGCGAAAGATACCCCAAGCTCTGTTCTGTTCTTTGCGTGTTTTCCCACAATCGTTTGTCCACCAAGGTTTGGGACGCTTGGGGAGACGGCCAGATGTTTGTGGTACGGATTTCAAAGCAGCATTTATTATTGTATTCGTGATAACATTATTCACTTCTTCAATGCTAGTGTCCTCAAAAGATAATGACACAAGGTTTGCGTCTTTCTGAAACAAGTTCCAGTCTGCTTCAGAAAGTTTCCATCGTGGAGGTCGTGACCTTAGAGAATTTGTTGGACCACGAAATTTTATAATGATAGGAAAATGGTCACTACCACGAGGGTTTTGCTCAACTGTCCGCTCCACACGTGAAAAAAGTGTAGGACTGCACAGCGAAAGGTCTAACGAAGAGAAACTTTGCGTTGAAGAATTTATGTATGTTGGTAACCCTGAATTTAGGAGACATATTGGCCTTGAGAGAAGAAGCCTTTCCAACATTTTCCCTCGTCTATCTACTTTTGAGCTGCCCCACAAGGGATTGTGAGCGTTAAAGTCGCCTGAGATGATGTAGGGCTGAGGAAGTTGATCGCATAGCTTTTCAAGTTCTCTTTGTTCTATTAATGATGATGGTGGCAAGTATAATGAACACACTGTCAAGACAGTGTGCAGACTTGAACGGCAACTGCCTCCAAGTCTGTGACAAGCGGAAGTTGTCTTGCAGCTATACTCTGCGGGAGGGCCACAGCCACTCCGCCAGATGCACGAGCCCCAGTTGTACGGTCCTTCCTAAAAATATTATGTCTGCGGAAAGGATTATAATTTTCTTCGTGTAAGTATGTTTCTTGTAAGCAGAAGCAGATGGCACTGTACTTTTCAAACAGGTCATGTATATCATCTATGTTAGTGTGAAGGCCTCGACAGTTCCACTGAAGGAATACTTGCCCCATAATGAGAGTGTGAATGGTAATTAAAGGGACCAACAACTCAAGAGTTACTACCTGAAGCATAACTTATGTTTAAGGTGGCAGCACCCTTTGGGGGACAGGCCTTCGCTGCTCACTGGAAGGAGCGTTAGGCTTAGAGCCCCTACCTCTTCCTTTATCTGGTCTCTCTCTTTTTTCTTTTCCAGGCAAGCTGGATACACTCGATGAAGACTTCTGCGACATGCTGTCATCCTCATCGATGTCCATACTATGAGATATTTGGGAAGGGACCTTTAAGTTCCCGTCCCAGACAGACTGTGCGGCATCGACCTTGGACAAGGTCGCGGCTCCTTTGTTGTGGCCAGTCTCTTGATTGGCCGCTGGCAACGTGGGAGGCAGTTGCGTGTCTCCCACATCCTGCTGGGGGGTGTGGAGTGGAGTCTCAGTTTCCTGAAAACAGGTCTGAGTCTCCACAGACCTCCTCGGTCTCCACAGACCCCCCTGCGCACCACGTCGGAAAAACTACCCTTCTTTGCAAAGTCAAGTTGTGCCTTTGCAGCTTTGTATGTGAGATTCTGCTCAGTCTTCTGCTCAGTCTCAGATTCAGCTTATCTGTTTCTCGTCTTTCCAACAGGGACATGATCTTGAGTACACCGGATGGTTTCCCTCACAGTTTGCACAATGGAACTGATTACTACAGCTTTCCGGAGTATGGTCTTTTCCGGCGCATTTTGGGCAAACAAGATTCCCGCGGCAGACTTGTGAACTGTGCCCAAAGCGCTGACATTTAAAGCAGCGCCTTGGGTTAGGAACATATGGTCTCACGTTAGAGTTCAGATAACCGGCTTTGACACTTGAGGGTAGTGAATGAAGCTTGAATGAGAGTACAATGTGTTTAGTTTGGATCTCTTGGCCATCTCTCCTTATGACTATTCTTTTTGTGTCACAACTCCCTGATCTTTCATGCCCTCTTCAATTTCTGATTCCGAACAGGAAAGCAGTTCCTCCTCTGATATTACACCCTTTACAATATTGAGTGTACGATGTGTACTGATTGTTACTGGTGTGTCTCCTATCCCTTTCAGTGACTGAAGTGATATGCTTTGCTGCTTTGTATGTACTTCCACTTGGATGGAACCTGAGCTCAATTTCTTTGCTTGCTATGATTTGCCTATTACTTGTTCAAGAGCTTTTGCTACAAGAAATGGCGACGCTTTTGCCAAGGACATGTTTTCATCATTTGGCTGAACAATCAAAAACTTTGGGAACCAGGGTTCTGGCGATAAGTCAGTGATATTCAGTGTTTGCCGTTCGGTGCGGCTCCTTTTCAGGCGCCGATCAGATTTATTTGATTGTGACGTTTCCATAAAAGAGTGTCAAGATTCAGTGCAGTAGGGGAGTCGCCCACCACCGAGCCCAACCATGGGAACGTGTCCAGCACGCTAACACGTACCTCTGCACTATACCCTAGTGCAGGTTTCAGAAGACAGAAAAGACCGCACAAGGTTGACCCTCGCCGCCAAAGAAGGTGAAACGGAAGAATGAGAAGCAAGAGAAGAAGACAAATGGGAAAGCAATGAGCGTGGGAGATGGCGACTGAGCTGAATAGCCCTGGCCGGGCCTTCCAGGACCACCCGTCTATGGGAAGCAGGGGCCAAAGGGGTGTATTGCTTTCCAAGAGGGGCCCCGAAGGGTCCAAAACAACCTCTGGGTCCACTCAACCACCAGGATCCCCCTTTCCCCAGACACGGGACAGCCACGCACAGCTATACGCTCCGCAAGTCCGCGAGTTTAGTGCGCATGACGTCACGGTGACGTTTCCAGGACGCTCCCGATTGGCCGAAGGAACCATGTGCGCGCTTCAAGAAGGTAAACAAAGGCACATTCCATGCACAGAGTGCCCCTGGGAGGGACAAAACAGCTCTGGTTTCTGTATTAGAGGTCCCACTTTTCGTTGGGAATGATCTTGGTTTATCGACGAAAGACAAACGAAAGGTTAACGCAATATATTTGCTGAAGTTTCAACTATTCGGCTCTGGTTTAAGTTCGCTCGTGCGAGCATCCTGCAAACATTTTCCCCATTTTGTTCAAATTACGGTCTCACTGAGTTGACAGCTGTCTAGCGCGAACAGCGAGTGTCCTCGTAGACATGGTAAATTTAGTCACATGGCAGCTACAATAGTCTAAACTACCGTGAACGACAGGACGACGACAGCCGTGCCTCAGCACGCGTACGAACTTTCGTCTTCCACTGTGAAGCAACTGGAGCCTGGTGCAGTTGCACCCGAACAGACAATGATCATGCTCGTTCCTGGTAAGGTGTGAGACTCCACTGTTATTAGACGTTAGAACTACTATGAGACCACTCAAAACAGCTAATTAAACTGTGACCTGCCGCGGCGCTCTTCGTCACTGCCACGAAAGCAGAGCCTTGGGAGTGCACCGTGTTTGAACACTTTCTGTAGTCAACGTAAATCACTGCACAACACACACGCACACAAACACTCCCCCGGTCGTAGAATGCCGTTTGAACCCGCCAGCAGCAGCAACAGTTAATCGCGTTCTCCCACCGTCAGCGAATCCGTGTGCGCTTTGGAAATAAATAAGTGACACTACATCCAAATGCGACGAAGTACAGTCATAAATGCAGTAGGTGTTTAACACCGTATCACTTAGCAAAGCGAAAAACACACAAAACGTATGGCGGGTTCCCTCCTGTTTACCTTTTTCTGGTTCGCACGTGGAGGCGACAGGGGCCTTGACGAATGGAAGCGCGACACGCCGCCGCGCACGTCATTTTACACCCTCGCCCTCTTCTGCTGCGCAGAAACGTAGTACTTGCGGAGCGTATACGTGGGGGTCTCCCTCCTGCGGCGACCCAACCGTGAGTGCAGGAGGGGGCTACTGCGGCTGCTGCCGGGCGATGGGGGCGCCAAGTTCCCGACGCCGGGTGAGTGACAAATGCCTGTGAGATTTCAAGGGCAGAGCACATGTTTTTGTTATCAGGGGGCAAGCTGGGAATTAATCTGGAATAGCAGTAAAATGTTACTCGAGTGTATGAAACAGGATACGAAAAGATTTTGAAGACGGCGCGTAAGTGTTACAGCAGACTCCTTATACAGTAACAATGGCAGCATCAGCGGAAAGTATGCAGGTGTTACTTGAATTCTGTGGCAGCATCACCAGCCTGCACACCAATAAGATGTTCGTGCTGTTGCCAGAAACCTTTTTGCATTCTATTTTGCGCATTGTTTAGGCAGCTTTTCATATCGAATCACATTCGAATTGTCCTCTCAGGTAATGAGAACTCGTTCTTTCTCAGTTCGGAAATCCACAGGTACTATTTCCGTATCTGGAGTACAGGAAATATCAGGCTGGTGGGTTTTTGAAGACACCACCGTGTAGATGACATTTGGTCTCACCGTAAATGAAAAAGAACAAGAACAAAAACATTCATCCTGTTCAAAAATTAAATAATTCAGCTGTTCACTCTAACTGGATGAAACTGGTTTCAAGATGCCACTACGCGCAGCAAGTGCTAGTTCTTAATCGATGTGGATCATCAGATTTGTGCAGGGCTGTGAACAACGTCAAAGTCGAGCAGGTGGTTCAGGTGTGTCAATTTAAAGAGCAAAGCATGTGTAACTTAGTCACTTAGCCTGTTGCTGCTACCTTGTATCAAAGGAGTGTTAATTGTCAAAGCAATAAAAATCTCTTATGTTAAGCCTATAGTTTGGAACCATTCAGTAGCTTGTAAAAAATGTTGAATACCATTTGCAGCAAATGATGTATTTCTGCTGTATGTTCGAACTGCCAGTACACCTTGGTGTAAGTGACTAAACTAGATTTATATTTATACGTTCTGGCCAGGAACTGGTGCAGTTAGCGAGTACTTCAGGGAAACAGAATTTATTGCAACGGTGCTTCGTTTTGGCGCATTTTTTGTGTGGGGGTGGAAGGTCCCCCCACTCCCAGGGGAATCAAGTGACTCCCCCTATGGGGTCACTTGATGCCGGTAGGAGTCAAAATAGATCTATGGAAGTGTGAGTCAAATGACTCACCTTGATGGCATCAAATGACCCCCCTGCCTTGATGGAGTCATAGTGACCCCAGGAGGGGGGTTATATATGTGGCAGGGTTTGACTCCCCCAAAGGGAGTCATCCTGACTCCCTTATTTTTTAGAGTGTGCCAACGCAGTGAGAGCGTCTTGCGGTTCCTGTTTCTGGTCGCATGCCGCCATGTGCGTCGAGCGATGGCTGTATCTGTGCAGCTGTTTATTTTTTGTATGTGCCTGCACCAGCTCTGTTTTATGACACACTTGCTGTCATGGATGATCTTGCACCTGAACCTCTTAGCGGTGGGGTTTTGGCGGGCTTCATGTACGCACATCCGCAGCCTGACATCCAGATCCTGTACAAATGTGAGTTTCGGGTGGTCCGTTCATGTGTTCGCCGTAATGCCTGGTAAGTATATCGTTTTGTTGCCTTTATATAAGTACAAACAGAACTACTGAAAGTGTATGATTTAGTTGGGGCAGAGCTGATTAGCTGTCATGGGCCGGAGAGAAATTACCTGGCAGCCGTGGGACTTCTCACGTCAGACTCTACACACAAGATTACATGCACAGGAACATGTGTTAGCTGGGTGACATTGGACATACACATACTCCATAATGTGAAGTATTTGTGTACTCGTGACAGTAGCTAATTGTTTTTAAGTTACAGTGAGTGAAACTCGCTGTAATTTTTAAGGACTCGCTGTATTTTTTCAAGGACGGTAGCACCGCAAATAAGCTTACGTACTTGACGCACACAGAAGTGGTCCAAAATACATCGAATTCATTAACCAAATGAAAGGACGTTTCTTGTGGTGCCGCGGAAACGTGTAATGAAATAAGCACCCTGTCAAAGTACCTCAGGAAGTAAAGTTGTTACTTGAAGTTACCCTGAAAAGTAATTTGAATATATTATTTAGCTGCGTACATTTGTCATGCAATAACATAATGAATGTCCCACAGAACTTTAGTGCTCTGCTCCACCGCACAAGAAGCGAGCCATCTGGACAAAGCAACGGAACACCGACTGGTGGGACAGCATCGTGTGTCACATATTTGATGATGCACAGTGGCGAAGGAACTTCAGAATGGCAGGAGAAAATTTTTGCCAGCTGGTCGCTGCCGTGATGCCTTTCATGTCTCCAGAGCCAAATTATGTGAGGCCACTCATTCCAGTGGACAAACGTGTTGCTATTGCAGTATACAAAATTGCCAGCTGCGCCGAGTACCGAATTGTAGCCAACCAATTCGGTGTTCACAAGGGCACCGTGAAGAAATGTGTGTATCTTTTCTGCGTCACTGTTAAGAAACACTTGGCAAAGAAGTACATCAAGATGCCATCAGCACAGGAGGCAACCCGCATGCAGAGAGATTTGAGGTGAAGTGCCACCTCCCCCAAATATTTGGTGCTATTGATGGTACCCACGTCCCCATCACGGCACCGAAGAAGGGATACAGGGACTTCACAAACCGGAAGTGTTGGTCATCCTACAATGTGCAAGCAGCAGTTGATGACCGTGGGTGGTAAGTACACAGGTTGTTGCTGCTAGTTATGTTTCTATGAATCCAATGTCCTCTGGTAATTCCAACTGTTGTGACGAGGTACCCGGGGATGAACGGAAAATGTGTAAACAAATGAATATGTCTCACCCAGGTGCCTTCCAGGTAATAAACATAGTGAGGCATGTTCCGGAACGGAGGAAAAAATGTGGGTACATGAGCAAGCTGTCAGCGGAAACCTCGGAAATGACAACATGCTGTTCCAACAGTACTCAACAGATGGTACACGCTACCGCATTTGGAAAACTGAGATTCATAACAGCTCCCCTGACATATCCAAAGCTGGCATAACACATTTCCCGCCAAGAAGTATGATATCGTTATCTCTTCTGATTTGGCGAGAAAAAGTAGGCTATGCCTTTCCGTATAAATTATCATATCCCCAAACTGAAAAACAGAGGGAGGCAGGGAGCGTGTTGTGCAGTGAACCTTTGATTTTGGAGTGTACCTCATTTGGTGAAAAATCGTTTATTTGTCCATAAATAAACGTGAAACCAATAGTACATGGCAGTACCACAATGCTTTAGTGCCTTCATTTCAAATGCAGAAAGGCAAGATATGGCCATAAAAACCACCTTTGTTGGGTCTGATAAAATGCTGTTTCTGACTATGCAGGTTTCTTATGGTGTCATGCCGGGCACGAGGCAGTGCACACGATGCAACAGCACTGAAGATGTCAGCCCTGTATCAACGTAGCAGCTCCTTGCTGCCCAAGACACCCGGCTTTTTGGGGAGAAAGAGGTTCCCTTTATGCTCCTGTCTGATCCAGCGTATGCAAGCCTACCATGGATCCTAAAGACCTACACTGAAAGGAACAGGAGTCATTTAATGTATATTACAGTACCGGAAGAAATGTTGTGGAGCAAACTTTCGGCAGGTTGAAGGGACGCTGGCGTGTGTTATTTAAACGCACTGACCCTAATTACAAGTTTCTGCCAATAGTAGTGCTGACAGCATGCTTCCTACACAATTTCTCTGAATCGCACTCAGAGGTATTCAGTGATTCATGGGCCACCGGCATTGCTGAGAGTGAAGGATTTTTTTTTATCCGCAGCCTGCTACCAGGCCTTGCAATGGTGGAACACAGTCTGCATTACGGGATCACCTCTGTAATTTTCTGGCTAGAAGGCTACCACCACTGCGCTCAAGTAGTTGGCATCAAGGCAGTTAGTTGAACTCACTTTAAGGTAACTTAATACGCTATACAGGATGTTTTTTTATCTGTACAAAAACTCATGAATACTACCATCCACAGACTAACCACTGTGGTATCGCTCATGATCTCAATTGTGTCATGACGTAAACCCAGTATTACAACCAGAGCTACATAACACCAACTTTATTACGGGATGACGGCTGGGGAGGTTCATCAGAGCTACATAGATGCTATTTCTGTATGTTGGTTATAGCGCAAGAGCGTATAATGAACTCAAGAAAACTGAATTCAAGCACGTCTTATGAAAAAAGGCACACTGTGGAGTAGAGGTAGGACTGTCTGAATTGCAGTGGATCTGGCTTTGAGGATGAAGTGCCTTTCAGTGTAACGAACTCTTTCCGATATCTGGTGAGATTGATACACTCGAGCATTGTCAGCTAATTTTCCTCTGTGTCCAGCAACCAGCCCAAACTTAAAAGTGCACATAGTGACAAAAAATGTACTTTTTCAGTAGCCGTTACAAGAATCACTACACGTCATAATGCGTGTACGAAGAGGGGAGTCAAGTCCTGTAGATCACATAAACAAAATACAGAAGTCGACACTGAAGATTTGTGTTTAAGTTTAATTTGTACAAGCTTTCGCGTGGAGGTCCACGCTTCCTCAGGTACAAAGTGAAGTGGTGACACTCATAAGTATATATAGTATACACGACCAAACACATTGCTGTACAAAGAAAGGGAAGAGGAGAGGAGATATGGTGCCACATGTCTGTGTACAATGAATAGCTGGGCAGACGGATAGGTGACCTCTAACCGTTTAAGAACAGTAAAAGGTGTTGTTATGAACAAAAAGGCTCGCCAACCCAGTTTCGCGGAAGGGGGGTCAGGAGTATGGGAAACGAGTGGCCCAGAATGGACAAAAGGGAAGGTTACGGATTATCTAACGGAGTACCAGACGATGACTGAAAGTGGGGATTCAAGAATTGTGCACAAATAAATGTAGATATATAGCTGCTAAATTTACATAAGCGGATATAACGAGCCAGGACTAAGATTCAGACCATTTGGTGTGAGACACTTGAATTGCGAAATTAAGTAGGACTCTCTATTCTTACGTTTAATGTCGGTGCGGAACCCAGATTCTAGCAATATAATTTTCAAATCAGTTTCAAAATCGTGATTAGGTTGATTGAAGTGAATAGCGACAGGAGTTTGGCGGGCATTTAGGATATCAAATTTGTGGCCATAAAATCTTTTTCTCATTGTGTTGGAGGTTTCACCGATGTATTGTGAATTGCACTTGCAGCAGAATATCAAGTAACAAATATTGGGTGAATTGCAGTGGAGTGAATGACGAATTTTCAAACAGAAGTCACCCAAAGTGCTACGGGCAATGGTGGACGGCGCGATAAATTTACAGGTCTGGCACCGTGTACTACCACAGGGATAACAACCCGGCGAGCGCTTCATCATGCATGATGACGTGAGGATGTCGCGCAAATTTTTCGATCTACGGAATGCTACTAATGGGGGAGTGGGAAAAATTTCCTTTAATTGCTCGTCAGCATGTAATATATTGAGGTGGCGTCTAAGAATGGAATTGGTATTGACAAGTGATTTATGATATGTGGTGGATAAAACTACATTACTGAAGTCCTCTTTGCGTTTCGGGGTGAATAAGGACTCCCTGGATAGGCTAGATGATTTGGCAAACGAGTCATGGATGAGTTCAGATGGGTAATTTCTTTTTTCGAAATCAGATACCATTTGCTGAGCATGTTTTACAAAATCAGTCTGATCTGAGCAGATTCGTTTCAGGCGCAAGAACTGACCATATGGAATACTCCTTTTCTGGTGATTGGGATGATAGCTTTCATAGTGGAGATATTGGCGCTTGTCCGTTGGTTTCTTGTATAGTTCAGTGGTCAGCCTACCAGATTTACATGACACTGTCACATCAAGGAAGTTGATGGATGACCTTGAATAGTTACAGGTAAATTTAATTTTGCTATGCAGAGAATTGAAGTGATCAAAAAATGACTGCAGAGATGCCTCATCACCAGACCAGAGGACAAAAATGTCGTCGATGAACCTGAGATATATAAGTGGCTTAAGGGGGAAAGAATTGAGGGCTGAGTTTTCAAAACGACCCATGAATAAATTGGCATAATTAGGTGAGACCCGGGAGCCCATGGCAGCGCCATGAATTTGGACGAAGTGTTGGTCGTTGAATACGAAGTTATTACAGCTAAGAACTAGTTCTAAAAGGGGGATGATAGCGGGCATGGGAAGGATATCGGAAGGGTGAGAATTAAGGAAGTGTTCAACAGCAGAGAGACCTTCGTCATTGGGAATGTTAGTGTATAACGAAACGACATCCATTGTTGCCAACAAAATGTCAGCATGGTTACTGAAATGGTCATGGACAGCGTTAATTTTGGAAAGGAAATCGTTTGTGTCTTTGACAAAGGATGGGAGAAGGGGTGGGATGTGTTTGATGCAGTGGTCAGCAACTAAGGATAATTTCTCTGTCGGTGTATTTATTCCTGAAATAATGGGTCTCCCAGGGTTATTGGGTTTATGAACTTTGATCAAAAGATAAAAATTACCTGGTGTGACGTTCTTAGGACGCAAGAATTTGGAAATATGGGACGGGATAAGTTTACTAGTGACGAGTTCATCAATTTTCTTATTAATAAGAAGACAAAAGGAAGGGGTTGGATCCTGATCGATAGCTCTGTAGAATGAGCGGTCACTCAACTGCCTGTCCGCTTCCGCGATGTAGTCGGATGTATCGAGAACCACTATACCGCCACCCTTGTCCGCTGGTCTGATAATAATGTCATTGCGGGCTTTAAGATTTCGTAGCGCTACTTTCTCACAATTAGACAAGTTATCAGTGTGTACAATAGATTTCGAATAATTTGTCTTGATATCCTTGTGAACGGCCTTGATGTAATTATCAATAAGGGGGCTTGTTCTAGAGGAGTCCGGCGTCCAGCTAGAGGGGTTTCGGAAGGGCGCAGCATCTGAGCTAGGTTTATCGTGAAAGAAGGTTTTCAGGTGCATTCTCCTACCTAAGTTGTGCAGATCGTGCAGAATTTCAAATTCATCAATATTACGCTCCGTAGGTACAAAACTGAGACCTTTTGAGAGAACACCAAGTTCAGCCTGGTCGAGGGTCACATCAGAAAGATTAAAGACGGTATTATGGCCAGCCTTCGTGGAAGATGGTTCAGAATTTATCACGTCACAAATGCCATGCGCTAAGATGGGAGATAGAATAAGATTATCACGTTTCGATTTTTTGGTTTTGATTTCGTGAATTTTCTTCAGCTTATTGGCAGTGAATACAGAGAGATTAAGAACTTCATGATGAGAGAGTTGGTTCGCAAGCTGTTTGAGCTGGTTATCAATATCTTTCAAGACGTAAGAACTTTCCTGTCTGAGAATTTTAACTAGTTGGAGCGACGCGTTATTTAGAGCGGTAGCCCACTTCGTAGAGCTCAAGGGGGAATGGAACTTAAAGGACGGCGTGATGGACAATGATAAACCTTTGGGAGTTATACGTTGAGATATACAATCTGTATAAAAACTAAAATTAGACAGGAATCTAGCTTTCCTAGCCAAAAGTTTACGCGCTTTCAAGAAGGGCACAGAATGACGTTCATTGTTCTGTACAAGTCATTGTGTCCGGCCGGACCTGCGTTGTCTAGACTGCTTACGTGTTGTCATAGGGAAGCGACGGCCAACTCTCCTCTGTGCCCCGGCTGGAGGAGAAGAGCGTACTTGAGCAGACGCACCACGCGAAGTGGAAAAAGTCCTTGGTGAAGAACCCACGTTCACACAGTCAGACACCCCTGGAGTAGCATCGGGGTGAAGTGGGGATCGTTGGTGGACTCCGGCACTATGGTTATCACACTCCGCAGGAGAGAAGCTGATTACGTTGTCAGCGGCTGGAGAAGAGGCCGGGGGACTGTTGAAGGGTGAAGCTGGAGCTTGTGGAGAAGCGATCTTGGGCACAAGGGTTGTAGGAACCAACGCAGGATGGGAAGCAGAAGGGGCTGGTTGGTCGTTGCACGGGTTAAGTGGAGCAAGAACGTCGGCATAGCGCGCAGTCGTGGCGTCGGTTGTAGAAGTGGATGGTCTCTGATGGACGGGGAAGGGGGGGGAAATCTTCCAGACGCAGCTCAAAGGAGGAAGACGTCACAGCTGGGGGTGGGAGGTCTTGCAAGATGTGCGTTAGGATGCAGTTACGGTAGTGGGAAGCCAAACACCTCGCGCCCCGAAGGTTCAAGTGGTGGCCGTCCAGAGCCAGGAAATTCCAAGGTGACTGGTCCATCCGCAAGTGCTGGATGCTTCCCACTCCGGAGTTTAGCAAGGATAAGCACCAGAAATGGTGGTTCAGGAGACTGATGTTGCGGTTCACATTCCGTAGGAACTGGCTCTGGTCACGGGTTGTGTAGAAGGATGGTAATCTAGGTGGAACACTGGAGAATACAACCAGCGTTTGCGGTCGTGAAGATCGGATGTGCGACAATAGGCAATCAATTCTCTCAATGGTCGTAGCGATAGGTTCTGTGGCCACGTCGATAGAGCAAATTTGCAATATAATCGCCGAAAAGTCACCAGGGAGATCATCCACCACTTTCAGGAAATCCAAAATTCTTCCGCCACTCACCGACTTGATGTAGATGTTGGTTGAACTCAAAAACTGTGGCACCAATTTGATAAGAGAGTTGCCGATTATGGCAATGCGTGATGAAATCTCCAGTGTCGCAGGACGAGACATGGTAAGTAACAGATGCGTGTACGAAGAGGGGAGTCAAGTCCTGTAGATCACATAAACAAAATACAGAAGTCGACACTGAAGATTTGTGTTTAAGTTTAATTTGTACAAGCTTTCGCGTGGAGGTCCACGCTTCCTCAGGTACAAAGTGAAGTGGTGACACTCATAAGTATATATAGTATACACGACCAAACACATTGCTGTACAAAGAAAGGGAAGAGGAGAGGAGATATGGTGCCACATGTCTGTGTACAATGAATAGCTGGGCAGACGGATAGGTGACCTCTAACCGTTTAAGAACAGTAAAAGGTGTTGTTATGAACAAAAAGGCTCGCCAACCCAGTTTCGCGGAAGGGGGGTCAGGAGTATGGGAAACGAGTGGCCCAGAATGGACAAAAGGGAAGGTTACGGATTATCTAACGGAGTACCAGACGATGACTGAAAGTGGGGATTCAAGAATTGTGCACAAATAAATGTAGATATATAGCTACTAAATTTACATAAGCGGATATAACGAGCCAGGACTAAGATTCAGACCATTTGGTGTGAGACACTTGAATTGCGAAATTAAGTAGGACTCTCTATTCTTACGTTTAATGTCGGTGCGGAACCCAGATTCTAGCAATATAATTTTCAAATCAGTTTCAAAATCGTGATTAGGTTGATTGAAGTGAATAGCGACAGGAGTTTGGCGGGCATTTAGGATATCAAATTTGTGGCCATAAAATCTTTTTCTCATTGTGTTGGAGGTTTCACCGATGTATTGTGAATTGCACTTGCAGCAGAATATCAAGTAACAAATATTGGGTGAATTGCAGTGGAGTGAATGACGAATTTTCAAACAGAAGTCACCCAAAGTGCTACGGGCAATGGTGGACGGCGCGATAAATTTACAGGTCTGGCACCGTGTACTACCACAGGGATAACAACCCGGCGAGCGCTTCATCATGCATGATGACGTGAGGATGTCGCGCAAATTTTTCGATCTACGGAATGCTACTAATGGGGGAGTGGGAAAAATTTCCTTTAATTGCTCGTCAGCATGTAATATATTGAGGTGGCGTCTAAGAATGGAATTGGTATTGACAAGTGATTTATGATATGTGGTGGATAAAACTACATTACTGAAGTCCTCTTTGCGTTTCGGGGTGAATAAGGACTCCCTGGATAGGCTAGATGATTTGGCAAACGAGTCATGGATGAGTTCAGATGGGTAATTTCTTTTTTCGAAATCAGATACCATTTGCTGAGCATGTTTTACAAAATCAGTCTGATCTGAGCAGATTCGTTTCAGGCGCAAGAACTGACCATATGGAATACTCCTTTTCTGGTGATTGGGATGATAGCTTTCATAGTGGAGATATTGGCGCTTGTCCGTTGGTTTCTTGTATAGTTCAGTGGTCAGCCTACCAGATTTACATGACACTGTCACATCAAGGAAGTTGATGGATGACCTTGAATAGTTACAGGTAAATTTAATTTTGCTATGCAGAGAATTGAAGTGATCAAAAAATGACTGCAGAGATGCCTCATCACCAGACCAGAGGACAAAAATGTCGTCGATGAACCTGAGATATATAAGTGGCTTAAGGGGGAAAGAATTGAGGGCTGAGTTTTCAAAACGACCCATGAATAAATTGGCATAATTAGGTGAGACCCGGGAGCCCATGGCAGCGCCATGAATTTGGACGAAGTGTTGGTCGTTGAATACGAAGTTATTACAGCTAAGAACTAGTTCTAAAAGGGGGATGATAGCGGGCATGGGAAGGATATCGGAAGGGTGAGAATTAAGGAAGTGTTCAACAGCAGAGAGACCTTCGTCATTGGGAATGTTAGTGTATAACGAAACGACATCCATTGTTGCCAACAAAATGTCAGCATGGTTACTGAAATGGTCATGGACAGCGTTAATTTTGGAAAGGAAATCGTTTGTGTCTTTGACAAAGGATGGGAGAAGGGGTGGGATGTGTTTGATGCAGTGGTCAGCAACTAAGGATAATTTCTCTGTCGGTGTATTTATTCCTGAAATAATGGGTCTCCCAGGGTTATTGGGTTTATGAACTTTGATCAAAAGATAAAAATTACCTGGTGTGACGTTCTTAGGACGCAAGAATTTGGAAATATGGGACGGGATAAGTTTACTAGTGACGAGTTCATCAATTTTCTTATAACTTGTGATAACTCAATGATAACTTGTCTAATTGTGAGAAAGTAGCGCTACGAAATCTTAAAGCCCGCAATGACATTATTATCAGACCAGCGGACAAGGGTGGCGGTATAGTGGTTCTCAATACATCCGACTACATCGCGGAAGCGGACAGGCAGTTGAGTGACCGCTCATTCTACAGAGCTATCGATCAGGATCCAACCCCTTCCTTTTGTCTTCTTATTAATAAGAAAATTGATGAACTCGTCACTAGTAAACTTATCCCGTCCCATATTTCCAAATTCTTGCGTCCTAAGAACGTCACACCAGGTAATTTTTATCTTTTGATCAAAGTTCATAAACCCAATAACCCTGGGAGACCCATTATTTCAGGAATAAATACACCGACAGAGAAATTATCCTTAGTTGCTGACCACTGCATCAAACACATCCCACCCCTTCTCCCATCCTTTGTCAAAGACACAAACGATTTCCTTTCCAAAATTAACGCTGTCCATGACCATTTCAGTAACCATGCTGACATTTTGTTGGCAACAATGGATGTCGTTTCGTTATACACTAACATTCCCAATGACGAAGGTCTCTCTGCTGTTGAACACTTCCTTAATTCTCACCCTTCCGATATCCTTCCCATGCCCGCTATCATCCCCCTTTTAGAACTAGTTCTTAGCTGTAATAACTTCGTATTCAACGACCAACACTTCGTCCAAATTCATGGCGCTGCCATGGGCTCCCGGGTCTCACCTAATTATGCCAATTTATTCATGGGTCGTTTTGAAAACTCAGCCCTCAATTCTTTCCCCCTTAAGCCACTTATATATCTCAGGTTCATCGACGACATTTTTGTCCTCTGGTCTGGTGATGAGGCATCTCTGCAGTCATTTTTTGATCACTTCAATTCTCTGCATAGCAAAATTAAATTTACCTGTAACTATTCAAGGTCATCCATCAACTTCCTTGATGTGACAGTGTCATGTAAATCTGGTAGGCTGACCACTGAACTATACAAGAAACCAACGGACAAGCGCCAATATCTCCACTATGAAAGCTATCATCCCAATCACCAGAAAAGGAGTATTCCATATGGTCAGTTCTTGCGCCTGAAACGAATCTGCTCAGATCAGACTGATTTTGTAAAACATGCTCAGCAAATGGTATCTGATTTCGAAAAAAGAAATTACCCATCTGAACTCATCCATGACTCGTTTGCCAAATCATCTAGCCTATCCAGGGAGTCCTTATTCACCCCGAAACGCAAAGAGGACTTCAGTAATGTAGTTTTATCCACCACATATCATAAATCACTTGTCAATACCAATTCCATTCTTAGACGCCACCTCAATATATTACATGCTGACGAGCAATTAAAGGAAATTTTTCCCACTCCCCCATTAGTAGCATTCCGTAGATCGAAAAATTTGCGCGACATCCTCACGTCATCATGCATGATGAAGCGCTCGCCGGGTTGTTATCCCTGTGGTAGTACACGGTGCCAGACCTGTAAATTTATCGCGCCGTCCACCATTGCCCGTAGCACTTTGGGTGACTTCTGTTTGAAAATTCGTCATTCACTCCACTGCAATTCACCCAATATTTGTTACTTGATATTCTGCTGCAAGTGCAATTCACAATACATCGGTGAAACCTCCAACACAATGAGAAAAAGATTTTATGGCCACAAATTTGATATCCTAAATGCCCGCCAAACTCCTGTCGCTATTCACTTCAATCAACCTAATTACGATTTTGAAACTGATTTGAAAATTATATTGCTAGAATCTGGGTTCCGCACCGACATTAAACGTAAGAATAGAGAGTCCTACTTAATTTCGCAATTCAAGTGTCTCACACCAAATGGTCTGAATCTTAGTCCTGGCTCGTTATATCCGCTTATGTAAATTTAGTAGCTATATATCTACATTTATTTGTGCACAATTCTTGAATCCCCACTTTCAGTCATCGTCTGGTACTCCGTTAGATAATCCGTAACCTTCCCTTTTGTCCATTCTGGGCCACTCGTTTCCCATACTCCTGACCCCCCTTCCGCGAAACTGGGTTGGCGAGCCTTTTTGTTCATAACAACACCTTTTACTGTTCTTAAACGGTTAGAGGTCACCTATCCGTCTGCCCAGCTATTCATTGTACACAGACATGTGGCACCATATCTCCTCTCCTCTTCCCTTTCTTTGTACAGCAATGTGTTTGGTCGTGTATACTATATATACTTATGAGTGTCACCACTTCACTTTGTACCTGAGGAAGCGTGGACCTCCACGCGAAAGCTTGTACAAATTAAACTTAAACACAAATCTTCAGTGTCGACTTCTGTATTTTGTTTACACGTCATAATATGAAACATATCTTGTACTGTTTAATATTGCACTTGAATTGAATCAGACATGTGTATATAACAGTAACGACTAGTGCATGCCCACATGCCTCATGGAAACTTGTATGTATGCAAAATGTAACAAAGGGACTCAGAAGCCTTAAAGGAGCTCAGAAAGCACTTTAATTCCTGCTTCTTCTTCTTTTTTTTTTTTTTTTTTTTTTGAAGCAATCGGTTCATATGCTTATTAAAACGCACCATGCGAAGTGATTCTATCAACAGGTGCACAAATATCGCCCAATTCAATTGTGAAAATCGCGACCGTGCGCAACGGTGGCAATACCCGGAAGCAATTTCGAAACCCTGGCCGATACAGATGAGGGGCGGCGGCGGCGGCCGCAGAAAACCCCGAAAACCCGATGCGTTTGCTGTACGGACGCCGACGCCGACTATTTGTAAATTGTACGTATCGCCCACAGGGCAGGACTGAGGATGGTGAAATGTGCTGGAGAACAAGGTTAGGTTGAGTTCTTTACTATGTGTTTAGATTACAAGCAAGGGTGGGTCAAATTTGACTACCCCTTCGATTGTAGATGAGACGGAACGTAACGAAGTTATAGTTGAAACCAGACAGATATTCGGAGAATGTGTTACGCCATATAAAGCAAGAGGGCAACAGCTGTTAATTTGAACGTTCGGAAACTGTCACACAAGGAACAGTATGTCGAGTCGCACTGTAAATGTCAATGTCCTTCTTTCCCTGTCTGACTTAGTATGTGTCTCGACCCACATTCAAAGCACATAAAAACAGACTCTTCAGCGTCAAAACAGTTGTCATTTAGGAGCTTCCACTGATAATTCATGTGCTGTGAGTAAACAGGGTGCGTAGAATTGATCCACTGTACTGAACTGTCAATACGATGCGTCATGCTATGTGTTGCTTTAGAGTGTGTAATGCTAAGGCTGAGACATACACTGAAGGCTGGAACACAAACAGGCTATCCGTATTTCAATGCAAAAGTGAAGACCTTGTTGTACTCCATACAGATAATAAGTACTTACAAATGTCAGCACACACTAGTAGACAGGTCCCAATAGTTATTATACTCTAGGAAATTTTTATAAATCTTGCAACATCAACAACCGCAACAAACTTGCAGGCGAGTCAATCGAACGACAGATGTGGCCTGATTTGTATTAAAGGGAAACGATATTGTGTCAGATAAAGAATAATGTAATGATTGGATATTTGTAATAAAGAGACAGAGATTATAATCGAGCAGCATCGCTTTGACACTTGAATGGGTGACACTGACTTTGAGGGCTTCTGACGCTGCATCGATCTCTTCTTCGGAGTGGGCATAGAGGACCTACAGTCAGGAAACAAGAGTGTGTTGTTCACACATGTATTTCAATCGAAACTGGGAAATTAATTCTGTATGTCTTAAGCTGGGTTGCACTAGTGCAGACTAGACCTCCGTAGACTTGAGAGTGCAGTGCCATGGACTGTGCAGGCAATGTGCTCGCTAATTAAATGAAAATTCTAACACAATTTTACTTCCGACACTTTTGGAATGTCTCTTTTACGTATCGGAACCTTCAGTGAAAAATATTTAAAAAAAGGAACACGTTGGCAATTGGTGATTTCTTGAAGTTATCAGTTGGTTACAGTTTGCAAATTTTTTGTACAGAGCAGTGTCCAAAGCTCCCTTACTCAGTTCACTTGACGTATCTATCGCATGTTCATTTGTCTGTCACACAAACAGGGCTGACAAAGGATAAGACAGCGTTCACACAGGCCGACGTTCTGGACCAGCTGCACATTCATGACCGACTGAAATTGGAGGGAATCTGTCACCGAACGAAACCTTCAGAAATTGGTTGTGCATTGGCAAGTCAGCGAGAGGAGCATTGTCACATGACTTATGGACTGTGTTCAGAACTATGGCAAACCGGAGTCTGAAAGATGCAGGGTTTAATGGACCGATGCTAGAACAATACATGACTGAATGGTAGATGCGCGCGTGAACGATGTCCGATGATCTTCGTCCTTTTTACAACATCACTCTCCACCCGCACATGACGCGAAGCATGATACGCGATCGAATGAGTAGCCGAAAGAACACACAGGAACAAACAAAACACGTAGGATCACGAATGAGGCCCGGTGTCCCAGGAGAATTCCTCGAGGTAGGTAAGCATACTTGGTGACCAGTTCTCACGTAGGTGGAAATTGCATGGGCCCAAGTTGACGGGTGTCACCGCATTAAACTTTCGGTGAAGATGTCTCGAAATAAAGCGCGATGTTGATAGGCTATGCCTGGCAACACGATGTGCGCTGGCACGAACAGACGCAGGCATTGTGATTTCATCCGAGACAGACGTTACGTCAAACTCCCAGTCCAAGGTTCATCAGCAGGGAACTCGAGAGTATTCAAAGTTGTGTCCCGGTGATAAAGGTGGCTTGGCATGCCACAAAGAAGCGCCGCATTGGGTTCGTCGGGTATAGTTATTACACTGCGAACCGTATAGATGCGACATGGCGAGCCTGAAGCTTCTCTGGATCTGGTCAGTTCTGAAGCTTGCGGTCCTCCAGGGCTGCTGTTCTGAGCATCACGTTCCCAACCAGAGGCAGCATCGAAAACATTGCGTCCAGATGAGCATGACACCTGAAGGTCATCTTCACATGTCTGGTGTTCGAACTCTTCCTCGGGGAACACCTTGCCAATCGAAGGGCCGTCAGCAAGGATACCGAGACGACGTAGTTTGGGTTCCGCGTGACGACGGTGACTCGGTGTGGCTACAGCAAGTTCGACGGTATGGTTTTCTGTGACTTCACATTGGTGGAGAACCGTGGAAACGCGAAGTGATGAGAGCACGGCCGATTGTAGCAATCCCGAGGTCCCTTTTTCTCCAGGACTAGCCTGCTCAAGAACTCCTCGGCTTCGTTGATCGTGGGCTGAGGCACGAGGCTTGATTGTGGAAGCTGCTCCTGTCTGTTGTCGGCTGTCGCTTGTCCAGATTTCGCAAACGGATAGCTTGGAGGATTAGGAGCGAACGAGGTGCTTGTTCTATATCCGGACACGTAGGTGAGCGTGACCGTCCGCATTCCTTCCAACGTCAACTTCTCTTTGTTTCCTCTTCGTCTTTCCTACACAACATCTTTTACCCCCTTGGAAAAAAAAAAGTACAACTGTAATAGCCCCAAACAACAATAAAAGAACTGATTGTCCCGCGTGCTAGAAGTGTCCTATTGAAAATCGAGCACGAAATCCTTCAGCGACGCCGGCGACTTCTTGACGCGACGGGAACGGCGCACTGGCACGTTTTGATTCGGTGCACCCATATCCGGTTGCGGATGGCACTGTCGACTCGTGGTTACAGCGTCGAAGTGCTGTTCCTCTCCATCTGTGGCAATCTCCGGTTCAGGTTCCACATCCAGTTCCGGAGGTCTCTGACTCGTAGTTGCAGCGTCGAATTGCTGCTCCTCCTCTCTGTCGGGTATACGCTGTGGTACAGGTTGTGGATGTTGAACTGGTTCCGCCGACTTAATGGAGGCCAGAGACTGCGACCAATGCTAGGACAATCTTCTCGGTCGTGGCTGTATGCGCTCGGAGTGACGAATACCAGTTTGGAACAGTTCCAGACGCGATTATCTTGTAGCAAGAAGGAGTTTTTTCCACATTGCTTCTTAACTCGGAGAGGTCTCGAGTAGGAGGGTATTCCTTTACTTCTGGCCTTTAGCCGGATCCGTACAAGATCCCCTGTCTTGAACGTCGGTACTTTAGCGTTACGCCGCGCATCTTCATTTTCTTTTGGCTCTGTTGCACTGCCTGCCGAAGATGAATGTCTGAGCTGCCAGGACCGAATGCTCTACCGCCTTGAGCGTGATTTAACCCTGCTACGTGAAGTGCAGTACGTGGAGATCTTCCGTGCAATAGAAGTGCTGGAGCACAACCTGTTGTGGCGTGAGGTGTTGTTCGGAAGATCGACAGATACTCCACAACAGTCTGACGGATAGGTTTCCTCTCCAAGAGGGCTAACTGAATGTAATCTTTCAGCACCCTATTAAATCGTTCGATAAGTCCATTGGCCTGTGGGTAGTAGACCGACGAAAAACAATGTCTAATGTTACGTTCTTGAAGAAATTTGGTGAAAACTACTGCTGAACTGGGTTATTTGCGTGCTGCACTTTCCTGTTGAAAAGAAAGGCATTATTAATAAAGTTCCTTTCAGCTGGAAAGTGCAGCTCCCGAAAACCCGTCTTGCGTGGAGTCCAAGGTAGTGCAGTCCAGTGCAAGTGAAAAGAATGCGCTTACGGATAGAGGCGCGGTCCCCACCTTCAACTTTTATTACGTCACCAATGACGTTTTTTTTTGTTTGTTTGTTTCATTCTCCTCCTCGTTTTACCCGGAGGAGCGAGTCGAGCGGGAACGCGCGCGGCGATGTTCTAGTATCTTTTTTCTACGAAAAACATCGCGCACAAAGAAAATTTTTGTGTTAATTCTCAAGTTAAGTCACCTGCTTCCACAACGCATTCGGAAAGGAAAATTTTTTAGATGTCTTTTAGAGCTCCAAAATGGTTAAAAATTGGGCTGTTCGGTGTAGCATACTTTAAGAGCGATAAAACCCCCGTGCCGGGGAACAAATCAAAAGACGACCTGCTGAAGAAGTGCCTGTGTGCTGTATCGTCTTTTGACTTGTTCCTCGGCACGGGGGTTTTATCGCTTTTAAAGTTTCAGAGCTCCTTTAAGGAATTGGTATGAGACTACAATTTATTATTTTACAACTGGCAAAATTGACCTATGGGAATGTTAGTTTTGGAAATGTTACTACGGGGAATGTTAGTACGGAGAATGTTAGTACAAGGGATGTTAGGTATGTAATACTAATTGCTCCATAGTTTAATTTCAAAAGTTTAAATATATTAAACTGTAGTCTCGTACGAATGCCCTAGGACTTCTGAGGCTCTTCGTTACATTTTGCAAATTTACTTTCGTCTCCATCAGTACCAGTCGATTTGTATATATATATATATATATAAAACTGTGTCATCATAGACTGCGTCCCTTGCAGAAAGGAGCTCGTAGGCATGGCCATTGTTTCTTTAATTATATTGTGCTCTCCTTCTAGCAATTCCTTCCCCCTTTCAAATGCTACCCTCGCTTGCTCCTCTTGGATCTCCATGTTCTTCTTTTGGAACTCAAACAGCATCTTCTGCTGGTGGTACCCCGTGGTCCGCCTCCGCTTGCGGGATGGTGGTGTCCTTTCGGAGCTTCCAGCTGGGAAATGGGGCATGTTAACAGTAAGCTTACTGGGTGTCACTAACGCATCTCCGTGAATAAAAGCACAGACTTGATTTTTGCTCTAGTTTCGAGTGTCAATGTCGGGTACTGTCTTTTGTCAGAATGCAGTAAGTATAAAAAGGTGAAATAAAAGGTTACAAAGAGGATAGAGGCAAGGTGATAAGCACACATCTGAGATCGAGCACTTAAGCTCTAAATGTCATTGGCATGAGTAATTGTTAAATGAAGTGTGTTCCAGTATTTTAGACTTACATCCACTCTGCTCATGTGGAGTAGACTCCCCTGAAGCACTTTCTTCTTGTTCATCATCAGAGGCACCTGAAACAGACAGTACTTTATACTACAACACAAAGATTCAACAATAGAAAGCAAGACCACAGTCTCAAAGTCTCTTCTACACGAGTAAAGTTATTTGACCTGTCGTTAAAGACATCATCGCTTCCTGATGAATGGAAACATGCAAACGTGGCTCCAATATTTAAGTCAGGTGATCGACGTTGCGTCGAAAATTATAGACCTGTGTATCTCCTGTGTATCGTTTCAAAGATCCTTGAGCACATTGTTTACTCCAACGTTGCTAAACATTTAACTAATAATAACTTCCTGTCACCTTTTCAACACGGTTTTCGGCCAGGCTATTCATGCGTTACTCAGTTGATTTCCTTTCACCATGATATAGCCTTGGCGTGGGATGAGGGTATCCAAACTGATTGTGCTTTTCTTGATTTTCGGAAGGCGTTTGATTCTGTGCCTCATAGTTTGCTATGTTATAAGCTGCAAATGCTAAGATTAGATTCAATTGTCTTTAGGTGGTTATTTGATTACCTGATGAATAGGTCACAACGTGTTGTAGTTAATGGTGCTAATTCGTGTCGATCCTTCGTGACCTCGGGTGTCCCTCAGAGGTCCGTTCTGGGGCCCTTGCTCTTTTTAATATATGTTAACGACATTACAACGAATATTCAGTCGAACATCCGATTATTCGCAGATGACTGCGTTGTGTATCGCAAGGTATCAGGACCGAATGACGTTCTCTTACTTCAGAGAGACCTTGACGCTATTGCTGCCTGGTGTGCTACATGGGGCATGACCCTAAATACTAGTAAATGTAAAGTTCTTCATTTTAACCGCACTAGTCGCACAAGAATACATTCGTATGTAATAGGATCTGACCCTCTCGCGCTGACAAATGAATACAAATGCTTTGGTGTTTTATTCCAGTCTAACTTACACTGGGAGAGTCACATCAATCAGGTTGTGTCCAGGGCAAGTCGTACTTTGTTTTTTCTTAGACGCAACTTTAAGCGGGCGCCGCGTAATGTAAAGGAAACCGTTTTCAAATCATACGTTCTCCCCATATTAGAGTATGCTTCGGTGGTGTGGGATCCCCAGCAGGAATATTTACAGAAAATGCTTCAGGGAGTTCAGAATATGGCAGCGAGGTTCGTGTCGGGTAATTATTCTTTTCGTATCCGCTCTCATGAACTCATTGCCGACTTAGGGTGGGACAATTTAAAGAATAGAAGGCGACATAATCGATTGAAATTGATGTACGATATTCATAGCGGAAACACTGGTCTAAATAAGGATGAATTTCTTCTACCACCTGTGTATGTATCGTCCAGGATGGATCACTCTAAAAAAATTGAACCATTGCGTTTTTCAACGAGTGTTTTAAAGCAATCTTACTTTTGTTCCACCATCCCAGAGTGGAATTCTCTGCCCCAAGAAGCCGTTAATGCTGCCAATAATACATTATTTATGGCTAAGATTAGGTGTCTTATGCACTGATTCTTTGTTTTTGTTGTTACTCTTCTTCTTTTTTTTTTTCGTTTCTACCATGTAATACTGTGTGTAGTCAGTGTACAATATTGGTGTGTTTTTCCTGAGAATGATGCAAGTAGCATCACCATTGTACTTCCTCACTCCTCTGCTGTAATGCCTCACGGCGCTGCAGAGCTCTCTGAATAAATAAATAAATAAATAATTTATTCGCTATTAATATTTGAAGTCATCAGATTCTGTAAGAAAACATAATATAAACATTAATGAAATTGCTTACCAATTGTTCGATTACGGAGCCCCCCGCACCAACGACCTGAAAGATGACTTTTTATTATATGAAACTACATTCGCATTCAATAATGCATTCAATACTGCGGCCATACTGGATAATCTGAAAAAGACACATTTTAATATCAACAACCATACTTGAATCCATGGAAGACCATGGGACACGAACGACAAGAACAACACGAACAGAAGAGGAAATAAAAGCTATAACACTACAAAGAAGATATTCTTAATCAATACGATTAAAATCAAAATTACAAGTTTTATTATAAAAAGTCTAATATTCCTATACGTGACCACCATAGTGGAGCTTTAATTACAAGTGCCGATAGATGTATGTAGTTAATTGTGGACAGCGGATACCCTGGAAGACCATGGGACACGAATGACAAGGACGACACGAACACAAGAGCAAATAAAATCTATAACACAACATTTAATCAAAGAATATATTCTTAATCAAAACAACAGAGGAGGAGAATAATCTATCATTCAACTATCATAAAATCATCCTCGTGACTTAATCCAGTCGAACACCATACAATTTTCATTCTAAGAGACACTACAAACCTTACTTTGTTTTATGAGTCCAACACAGATAATAGATATATTAAAAAATGAACTTTACAGCATAGCACGCTCCTATAGCCAGCAACCAGCTCTAATATTATCTGCCCAGATTTCTTGAAGACTGGAGGCGTACGCCTCTTTTGTGACAGTTGTTTGTGAAGGAAATAATGAAAAACAACACAATCAACAGCTAGCATTAATAGAGAGCCAAACCTGCAGCTCCTAGCCAACACGTAAACAACAGATACATGCAATAGCGAAACAACCTATCAAAACAAGAAACATTACAATCTAATACCGTGAATAGCACAGACTTAACGCTGAAGAACAGAGGAACACTCTAAGCGGCGCCACGTAAACAACAACAGAGGAAAATAATCTATCATTGAACCATCATAAAATCATCTTTTTGACTTAATCTAATCGAGCACAATACAATTTTAATTCTAACGAACGCTACAAACCTTGATGGAGGTATCCAAGACATAGAAAATATGCACTGTTTACATCTTGGTTTTCACTCTTTTTGCTCAAAGCCGGGAGTCAGTACAAGAGATAGTACAAAGGCGATGTACTTTATTGTGCAGAGCAAATAGTTGGCGATATTATTCGTGGGGATCACTATCTTTTCGCATCCTCTCCTTTAAACGGAAGTCTTTCGTCAAAGTGGATGACATAGTCGGCTAAGCTTTCACAGACGTTGTGATGTAGGATGTGGGAAGACGATGAAGAGAATGTAATGTAGGAGGACGAGGAAGAAGGAAAGAGAAAAAAGGTTATTCGTAACCGTACCAGGGTGTGGTTGTCTGAGGCTCAGTTCCTACACTGTAACGCCAGAGCCGTTACAACTTGGCGCCCGAACTCTCATCGCTTGATGCACGGAAGACGGTCCCTGGCACCCGCTCTTCACCCTCCGCTCTCAACCGATCGTCTTAAACCTACGTCCAAGATGGCGGACCATTCTTCTATGGAACGTTCCATCGCGAACTTCGACGAGATGGACGACGTCGGTAAAGCTGCGGCGTTCAAGTCTGCGGTTACTGAGCTGAATGGCTTGAGGAACCAAGTCGGCGACTTACAAGCACAGCTCACCGCCTTGAAATAATCGTTGGGACGAGAGGAACCTACTCAACCGAGTATCCAAGTGAATACCCCAGACCTTCAGGCAACACACGACCTTGTATGCGGTCTACTTGCACCGGTTATCCAGCGACTGGACCGTTTGGAAGTCTGCTCCTCGCAGTCTTCGCGAGCATCATCACCCGTTGACATTTCAGATGCGTCAGATGACGATGGTTCGATCGCGCTGAAAGCAAAACGGAAGCGCAAGAAAACAAGGAACCACGCCACGTCCGCGCATCCGCGGAAGGATGCGTCAATACCTTGCTCTAAGCGGGATATATCCTCTGTTGCCGCCAACGCAGTTCCTCGGCTGGGAAGCGATGTTCTTGCCTGGATCCACCAGACAGACTTCTGGTTCCGGTCATACAACGTCCATCCTGATGTCGCGATTCCGCTCCTAGTATCGAAGCTTCCATCGAAGGACTTCGCGTGGATCAGGTACCATGTCAACGCGTCCAAGATAACTTCATGGGATGACATGAAAACAGCCTTCCGCAAGCGCTATGGACTAAGTGACAAATTCAACTCGAAGCAGATGATGCTTGCCGCGGCGCAGTCCACCGGGGAGAGCTGCACTGATTTTGCGTTCCGTAAATTGGAGCTCGTGGACGAGTGCGGATATCCCACAACTCAAAGAGACAAGTGCGAGGCCATCGTTGTGTCTCTGCTCCCAAGTGTGAAGAAGCACTTCTTCGACAAGGAATATACCTCCCTGGATAACCTCCTGGAGTCATTCCTCCGATTCGATAGACTTGTTGCTTCTCACGCCTTCAAGGATCAGGACAAAGCAAAGAGGCAAACCCGGGATAAGTCAGAAGCTGCGTACCACGTGTCACAGTCTTGCGCGCGACAGGATTCGACTGCACAGTCATCCAGTGGTCGCCCTCATGTCTTAGCGAGCCCCGCAACAAAACGTCAGCAGTGGAGTCCACCGGCGAAACCTGTCCAGTCACCGGCGACTCACGTGCGTCACACTCGCCCCTCCAACAACTCCAAAGCATCTAGCAAGGAGAAAAACCACCCTGAAGTTCAGCGAGTCTGCCTAAACTGCAGAGACACAGGGCATTTCGCTTCACGCTGTCCTGTACCGTTGACAAAAGAGTTTCTAGACTGGCAGGAAAGGTTCATGGCAGGCAGACCATTGCAGCCTTCGGGAAACGGCTATCTGATGCCTCCGACACCTGCGCGGAGGGATCAGTAGTAAACAAAGTGCACTGCACTACACACGCAGGTTCGGCTAAACTCATTCCGGTCGAGCTGAATGGATGCCCTCATCTTGCGCTTCTGGACTCAGGTTCCTCACGGTCATTGATGAACGACAGCATAAGCGAGGAGCTCGGACTTCACGTCGCGCCTTCATCGGTTAGGCTGCAAGGGGCCAACGGCCAACCCCTCATCGTGCATGGCCAAGTGACGGTCCAGGTCTCAGCTGACAACCAGACGTATTTGCATCCATTCCTCGTTGTGCCCCACCTAGAAGCAGACAAAGTGCTCCTAGGGAATGATTTCTTGGAAACATCCCAAGCTGTCATTGACTGGGGCAGAAACAGCTTCCACGTCACCAACAGGAAGGTCACACAGAGGGTCCAGCTACCCAAACAGATCGTTGTACCACCCAGGTGTCGCAAGGCAGTCAAGGTAAAGGTCGCCTGTGATAAAGGTCCCATCATGATTGCTGGCACCAACCTGCTGTCACAGCGCTACGGCCGGACTGCTGAACCCATGCTGGTTGAGGCAGAGAAATGTTTTTGCATAATATTAGTCAACCCTTCGTTCGAGCCGGTAATGGTCCCAGCCCAGGCGACTGTAGCGGTTGCTGAAGAAGTGCACGGTACAGAAGCCGTGAGCCTCACCGAGTCCGAATTGGAACAAGTCCTACAGTGCTCGAGTGTTCTGGATAGTGGCTGCAAGCAATTGTGCCCTCCTGCTCAGGTTCCTTCTTCTGGCCACCGAAAGCTCGGTGTGGGTGATATCTCTGTCAACATTGGTGCAGACCTCACCCACGTGCAACAAGAAGCAGTCGAACGCTTTCTCACGGAGCACCTGTCGTCCTTCGCAAGGAATTCAACCGACGTGGGACACTGCCGTGTTCAAACCCACGATGTTCCGACGAAGGACAACCCTCCAATAGCACAGCGCTCGCGGCGACTGTCTCCAGCGCAACGCGACCTCGTGAAGGTTATGATCAAGGACCTCGTTGATGCTGGACTAGTACGCCCCTCACGTAGCGCATGGGCATCGCCACTGGTGCTTGTCAGGAAGAAGGACGGCACAACGCGCATGTGCGTGGACTACCGGAAACTAAATGCAGTGACGGAGGACTGTGTGTACCCTTTTCCCCTGATCGAAGATGCCCTGCAAGCGTTGACTGGCAGCAAATTCTTCTCGGTTATGGATCTGGCGTCTGGATTTCATCAAATACCGATGAAACCAGAAGACATCGAGAAGACTGCTTTTATAACTCCTTGGGGTCTCTACGAGTACTTGCGAATGCCATTCGGATTGAAAGGAGCACCATACTCTTGTCAGAGAGCAGTCGATACGGTCATTGACGACGCGAAGTTTCGCTACGCCTTGGTCTATATGGACGACTGTGTGGTCTACAGCAAAACGTTTGAAGACCACATGGAACATCTGGCAACCATTTTCCAGAGGTTCCGCACTGCAGATCTCAAATTCAAGCCACAGAAGTGTTTCTTCTTCTGCACCCAGATTTCATACCTGGGACACGTTGTCACTAGGCGTGGCGTCTCACCTGATCCGGAAAAGTCGCAGCGGTTCAAGGGTTCACGACTCCTTCTAATGTCAAAGAGCTGCAGTCTTTCCTCGGCTTGACATCGTACTTCCGTAAGTTTATACCGAGGTACAGTGCCATCGCAGCTCCCCTACGTGACCTCATGAAGAAAAGCGTACGCTTTAGCTGGACTGACACACAATCAACAGCATTTTCTGACCTCAAGGACGCGCTTTGCAGCGAGCCGGTCCTCAAGCTGTTTTCTGATGACCCATCATTCGGCATACAGGTGCACACCGATGCTTCGAGGTCAGGCCTTGGTGCAGTGCTGCTACAAAAGGACGAGGATAACAACTACCGTCCCGTTGTATATCTCAGCAGAGCACTCAAAGGGGCGGAGGAAAACTATAGTTCAACGGAACTCGAAGCCCTCGCCGTGAAGTGGTCGCTGGAAGAGCTACGTCCGTACCTCATCGGAAGAAAATTTGACATCGTTACGGATCATCACGCCTTGTGCTGGCTGCTGAAATACAAAGAGGGAAACCAGCGCTTACTGCGGTGGTCTCTATCAATACAGGAGTTTGACTTCGATGTCATCTATAAGACCGGCCGATTACACTACGCACCAGATTGTCTGTCTAGGGCCCCTCCATCGGGCGGAAGCGGCACTGTACTACAGGCCACCGATGTCAGTATTTCAGCAGACACGCTACTTCAGGAGCAACAGCGTGACCCCTTTTGCCAGCACGTACGTGATCTCCTTGAACGGCGTAGTGGTACTCGGAAGCAGCAACGTAGAGCGCTCAAAAAGTTCGTGTCCCATGAAAACGTGCTTTACAGAGTCGCCCAGGGCCCTGTTCACCGACGGTTTTTGGTATGCCTGCCCCAAGTCCTGATCGATCACGTACTTCACGAGTTCCACGGAGGCAGTTGCGGCGCACATATGGGAATCCGAAGAACGTACGAGGCCATCCGCACAAAGTATTATTGGCCCAAGGTCTTCAACGACGTCAAGACGTTTGTTCGTCATTGCGATTTGTGCCAGAGGTACAAGCTGTCGACGTTCTCTTCTGGTCTATTGCAACCTATACCAGTGCACGCTCCATTCCATACCGTGGGCTTGGACATCATCGGTCCGTTCCAGCCGTCGCGCCGTTACAAGTTTGTCATCGTTGCCATAGACTACTTGACCAAATTCGTCGAAGCCAAGCCGGTCAGAAACATCGAGGCAACTACGATTCAGAACTTTATTGAAAGACGTCTGGTCCTCAAGCACGGCTGCCCGGCAGTAATAATCACTGATCGTGGAACCCAGATGATGGCACGGTCAACTGAATCGTTCCTCCGACATCGAGGTATCAAGCACAACCCGACCACAGCATATCATCCCGCTGCTAATGGGCTTTGTGAACGGGCCAACAAGACAATCAAGCAGATGATGACGCTGGCAACAGCGGGGGGAGAGAAGTGGGCAGACATAATCTCCTATGTTGTATTTTGTTACAACACTGGATTCCAAGAATCCATCAAACAGTCTCCCTTCTTTCTTGTGTACGGCCGCGATCCGGTGCTGCCCCTCGATGTTGTCTTTAACCGACAGGAGCTCGCCGAGCTGAAAGACTCCGCGACATACACCACCGTGGTTCATGAGAGGCTGAACTGTGCAAGGAGGCTGGCTGCCGAGAACATCAAACTGGCTCAAGAAAAACAGAAGTCCTACTTTGACAGGCGACGTCAGGACATCACTTTCGAGAAGGGACAGTTGGTGCTCCTCAAGTCGCCCCCAACCGGTGTCAAGGGCTCCAAGAGCTTCCGCGGACCGTTTCGCATAGTGTCTCGTCTGTCTCCGGTCAATTATGAAATCGAGCCTGAGGACTGTGCCTGGAGCGACATCGTTCATGTTGAAAGACTGAAGCCGTACCTGAGGCCTCTTGCCTCCTATGATGTAAATATGTATAGCATGTAATGTAGCCACTGTAATTATTGTATATACGATGCCGGGTCGGCACCTCTTAAAACTGGGCATGTGATGTAGGATGTTGGAAGACGATGAAGAGAATGTAATGTAGGAGGACGAGGAAGAAGGAAAGAGAAAAAAGGTTATTCGTAACCGTACCAGGGTGTGGTTGTCTGAGGCTCAGTTCCTACACTGTAACGCCAGAGCCGTTACAGACGTGATATTTTTTTACTGAACATGTAGAGAAAGTCCAAATTATTAAATGATAGCAACAATACTCAATAAAAAACGAGAAATAAATTTAATTACATCAATTTTTGTAATATCTTGCAACAGAAAGTTCTATATAGATGAACCACACAGAAATATCAAATGTGAAATGCAACTCAGAGATATAAGGCATTCCCATCTTAGAGATTATTTTTACTTATGTCAATCGAGTGAACTATTGAAACAAATACAAGAAAATAATTATTTCAGGTAGTAACTTCACAACTCATAGAATATCAGTCGAGTGAATACTTGAAACAAAGTCAAAAGAATAATTCAGACAAATCATTTCTAAGCAAGCAGCGTGAATACCGAATCATTGAAAGCACACGTTTTTTCTTGCTCATCATGTCGTTTAGTAAATCAATTTCCATAATTCTCACGACAGGTGGATATTATAGCATTGTAAACCACATAATAAAATTTTAATCAATAAAATGAGCATAGATATTGTGAGAAATCAGTAAACCTGGGAGGCAGCAACAGTGCGTGTGCACGGGACGGGTTTATTCCGAAAGTGGGGCAGGTGCGCCTGAATGGGTGCGCACGCAACGAGGTTAGCATGTCGACTTCTTCTAACACCCCCCCTCGACAGGTTATCCCTCGATGAGCCCCATCCGTTGCCTTAACGCCTCCAGTCTCGGTCGTGGTAAAGGTTTCGTCAACGCGTCCGCGATGTTGTCAGCGGACTCGCGGTACTGAAAGTTGATGATGTTGCGCGCTACTAGATCACGTAAGTGATAGTGACGGACATCGATGTGCTTCGTCCTGGCGTTGATCCCTTCACTAAGGGCAAGCTTAATGCAGCCCTGATTGTCCTCGAACATAGGTGTCGGTTGATCAATGACTAGTCCGAAATCTTCCAACAATCGACGCAGCCACAAAACTTCCTGTGAAGCATAAGCCGCGGAAATGTACTCTGCTTCGGTGCTCGACAGAGCAGCAGATGACTGTTTTCTGCTGGACCAAGTGACCGGGCTGTCTCCAAGCAGGATGATGTAGCCACTTGTTGACTTGCGGTCAGTGACGTTGCCGGCCCAGTCTGCGTCGACATATCCTGTCAAGTCCAAGCTTTGTCGACCTGTAAGGGTCAGCTTAAAGTCCCGAGTATGCATCAGGTACCTGAACAGCTTCTTCACGGCCCATAACCTGGGCCCATAACCTGTGAGAAAGCAGTAAACCTGGGAGGCAGCAACATCTTCATTTTGAACTTCCAGACCTGATAATTGCCGTCCGTGAGCTTTGCAATCGTAAACTTGCCGCTGTCTCCGATATCCACAGTTCTAGTGTTCTGGGCCCATAACCTGTGAGAAAGCAGTAAACCCGGGAGGCAGCAACACTGCGTGTGCACGGGACGGGTTTATTCCGAAAGTGGGGCAGGTGCGCCAGAATGGGTGCGCACGCAACGAGGTTAGCATGGCGACTTCTTCTAACAGATATGCTTTTAATTAAATGTAGACGCGCACTTGAAAACAGAAGAGACAATTGCTCTACATTGAAGAGATGGACAGATTTTGTACTCGCTACCATAAGTCATGGGAAGATGTGATAAAAAACTGCTTCGAAAAGGAAGAGCCGCGAAACGATTCCATTATTGCTGCATTTCAATACGTCCTAGACATGGTCGCATTCGGAGATATAGTACAAACTACAGAACTGAAGGTGCAGGAACTTATATGCCGAATCTACAATACTTATAAAAATATCTGCTCATCAACGTCGGAAGGGCCACTGGGATTGATGGCGGAGTTTCTGAGGTTTGCTAACGAATAATTGAAATACACTAGACCAGATGTAATTGTAATCATTGCAATGGGCACTGCGTTCATCAAGAAAGCAGTCAGATCAAATTATCATACACAAGCGGTCTATATCGCACGATTCATTACGGATTTGTTGAAATTACACATATCTGAGATGGAAAGTACATAAAATCTTATCACATGATACGCTCCACTACCACGGCAACGCAATTATGTTCTTCTACCGGTTCTTGCAACGATGTCGAATGAGCAGAAGTTCAATATTGTTGTAGAAGGTCTGATGTATCATCACTTATTGAAACTCAACGAACATATCAACTGCGGTGGACCACCGGACGATTTTCATCTAATACTGTCTTGTACGACATTCAAGAACATTCATACAAAGAAAGGAAACATCAATATTGTGATTGTGCAAGTTCGTCGCAACAAAGTGCAAGTTCCTGAAGCGATACAAATGCTTTTGATTTGACTTGATTCGGTTTTATTGGAGCATCAGCTACAAAGGCCATAGTGCGCCAAATACCACTGAAGACTAGTTAGTTAAAAAGTACATGTGCAGGACTAAAATTTGAGTAACTGTTACATTAGTATTTAAAATCACAGATCTTTTAAAAACCCAGTATCTTTAAAAAACCTATACACGTTCTCAAAAGGAACAAAGCTGTCATCTCCCAGCAGAAGCATTGGGTGGAGGGGCAAAAAGGTTCTATAAAAGGGAGCAAAATGATGTTGACGAAGATGTTGGTACGCTGGACACTAGATCAGGATGTGAATGATCGAAAGCTGTTCACCACAGTGGTTGCATTCCGTTGGGTCTTCTCCTCGTAGAAGATACCCATGCGTCAAGTATGTGTGTCCCAAACGAATGCGGGAGGATAGCACTTCATATAGTCGATTGGACATACCAGGTGAACTGGAGCCTACATAGGGCTTGATACTGTGTAATTTATTATTGGTTTGCCGGTCCCAAGACGTTTGCCAGTCATTATTGATGCATCTTTTCAGACGTAGTTTGATATCTTGATATGGAATTTCGAAACGGGTTATGTCACCTGTTAACGCAGCCGTAGCAGCATGATCAGCTCGTTCATTGCCAGGTATGCCAACATGACTAGGTACCCAGCAGAAGAGTAAGTGATAGGCCCTATTAGCTATAGTGCTTGCCAGGCTCCTTGCCCGATGAACTACCAGGTTTTTAGTGGGGGTGTATGTTACAAATAGCCTGCAGAGAACTGAGAGAATCTGTGTATATTACTGAGGATCTTAGTGGTTTTGTAGGATGTAGTTGAGGGCTAAAATTATTCCATAAACTTCAGCAGTAAAAATAGACATGGTGCTCTGTAGCCGGTGTAAACGTGTGACAACTCCAGTAACCATAGCACATGAAACTCTAGTATTTGTTTTCGATCCATCCATGTAGAATTCAACATAATTGCCAAAGGTTTTCCTCAGGTGCTCAAATTCCTGTTTCAGTTGTGGGAACCATTCCCACTCTCGAGGTCGTGCTCGGCCGTCCGGCCCGCGAAGGAACGCTGTGCCAACTCAATACGAAACAAAGGTTTATTTCATACCTTCCACTGAGTTACAGCCGTCGTTCCGCTCAACGTCCCGTCTCCCGTCCACTCTAACCCCGCCGCGCTCCCTTTTTAACCCGCTTCCTGTCCTCCTCCCCCGGACTCCTCCTCGCCACTCCCTGGCAGCGGCGCCCTCTCACAACAACACTATCGTGCTGGCCAACCGGTGGCGCCCCTACAGGTCTCTACATCCCCCCCCCCTACACAAACCCGGACCAAGTAGTCTCTACAGTTGTTCTTCGGGGTCAAGTTCGATGAGGAAGTCATCGTCAGGGCGAGGGGGCGGGGCTGGCGCTACCTCCTCACGCAGCAGCTCAAGACGCTGGCGACGCAGCGTCGCAACCGCAGAGGCAACGTCGACGGCTTCGGGTCGTGCTTGCGCAGTACGGGAGCGGTGGAGGTCTGTGGGTGGCGCGGTGAAGTTCTGGAACTGAGCAGACGGGGCAAAAGAGCCGCTGCTCGTCCGGGGAAAGTGGCTGCAACGGGTCGGCAGGGTTCCTCTCTGAAAGTGTTAGTCCCCGGAAAGGCAGGGGGGCTGCGGCGGGGTCGGCGGTCCTGAGTGGGCGTGGCTGAGATGACCACTTCGAATGGGAGGCCCACGACACGAGGTATCGCTGGTGCACTACCGTCCAAGTAGCGGCCGATCTCTGTCGTGAGCCGGGGGACCTGGATCGTGGCTGGTCCGTCGTACCAGAAGCCCTGGACGAAGAAAGGGATACCCTGGCGACCTTGTCTTGCTGTCGACGACGTTGCATATTGAACAGAACTCCAACCCCGCAAGTATGGCAAGTCCATACGATGACTTTGACCTATTTCAAGATGTGATCTCGGAGACTGAAGATCAAACATCCTGGGACTACGATGAGAGTTCCTCAGTTCCACCGAGAGAGAGACCAAAGAAGGAACCATTTCCTTTATTAGAGCATGACTACAATTTGGATTCTCCCTTAATTGCCGACAGATTACGAGCCACACTATCTGCATTGAGCAACACAGAAGTTGAAGAGAGATTTGTCAATGATCCAAGGCATAAAGAACGTGTTTCTATTCTCCAAACATTCCATCGGAAATCTACTCACCTAATTTCCACAGATGACATCCACAAGTGGATTGCTCAAGTTCCCTTCCAAAAACCATTGAATCATCATCCGTTTCATACGTATCTCAGAAAATTCGCACCTTTAAATACGATTGCAAGTTCTGTAACCAGATCTTTCTGGAAGGGGTTAACTAATTTGCGTTTGGCTAGCGAAGAACATCTATTGAAGGAGGACTGGTTAAACATAAACACGAGTATCCCGGAGAAGAAGAGACTCTTAGATGATGGAGAGATGTTCTGGAAATTCCACATCATCACATTGTGGATGAACAGCACAAGTGCCGAGGAGAGAGAGGATCTAAAACAGTCAACGGCCGAATTTTGGGTGTGTGTCACAGAGGAATTGCCTCGAGGAGGGTTTTTAACACACATGCTTATACCAGATCTAGGTATTGCATTGGTTGGACCTGGGTTTGTCTATCTGGAAAATCAAAAAGTGTTGCTTGACCGAAACTTGACTCTGATGATCAAGGATGTCTGTGTTGCTCGATATTGTGGAAAATTAAGTGTTCTTGGCTTCGATAAAACAGAGAAGGATTATCGCTTGTTACAGACACTGACGAAATTCTACAAGAGAGGGGATGACATCATGTGTCAAGTAGGTAATGACACTTATCATGTGTTGAAATACCTAGAACCTTTTTGTAACTTAAGACTTGCATCTCTGGCTCATGGGTATTGGCCGTTGATCCCTCAGCACCCTGACTTCAAGATCTTCTCAGAACAGGAACAAGAGCACCTAGTAGGTCGATTTCGAGAAAGAGTCAGAGACGTTTTTGACGTAGTCTTGACAGAAGAGGATCCGCACACGGTGTTGTATTTTTATGGCTCGTTCCGCCATTGGGGACATCCTTTTATCAACTATTTGGTTGGTTTGAAGAATTTGCATGATCAGGTACACCTCCCGAAAGTCATTGACACGATCTATGCAAAAGCTCTTGCAAGTGATTTAGCATATATAGTGCTCAAATCCCAGTTCGACAAACGGAAGAAGTGGTTTGTAGATGTTTCGAAACTTAAGCCAGGTCATCTCTTAGCTGATCACATCCACAACAGGACGTGGCCCACTCCTGCTCAGATCCAGGACCTTGGAGACACCTGGGCTGATTTGCCGCTAACTCAATGTTTTGAGGTGCCATGTGCTATTGATCCAGCCACGTTGTACGCAGACAAGAGCCACTCCATGAATAGAAGTGATGTTTTGAAGTACGTGAAACAAAACCCTATGAAACCCATACCATCGAAAAGAGTTCTCCAAACAGCCCTATCCACTCGAACCATTCAAGTCCCTGATTTCCTCAGAGAAATAGATGGACATGGCTTGGACAAAGAAGATTTGGTTATTGGGCTGAGAGGAAAGGAGAGAGAAATTAAGAACGAAGGACGGTTCTTCTCTCTGATGAGTTGGAAGTTAAGAATGTATTTTGTAATCACAGAATACCTAATTAAGACTTACTATGTTCCTTTGTTTGCTGGATTAACAATGGTAGATTCATTGGCCTCTGTCATTAAGAAAATGATGGATAGCTCCACGGGACGAGGGACTAATGACTACAAACAAGTGGCAATGTCTAATCATTTAGACTACACCAAGTGGAACAATCACCAACGTCTTGAGTCCACTAGCCCTGTTTTCACAGTTATGGGTAAATTCCTTGGCCTACCCAATTTATTTGCACGGACACACCAATTCTTCCAACAAAGCATGGTCTACTACAGTGACAGAACGTATCTCATGGAAGTGCGTGTAGATGAAACAACAGGGGAAGAATACTTGGCTAATAGGACAGATCAGATTGTGTGCTGGATGGGCCAAGATGGCGGGTTCGAGGGACTGCGACAAAAAGGTTGGAGTGTTCTTAACCTACTCGTCATTCTACGAGAGGCAAAGGTTCGGAACACAAAAGTTCGAACCCTAGCTCATGGTGACAATCAAGTGATCTGCACTCAGTACAAAGTACCTGACTGTGAGACAAGCCGACAACTTCTAAAATGTCTTCAGCAAGTCAGCGCAAACAATAAGTCTATCATGAGAGCTATCATCCAAGGGACCGAGAAACTAGGACTTATTATGAACCGACAGGAGACATTGATCTCTTCAGACTATTTGACTTATGGAAAGATTCCAGTTTTCAGAGGGAATTTGTTGCTACCTATGTCAAAGAGATGGGTCAGAGTAACATGCTTATCAAATGATCAGATTCGTTCACTGGCAACCATAATGTCCTCTGTGGCAACTAGTGCCTTGACCGTAGCACAATTCAGTCCCTCTATTCTACCCTCACTAATCAACTATACATTCTTTGGGTGTTTTGCCCTAGCTGTCATGATAGTCCATGACCCGTGGCTTGGGAGGGGTATCAATGGAGAGTTGAACAAAATTCCTCTAGAGAGGCAACTCGGATTTTATATTCGAGCTTTATACCTTGATCCATCCCTTGGAGGAATCTAAGGCACAGCACCAACAAGGTTTCTGATTCGACATCATCTGAAAAGATTCTTCAACAACTAAGCCTTCAAGCTGGAGACCCATCCTTAGGCCCAACAACTCTTGAAGCATGGCAGAAGTTGGTAGAGAAGCCCAAATCGTTAAACATTCCCAAAGGACGGTCTGCCGCAACTATGGTTTGGCTTGAAATACGACAGGCTCTCTATGAAAACATGCATTTGATCAAGAACGAGGTCTTCTTTAATGCCGTACAATACATGAGGGACAATGAGGTTTCGGTCTTACTCTTCTTAAAGAGTATTAGTCCTCTGTTTCCAAGATTCCTCAGTGAGTTCTATGGAGCAACATTTCTTGGCTTGACAGAATCTTTGGTAGGATTGTTCCAGAATTCTAGAACGATCAGGCGTGCTTTCACTGTCCGGTTAGCCAAGAAGGTGACAAAGACTTTCCGAGACTCAGAAACCCTGGGGCTAAAAGTCCTAACAGCCTCTGTTGTCCCCATGAGGGAAGAAATCTGGGCCTGCTCATCCACCTTGGCTGACCGATTAAGAGAACATTCCTGGGGTACTGAATTTTTTGGTACAACGGTTCCCCATCCAGCGGAGTACTTGGGCAGAGTAACCCGTGGTACATAAATATGTGATGCATGTCAAGAGGATGTCTTAACAAGTCAATGCGTGGGTGTGTACTATCCAGAAGGACTTGCCTCAGATATTGGCAGAAGAGGACCATTACCTGCCTACCTGGAATCACGTACATCAGAGGCTACATCTTTGTTTCAACCATGGGAGAAAGAGACCCATACACCCCTGATTGAACAAGCCTCAAACCTCCGAATCGCCCTTCAATGGTTTGTAAATCAAGCCTCGAACTTGGGTCGGAGTATCGTAAACAACCTGAACAGTTTGATTGGATTGGATTGGACAGAAGAAGACACCCTATTCTCAAGGACAGGGTCAGCCCTTCACCGCTTTCATTCATCCAGACAAAGCAATGATGGGTTTGCATCTGTTAGTCCAGCACTACTGTCTTATGTTTCTGTAACAACAGACACCATGAACTACTTGGAGCAGGGGAACTACGACTTTATGTACCAATCATCAATGCTTTATGCTCAGTTATCGAAATGAACCTGGGATCATATGGTGGAACAAAAAATCACGACTTTCACATAAGTTGCAAAGAATGCATCCGAGGTGTGCAAGACATAAGACTTTATAGTGAGTGGGAGTATCAGCCTCAATCTTGCTCTGAGGTCATTGAAAAGATGGTGGGATCAGCCACTGCTGATTTCAGAATTGCAGAAGGAGTAAACGTGCCCCATGGCGATTGGGAGAAGCTCCGAAGATATGAGAAATCATTCTATATTGGTGCTTGCCAAGGTGCATTGTACGGAACGTTGAGGCTTGACAATGACTCTCAATCTGAGGATTCCTCCCTCTTTCCTGTGGTATTAATTTCCAAAGTAGACCCGAAGTGGTATTTGGCCGGTCTGTTGAAAGGACTCCTTTGTGCTGCATCCTATTGGGTGTCTTTTCCGCGAAAAATCATGGTGAATATGAAACCAGAAAGCCTAGTTAAAGGGACATGTATTTACCTGATCTCCCAGATATGCACTCATCCGGGATTTCTCAGCTATTTGAGTTCTGAGTACTTTCACCAAGAGATAACCTCTGTCTGTCACAGAGTTCCGCCATCTTACCCCTCATCAGCCGCAGACCTTGGATCTCTGGGTAAGACATATCTCACATCCATGCTCATGAGGGGCATTCTAGCGACTAAAACCTTCTATAACTACAGTCGGCAACTCTGGATCTTTGCTGACTTTAAGACTCCAAGACTCTCTGGACTGTTGATTCTGTCACACAAGCTGTGGATTTTGCTTAGACATGAAACACTGAACAAGAGTCAAATCCAACATATCATCTACGTCAAGAAAGCGATTTCTTACTATTTTCGGTTAGAGGGGGATATGTGTACTGACCCTCGCAACATGAGAACCGTTCTGAACCGCACTATGAAAGGACATCAGAAATGAGCAAGATAGTCTGTACAGTAGGTTCGACATGCAATATCATCTGATGCCCCAAACCCATTACCAAGGAGAGAGACAAACCTATGGGGAAAGGAGTTTGCTGTATCAGTGGACAAAGTGGAGATTCTTGTAACATCCACGCCCTGTGTCCCATGCACGCCCATGGTGACTCGAAAAATAACCGATCCTCTCATTTCTGGTTTGCGCACTGGACAATTGGCTACTGGTGCACATTACAAACTCAGATGCATCCTAGACATGTGAGGGCCACAGAATGACTTCATCTGTTGCGGAGATGGTTCGGGCGGAATGACAGCAGCAGTACTGAGGTATTATCCCTCATCTCGAGGAATATTCAACAGCCTAATCATGCTTTCAGACAGAAATCTGCGTGGTGTTGCCTCCAGCCCTCCAAGTGCCATATCTTGTCTACCAGACTCTATGAAAGCCCGATGTGTCAACTATGACTCCTGTTGGCAGGACCCTAATGACCGTAATAGGGAGTTAGCGGAAATCCACTAGCTAAATAGCAGTGTCCGCATGTTTAAGGCAAGGATGGGCCAATCTTTTACCTCCGGTGATCAACCTCTGTCCGAATACAAAGGGATGAAATGCTCGGGGGACTAACTAGACATTGCAATCATGCTCGCCCTTATTTAGACCAGCTGAAAGCCGGCAGTCAACCGAGACGGCACCTGCTGACCTGCGTAATGCGGTCCTAACGCCAGTTTTTGGCGAAGCGGGGCTTTGGGTAAGGAAGTCCCCCCATCGTAAGCATTACGATCTTCCCACGCCATCGCATCAAGGCTAGGAGCATGGTTTGCTCATTCCAACCAGCTAAAAGCCGGCACTCAATCTAGCAGACACGAGATTCAGTAGAAAGATATCGTGAAAGTACGATCTTCCCACGCTATCGGAGCTATCAAAGCGATATGCTCGGAGATACAAGCGTAAGGGGTGTGGCACTGGCGGGGATAGCTCGTGCAACACATCAGATATCACTGCAACCTACAAGATGCGCGTGAATGTGGCATCAATTTCAAATCCCATTTCGGTCTGATAGGTCGTCTGGTTATGAAGTCTGATAACGACTTATCGTCTGCGTGCCCCTGAAAGGAAGGCACCAGAATTCAAGTCGTGACGGCGCGTGCAGCTATGCTTACGGCGGCGAACCCAACCTAGCATCGAAGCACTGCGTCCTTAGCGTGCCCAGCTCGGTTGCACGTTGCTAATGAACTCTACCGATAAATGCAGCGTCAAATTACGGCCCTGCGGGAACCGTAACACAGACGTCCTGCGGGGAAGGCACTGCAGACACCATAACCCCGTCGACTTGACGGCCTGAGGAACGGGTTACCGTCTAAGAGGCCTCCATACGACCGAAGCGACCAATCGGTGAGGCATCTCCACGGGGGGCGGGACTCATACCCATAGCTGTGAGGAGCATGCTGGGCACCAGGCAGGCCCAGGACAGCTAGTGAAACGACTGCAAAACTCAAAATAAACACCATGAAGAGCCACGATACCGGAATAAACAAAAAGAAACCCTCGATACCAATCCCCTACCTGACAATTTTGAATGTAACCCGCTGTCCCCATTAACTTATAAGCATTAGTTTAAGCAACACACCGCGCTCCGAACACGGCCGGGCGTACGGGCAAGTTCAACAACACAGGGCGTACCCACCCGTTCCGGTTGTGAGGCAGGCATGAGACTCGAATGATAAGGAAATTCAAAAAGAAAATACCACGGTTTTCCGGCTAACCTATCGCCAAGATAGGGAAGCCAACCGGCACCGGGACAACAGCACAGCGCTGTTTAAACCGTTTCATAAGGATACAATTATAAAGAAAACAAAGCTCACCCTGGCCCTCCACCACCGAACGTACGAGCATATCCCTAGAAACGTTGGGCGCCAGTTGTGGGAACCATTCCCACTCTCGGGGTCGTGCTCGGCCGTCCGGCCCGCGAAGGAACGCTGTGCCAACTCAATACAAAACAAAGGTTTATTTCATACATTCAACTGAGTTACAGCCGTCGTTCCGCTCAACGTCCCGTCTCCCGTCCCCTCTAACCCCGCCGCGCTCCCTTTTTAACCCGCTTCCTGTCCTCCTCCCACGGACTCCTCCTCGCCACTCCCTGGCAGCGGCAGCGGCGCCTTCTCAGAACAGCACTATCGTGCTGGCCAACCGGTGGCGCCCCTACAGGTCTCTACACAGTATAATGTTTGGGGTAGTACGTTTGTCATATCTAGTGAGTGATCTATCACATTTTGGATGAGGTTGCCATGGAGGGATTTTTTACTGCACTCAACTATCATCGACTTATATTCCGAAAAGCCATAGTGCTCAATTTCCTTAGACATGCGCATACTAAATGGCAATACCGCTGAAGGCCTGTTCAAAACGAGTTGTTTATATTGTGTGTCTCTTACAGCAGGGATCGCCGGGTTTTGTGGGTAGCCTGTAATCCTTAATGCATATGACGTACTCAGGTAGAACCGCCGCCTTTGAGAGACCACTCATTGGTTTCTACGTAAAGGCTCTCGACAGGCGAGGTCCGGAAAGCTCAAAGGACCAGGCGCAGTCCCAGGTGATGTACAGGGTGCAACATTTTCAGAGTAGAAGGTCGTGCTGACCCATACACCACACAACCGTAATCAAGTTTTGAAAGGACAGTGGAGACATAGATCCGGTGTAATGTATCGCGATCTGCTCCCCAGGATTGGTGTGAGAGTACCTTTAAAATGTTCAAAGACTTTATGCATTTTTTCTTGAGGGTTTTCAGGTGAGCTGAGAATGAGAGTTTTTCGTCGAAAATGAGACCGAGGAATTTGTGTTCAGATTTCACGCTTATACTTTGGTTGCACATAGAAAGAGTGGGCTCTGGGAACATTCCCCGAACCTTCGAGAAACGAACACAAACTGTCTTGTCGGGAGAGAATTTGAAGTCATTTTCCTGAGACCATTTAACCAGTTTATTTATTGTGAGCTGTAGCTGACGTTCGCACACCGATAGGTTCGAGGAGCAGTAAGAAATCTGAACATCGACGTACAACGAGTATTTGATTGATGAAGGGATAACACTTGCTAAAGAGTTCATTTTTACGATGAAAAGGGTCACGCTAAGTACGGATCCCTGCGGGACACCATTTTGCTGGATGAATACACGAGATAGTATTGTCCCAACTTGTACCCTGAAAGTTCTCTCCTGTAGGAAATTGGTAATACATTGGAACGTATGTACGTACGAACTGCCACGTATACCAAGTGCATGCAAGTCTCGAAGGATACCATATCGCCATGCTGTATCGTATACCTTCTCTAAATCGAAGAAAACAGTCATACAGTGCTGTTTCCTGACGAAGGCTTCTCTAATGGTAGTCTCCAAACGTAAATGTTGGTCGACTGTTGAGCACGCAGCTCTAAAGCCACACTGATATTTATCTAAACAATTATTTTCTTCTAGAAAATACATAAGACGGTTGTTGACCATGCGCTCAAAGGTCTTCCCCAGACAACTTGTCAGCGCTATGGGTCGGTAACTGCACGGGTACGAGGGATCTTTTCCTGGGTTCAGCAGTGGAACTATAGTTGCCTCCTTCCAGCCAGAAGGGAAAACACCTTCTCGCCAGATAAAATTAAAGAAATCCAGGAGAGACTTTGATGAAGTTAAAGACAGATGTTTAAGCATGGAGTACACTATGCGATCAGGTCCAGGTGCCGAATTTTTAGGGGATGACAGAGCCCTTTGTAGCTCCGCCATTGAAAAAGGTGAGTTGTAACCACACCTCTCATCTGACCCATTGTCAATTGCTTGCCTTTCAGCAGATGATTTAATTTTTAGGAAATATTTGCTGTAATGGGATGAACTTGACACTTGTTGGAAATGTTCCCCGAGGGCATTGGCCTGCTCATCCATACTTTGACACACTGTACCATTTATTTCTAACAATGGTACACAAGCAATGGTTGGACGCGAAGGCAAGCAGAGAAAGAGTCTTGGAGAAATTTCGTATCATCCTTAAATAGTAACACCCCATCAAAAATAATATGGGACAGACTAAAGAAAATAAAGGGCGACTATACAAGCTTGTATATATCATGGAGCTCGTATAGCCGCCCTTTATTTTCTTTAGTCTGTCCCATATTATTTTTGATGGGGTGTTACTATTTAAGGATGATACGAAATTTCTCCAAGACTCTTTCTTTGCTTGCCTTCGCGTCCAACGTGCTTTCGCCCGAGGTCTCCTGAAAGCAATTAGGTTTGTTGTAGTGGGGTGGCCGTCGAAAGACACCCCACGCCCGGTTTTGTTCTTTGCGTGTGCTTCCACAATCGCTCGTCCACCAAGGCTTGGAGCGCTTGGGGAGTCGGCCAAGTGTTTGCGGAATGGACTGTTCAGCGGCATTTATAATTGTATGAGTGATCAACTTATTTGCCCCCTCAACATTCAAACCCTGAAAAACAGAACACAGGAAATTTGCTTCGCTTTCAAATATGTCCCAATTTGCCTCTTGTAATTTCCACCGTGGTGGACGAGTTTTTATGTTGTTAGTATGCAATTTAATAATGACCGGAAAATGATCGCTACCTCGGGGATTGTGTTCAACTCTCCAGTCCATGCAGTGGAAAAGAGAAGAACTGCACAAGGAGATGTCTATTGCGGAAAAAGACCTTGATGCAGAGTTTACATATGTTGGCAATCCTGGATTTAGTAAGCAGACAGGTCTTGCAAGGAGGACTCGTTCCAACATTCTCCCACGACTATCGGTTTTTTGGCTCCCCCACAAGATGTTGTGTGCGTTGAAATCTCCAAGCAGAATGAACGATGGGGGAAGCTGGTCCAAAATATATTCTATTTGTTTCTGTTCAACAGCTATCGAAGGTGGAAGATAAAGAGAACATACGGTTAATACATTATCGAGACAAATGTGAATAGCAACAGCCTCAAGTGTTGTGTTTAGTGGAATGTACCTTGCAGGAAGGTGTTTTCGTGTCAGAACTGCGACACCTCCAGAAGCACGTGCTGTGTTGGATCGGTCCTTCCTAAAGAAATTCCATTGTCTGAATGGAATAGGGTTACAGGGGTTCAGATAAGTTTCCTGCAAGCAAATACAGGCTGCAGTGTGTGTTTCACAAACATCGTGATCATCATCTATATTTGCGAGCAGGCCTCGGCAATTCGACTGAAGGATATTGCTAGGATTCATTAAGATAATTACGAGGAGGAAAAGGAACACCTGCATTGTGTAGTGTGTGTATTTTATGTGAGTTTTGTGTTGCCTCTGCATGGCTTTATGGAGCCTGTATTCTTGGTGGGGGTATTTTCTGCTGCTCCTTATGCTTTCCTCTACCTCTACCACCTGACTTCTCCCGCTTGTCCTTCCCCTGAGAAGAACCAGCTGGAAGACACGACGACGACTTCTGTGATGAGCGGTCGTCGTCGTCAACTTCCATTGTTATGGTTTGGGACGGATAGCTTGTAATCTCGTCCCAAACAGAAGGGGAGCCAGCAACCTCTGATGAGGTTGTTGGCGTCCCGTTTGGGCCTGCAGTTTGGCCAGCCTGAGGGGACACTTCCGTGGCCCTCTCTTTTCTTTGGGGAGTGTGGAGCGAAGGTCCAGGAGTCTGGGTCTCCACAGATACTCCGAGTGGTGCCACTCCCCTGCGCACCACTTCGGAGAAAGTGCCTTTTTTCTGAAATTCCAGTTGTGTCTTAGCTGCTTTGTATGTGATGTTTTGCTCTGTCTTTATTTTTAAGATTTGTTTTTCTTCTTGAAATCGGGGGCACGACCTGGAGTAGACGGGGTGCTCGCCACGACAGTTTACACATTTTACATTGCTTTGGCAAGGCTCTGGTGTGTGGCTGCATTGTGGGCATGTTGCATGTCCCCTGCAGGTCTGCGAGTTGTGTCCAAAGTGTTGGCATTTAAAGCAGCGCCTCGGGCTAGGAACATATGCCCTTACTTGACAGTTGATGTATCCTGCATTCAAGGAAGAAGGAAGTGTATGGAGCTGAAAGGACAGGACCATATGATTAGTTGGTATTTCCTTGCCTTCCCTGCGCATTAGAATTCTTTTTGCGAGCACGACTCCCTGATCTTGTAAGCCTACTTCTATTTCGGTATCTGAGCATGGGAGCAATTCATCCACAGAAATCACACCTTTTACAATGTTCAGAGTGCGATGTGCTGTGACAGATACAGCTGCATCGCCAATTTTCTTTAGTGAATGGAGGGGCTGCGCTCTGTTGTTTTGTCTGAACTAGAACCTGAATGTCACCTGTTCTTAGCTTTTTGGCCTCATAGGATTTCCCTATTAACTGCTCTAGAGCCTTTGCAGTCACAAAGGGAGATATCTTTTCGAGTGGGCAGTTCTGGTCTTCTGAGTGTAGGATAAGAAACTTTGGGAACCAGGGTTCTTGAGTCACATTAGGAAGATTCGTAGTTAGTGCCTCGTTGCGGCTTCATTTAGGAGGCCGATCACGTCTTTTAGAGGTTTGAGTGTCCATGCAAAAATATATGATGTTCAGTGCAGTAGGTGTGTCGGCCACCACCGACCCCAACCAAGGGATCATGCTCTGCACATTAACACATCCCTCTGCACTATACCCAAGTGCAGCTTCTGGAGAGTGAAAAGACTGCCCAAGGTTGACCCTTGCCGCCAAAGAAGGTGAAGGGAGGAGAAAGAAAAAAAGTAATGAAAAGGGAGATGGCGACTAGCTGAATAATCCTGGCTGGGCCTTCCAGGGCCACCCTTCTATGGGAAGCTGGGGCCAAAGCGGTGTGTTGCTTTCCCGGAGGGGCCCCGAAAAGTCCTAAACAACCACTGGGTCCACTCAACCGCCAGGATCCCCCTTTCCCCAGACACGGGAAAGCCACGCACAGCTATACGTCGGGGTCTCCCTCCTGCGGCGACCCAACCTTGAATGCAGGAGGGGGCTACTGCGGCTGCTGCCGGGAGATGGGGGCGCCAATTTCCCGACGCCGGGCGATACAAATGCGGCGACAACGTATCGATTGCATTAATCAACACTGCATTCAAGCGGCCGATAATAAGACATCATTATGTAATACATTCCGAATTCATCAATCAAGACAACAAACGAAAAACTTCAAAGATTGGAATAGGACAATTGTAATTTATCGGAATAAACAAGCATATATCTGAAACAATAAATGTAAACTTTGTCATCATTATAATGAATTCTACGCATCACAATGAAAAACACTTCGCATTAGGCATGGCTAGACTGAGAACAGTGATCGCTAAGGAAACGAATATTCCACACTGTGTGTAAGAATTCTCATATGGAATCAGAGCTGACAATGAAATAGGATTTACCCGACTACACTCTGTACAGCTTCAACACCCGAAGGATAGAACTGCCAGAGAAGGATCGGTCATTGAAATTTAGAGGCATCATACATCAGTCTATGATTACAAAAAAAAAAAAAAGGATCACTAATCTTTTGTGAAAACGTATCATCTTTCATGAATTAAATTCAGTGAATGTATATTTCTCAAACAGTTGCACTAGCCCAGACGTAGGAAAAGAAGAAAAGGCGTCTTTGACAAGCAACCCGATTGGAGTGCGGAATAAATATTTTCGTCAACACAGTTGTCCGTTTGTATGACTGAATAGGAAAAATGAGCCGTCCAAGATAGGGCAAAACGGGAAATAAGGCAAGATAACTGATTGCGGCGGGATAAGTCAGAGCGTTCGCGACGCAGTGTCATCAACTTTTACAATTGCATTCGGGTTCAGTGCCTGCGAAAATACGAAGCCTTTATGAGCATTATGCATAAGCACAATGGAAGATATGTTATATTAATTATAATAAGCAGATCAGCACAGGTCACACATAAACATCGATCCAATTCACAAAATATACTCGAGATTTCCCGTAGCCATACTGAAAAACTTATTTTAGTGTCATAGTATCGGAGCACTACAAAAGGAAAGGCCATACTTTAATTTTATAAGTCTTTAGCTCATAACGTTGTAAAGCGCAAACTAAACATTAAAGATCATTTTCTTCTTTAAATTTCCGAAGTCAAAACTGCAAAGCTATTTCTTGCATTTTTTTAAAGATATAGATTAAAAAGTTGTGCATATAGTCACACATACTATAAAATATATTTGATGTGGCTTAAATTTATCGATTCACATTCAGGAGAAGTGGTGACTACCACACATCAGTAAGATTAAATTAATTTTTAAATTAAATCTTAATCAAAATATATATCAATAAATATAAATCAATTAAATCTTAATAATTAAAAATTGAACAGGTGTTGCAATTTACGATCAGTGTTGTAGAATGTGTAATTTCACAATACGCAAGCTTTAGCGCGCTCACTTTGACGAGCACTCTTTCATTATTGACAGAGAATGTAATCGAATGGATTGATATTGTCTATATACGCTATAACGTAATACGAATTCTCTATGTCGTGGATATTAAAAGTTACGAGTATCTTTCGAACGAAATTTACTCAAAACTCGAAGAAAGGGTGACCCTCGTCGACGATCCCGTTTCCGGCAAAAGCAACACGCTCGCGTGCAGTACCGCGTTAACGCGTCGGGCGCAGAATCGCGTTCGGTTTCGGGTACGGCGTTGGGGAAACGCGGCCTGGCGTGTTGCCGAAAGGTCTTCGTGGACGCAGGTGACCCTTTCTTCGAGTTTTGAGTAAATTTCATTCGAAAAATATTCGTAACTTTTAATATCCACGACATAGAGAATTCGGATTACGTTATAGTGTATATAGGAAATATCAATTCCACATACATTTTATGTGTCACGGGGCCTTCCTGCAGAAAAGGGGGTAGAGATGGAGAATAATATGCACATCATTCTGCCCAATGTAGCAAGGAAAACCCTGTTTTACTGCACTTGCAATTATAAATGGTGTAGTTGTCCACGAAGCGTGGCTGTTGGTGGGAATACTTTTATACTTTACTTTACTTTACTTATACTTAGGGTTCCGAGTTTTCGGAGTTTTCATTTTGGAAAATTCGGAGGGTGTTTATTGGAGTTTTCAGCTTTTCGGAAATTCGGAGTTTCTCGGAGGAGTAAAAAGTCTGAAAAATGAACGGTGCCGATTTCGGAGTATTGCGCACCAGTCATCGCAGAGACAATACAAGGAAGGATGTGCAAAAGTGACTGGGACCACACGATGTAACGCACGGATGTTTTAATACCCAGAGCTATTGAAGTAAAAACAAGCGTACTTGCACAAATTGTGAACGGCACGCAGACTAAAAATGAGTAGCAGCTGTGACGAACACACAACTGTTCTGTGCCAAACTAGCCCAGTACCCGGGGTCAAGTAGAGTCACCAGGGTCGAGGATACATAGAATAGATCGGATAAGCGTGTATAGTATCCTCCTTGTGTGCATAGAAGCACCACAAGGGCTCCTTGCAGATGAAGGAGGAGGCGAGTGCCCCCTTCTGTAACTGCTCAGGTGGTGGTGAGCAGCAGCGGAAGCTCGTCGATGAGCAGAAGAAGGTGAGGGACTCACTAAACAGACTCTGTGAGGTAAAGGGAAAGCATTAAATGCAACGACGCACACAGAGGACAGTGATAGATAACAGAGCAATGATTTATTTACTTTGAAGGTTATAGTCCACTTAACACAGCAGTTCTGTTGTCATAAACATGTATACAATTTCTTGAGTAATGATAGCTCTACACTGTACTGTACAATACTAAAACTGCAATGAAATCGTTGCTGGCACACAATTGTGCCTCATTAATAGGGGCTCCTTTAGTTCCCATCAAAATTTTCCATAAAGCAGATAGTTCCTATTATCGAGTACTAAGGAAGTAACAGTAATCAATGAAACAGTTCAAGCTTGACATTACAGGTGAATGATGCCTGTCATGGTACGCTCCCAAGATTTTTCCCTCAAAGTTCTTGTGTCCTCATAAAGAAAATCACAATAAAAAAACGGGCGTAGCTTTCATTTGTACAAGACACTACTTGTACTATACTGTTTTCAGAAGTTCTCCTGTTCAATATGGGGAGAGAGTTGCTCAACTTCTCCTGCCTCCATGCTGATACCAACCATAATAATGAGCCAGAAAACATGAATTACATGGGGTAGAGTATTGCGCTTGGTGATGGAACTCTACAATCACCATCGTAGCAAAGGTGTCGGAAAAGCGAGTTTCCATATTAATGAGGTCCATATTAACCAGGCACATATGTGCTTGTGTCTATAGTAGACGAATGAGAAATTTACAGGGTCTGTGTATAGTTCTAGTTGTGTATAGATAGTATATCTTATTTACAGCTATTCTCTGATATGAGTTCATACTTTGCTCATGCAGGAGGGCAGGTTCCAACCAGTGAGGTGAGTCATCTAAAACACTGTCCGATAAGCTGGCTTCTGAGTTGTGATGATGATGATGATGATTAAGGTTTTTTTGGCGCATTAGTCTGAGTTGTGATGCAAGATTTCTCACGAACACAGGGTCAGGCTCATAGTCTTCCGCTCCCTCCTCCTCCGTTTGGCGCCACCTTCCGCCCGTTCCTCACCAGCGTCGTCCAGGGGTTCAACAGTGTTGTACACTAAGCACATGTTATGGAGGACGGCGCATGCGTTGATTATCTTGCAGCACCGGTCCGGAGCGTAGTGCAATGTGCAGTATCTCGGGAGGCACCGAAATCGCATCTTCAGTACCCCAAAGGAGTGATCAATGTACACACGGGTCCTGCTGTGTGCAGTGTTATAACTCTGTTCCTCGGGTGTTGAGGGCGAACGGACTGAACGGACTTGCATAGTAAAATTAATTATTCTAAAAACGTACATTGTACAAATGTACATGCTCAACTGCAAATAAATGAGTAATGCATGGAATAAAAATTAATCATTTCTTTGCACTGGTGCAATGAGTAACAATTACTGGGCATGGTATGCTTTTCAGCCAGTTACAAACAAATCATTTTCGAAATAAAGAACTCAGGGAAAATGTGCTGATGCCAGGATTCGAACCTGGATCTTTCTGGTCAGATATGCTACCATTACATGTGTTTGTCGTCCCTGGTGAAGCCTGCCTCGGCTAATACATGTTGGAGTCTTTTTCAGTATTTGAAGTATCCAGATCTCGATATGCAAAGCTGCGTTGTTGTGCGTAATCGGTACACAAACACCTCATACCACGTAGCAACACTCCATCTTCGAATACAGTGGCAGCTGCTTGGTGCAGATCGCAGGCTGTCCATACAGATGCATCGTGGCATGATCCGGGGAACCTTGCGTTCGCAAAAGAATCCGCCTCGAGGAGGAACAAACCTGACGGGTGTTAGTGTTGTTAACTGTCGTGACATTTATCCTTGGTACATAAAAGGCAAGAATACCACATATTACTACAGATGAGGCATGGGATAATAAATAATTGTGTCTCTGCAATAATGGGTTCAGCTGAAAAATGTCTGTTGCAAAAAAGCTGAAGCACCAAAATGCTCTCCAATCTGCACCCAGCGCTAACAGCACTGTAGTGGTTCGGTTCACACAATGCTTATGAAAATACCCCTATAACTTGGTCAGCGTCGCTTGACTTGCAAACACTCCTACTGTATGCGACATGTCGAGAGATATTATGCGATATTATTGGGGAGTGTCATTAAATTGTAGCTGGCGTTGCATTGGAATATTAAATAAATAAGCACGTACCATCAAGACGTTCATGGAGTGATAGCCTTTATGGCAATAGTAATTACCATCAGCAAACCGCGGACCAGAGAGGCTTGGCTGCATAATTGCGAACTGCGTACCGCCGATAGCCCCTGAAAGTAATGCACAGAATCACACACGGTGGGAGAGAGCCCCTCTGCTTTGTTAATAAGATCAACCAACATATGAAAACACATGAGTTCACAACAAACTCCAGTCTTCAGAATTAGTGGCCTGAATCGTGTACTGATATTCACGATGAACAAACGTTATACCCAGTTAATGGTGCACTTATAAGTTATAATCTATATATTATTCTATATTCGTTACGTAATAAATATACAGGTTTTCCCGGTGATTTTAATCCAAGCGCCATCGAAATTAATCCACGTGCCATGCAAACTTTATGGGGCATGGATTAATCTAGCTGGCATTTGGATTAAAATCGCCGGGAAAACCTGTAGTTACAAATACGCACTCAAGACAAAGCATGAATAATACAAAATAGGTTGTTCTGCACAGCAAGCATACACTAACACAATAATGGTAACATACCAACACAGTCTGGGAAGCCGGCCAGTTCGTAGAAGCCACGCTTCACTTGTAGCTAATCCTCTGGCGTGACAGGGAATCGCAGGCACTTCTGTGCGGGCTTCTTTGACTCGGTGACCTCGTCAATAGCCTCCGGTACCGCGTGTTTGCTGCAGGAGATTGTGCCTTCCCTCGCAAGATTCCCCAGAAATGCTCCAGTGGCGGCGAAACCCGTTTACTGTGTCTACCCTGGTGCAGGAACCGGGTTATCTGAGCATGCTCGCGAAGCGCACCACGTAGTGCTCTTGTTGCCTGGGCAACGGGGACGCACGACGCGAGATCGCAATGGACCTTTTCCATATTCGCGTCGCCCCTGGCGGCGGAATGTCGAACGTCGTGTCTATCCCTCTAATAATGGTGACGCTTTACGAACTGGCACGTACGTTGCGTGTGAAAGTAGCCAAAGAAGATTGGAAGAAGAATGCGGAAAGAGTGAAAAAGCATTGTACTCATTACCAGACCTCAAACGTCCGCGTAAGTAGTAAAGAGGCGGTCAGAAACTACGACAGGGCGAAACTACGGCACCCCTGCGCGTATTTTTCCCTGCGCGGCGCGTGTGCGGAGGGTTGTCCACGTGATTATCGGCGGGGGAGGGCTGCGTGCGCGCTTACCCTCTCACATTTTTCAGCCTGGGCAGACTCTTTGGCCGACATCAGATATTTTTCCGATACAACATGTGAGCGGTTTACATGCGGAGACATGCAAAGAAGTGTCATACACAAAAAAGGACAAGTGAAAATATATTTATTAATGCCAATCAAGTTGAGATATATTTATTAAAGCCAATAGTGCTGGGAATTGTGTCAATCAGGTGGAGGAGAAAAACCCAGCCGAAAAACCTTCACCACCTGTAACAGGGCGGTGCTCGGGTGGAGGGTTGCTGTGGTGGGCGGAGCGTGACCGGAGGGCTGCGTGCGCGCTTACCCTTCATCCTGGGCTGACTTCTTTCACCATTTTCCTACTTGGGTCGACTTCCTTCCCGCGACAGGTGGGCGGCGCTCGAGTGGAGGGCTGCTGTTGTGGGCGTCGCGTGGCCGGAGGGCTGCGTGCGCGTTTACCATTCAGCCTGGGCCGCCGACTTTCGTCATTTTTCAGCCTGAGTCGACTAGAATCGTAATTTTTCCAGCTACAACAGGTGTGCAGTAGGCTGTTTACATGCAAAAGATAGCCATACACAAAAGTACAAGTGAAAATATATTTATTAAAGTCATTAGGAATTATGTTATGACTCTGCGTGAATGGGAAAAACTTAGCCAAAAATCTGAAATAGAAGGAACACAATACACGTAACAAAGAATATACTTATTACAGGTATGATACATTAGCATTGAATAGGTATCACAAATCAAACACAATATTTTTATTAACAGTAATCACAAGTTTTCAATGAATCAGAAGTGATAACACAATTAATCAAAGAAGATATTCTTAATCAATATGATTATAAACAAAATTACAAATTGGATTATAAAAAGTCTAATATTCCTATACGTGAGAACCATCAGTGCAATAGCGGGAAATTCTGATAGTTGTATGTAATTAAATGTGAACAGCACAGACCCTGGAAGACTATGGGACACAAACACAAGATTAAATAAAATCTATACCACTACATTGATTAATCAAAACAACATAGTAATCTATCATTCAGAAAATCAAAAGAAGAAAAAATCAATCTCATCAGAAAATAGACATGTTAAAAATGTCTATAAAAAAAAACTTCACCACATAGCACACTCCTAGCCAACTACCAGATCTGATGATATTTACCCTGATTTGTTGAAGACGGCTGCCAATAGATGCATGGAAGACCACGGAACACGAACGACAAGAACGACAAGAGGAAATAAAATCTATACCACTACAAAGAAGATATTAACCAAACAACAGAGTAATCTATCATTCAGAAAATCCGAAGAAAAAATCGAACTCATCAGAAAATAGACATGTTAAAAATGAACTTCACCACATAGCACGCTGCTAGCCAACAAACAGAACAAGGAACGACACGAACACAAGAGGAAATAAAATCTATACCACTACAAAGAAGATATTTCACTTCACCACAGAGCACGCTCCTAGCCAACAAACAGAACAAACAACGACACGAACACAAGAGGAAATAAAATCTATACCACTACAAAGAAGATATTTCACTTCACCACATAGCACGCTCCTAGCCAACAAACAGAACAAAGAACGACACGAACACAAGAGGAAATAAAATCTATACCACCACAAAGAAGATATTCCTAATCAAAACAACAGAGTAATCTATCATTCAGGAAATCAAAAGAAGAAAAAATCAAACTCATCAGAAAATAGACATGTTAAAAATGAACTTCACCACATAGCACACTCCTAGCCAACAACCAGATCTGATGATATTTACCCTGATTTGTTGAAGACGGCTGCCAATAGATGCATGGAAGACCACGGAACACGAACGGCAAGAACGACAAGAGGAAATAAAATCTATACCACTACAAAGAAGATATTCCTAACCAAACAACAGAGTAATCTATCATTCAGAAAATCAGAAGAAAAAATCAAACTCATCAGAAAATAGACATGTTAAAAATGAACTTCACCACATAGGACGCTGCTAGCCAACAAACAGAACAAAGAACGACATAAACACAAGATGAAATAAAATCGATACCACTACAAAGAAGATATTCCTAATCTAAACAACAGAGTAATGTATCATTCAGAAAATCAGAAGAAAAAATCAAACTCACCAGAATATAGACATTTTAAAAATGAACTTCACCACATAGCACGCTCCTAGCCAACGAACAGAACTAATGATATCTGGCCAGATTTGTTGAAGACGGGTGCCAATAGATGTATGGAAGACCACGGAACACGAACGACACGAGGAAATAGAATCTATACCAATACAAAGAAGATATTCTTAATCAATACGATTAGAATCAAATTACAAGTTATATTATAAATAGTCTAATATTCCTATATGTGAGAACCATCATTGCAATAGCGTGAATATCTGTCATAACATTTCGAGCGCAATAGGGAATCTCAATTTCATATTCCAACATTACTCAACTTTTAATTTCTTATTAAATGAATAGCATAGACGTAAGGAAATAACGAGAAACAACACAATCAACAGCTACAATTAATAGAGAGCCAAAACCTGCACACCATCCAACACATAGAGAAATAATAGCTAATCAATCTATCAAAGGCGAAATAGCACAGACTTAACAATATAGCACAGACTTAACACTGAAGAACAGAGGAACACGTATACAACAACAGAGGAAAATAATCAATCAATGAACCATCATAAAATCGACCAATATACAATTTTCATTCTAACAAACATTACGAACCTTGATGGAGGTATCCAAGACGTAGAAAATATGTACTGTTTTCACTCTTTTCCTCAAAGCCAGGATACTTTATGTCTCTATCTATGTGACCATAGCACCGCGCATGCTTTATCACTCAAAGGGTTATGGGCTATATTACTTCGTCCAGCAAACGGGACGCTCTAGATGTCAGATCAGAGAGTTCAAAGGCGATATATTTTATTGTACAGCGCAAATAGATGTCGATATCACTCGCTGGGGTCACTACCTTTTCGCATCCTTTTCCTGAAACGGAAATCTTTCGTCAAAGTGGTTGACAAGTCGGCTAAGTTGGTAGAGATGCGATATTGTTATTGAAGATGTAGAGAAAGTCCAAATTATTAATTGGCCACAACGATTTCATTACATCAATTTTTGTAATATCTTGCAATAGAAATTTCTAACGAACCACACAGAAATATCAAATGTGAAATGCAACTCAGAGTTATGAGGCATTCCCATATTAGAGGTACTTACTTATGTCAATCGAGTGAACAATTGAAACAAATACAAGACAATAATTATTTCGAGCGGTAAGTTCACAAGGCATAGAATATCACTAGAGTGAATACTTGAAACAAAATCAAAACAATAATTCTCACGACAGGTGGAGATTATAGCATTCTAAACCAGATAATAAAATTTTAATCAAGAAAATAAACATAGATATGCTTTTAATTAAGTGTAGATGTGCACTTGAAAACAGAAGAGACAATTGCTCTACATTGAAAAGATGGACAGATTTTGTACTCGATACCATAAGTCATGGGAAGATGTGATAAAAAACTGCTTCGAAAAGGAGGAGCCGCGAAACGATTTCATTATCACTGCATTTCAATACGTCCTAGACATGGTCGTATTCGGGGATATGGTACAAACTACAGAACTGAAGGTGCAAGAATTTATATGCCAAATCTACAATACTTATAAAAATATCTGCACATCAACGTCGGAAGGGCCACTAGGATTGATGGCGGAGTTTTTTAGATTTGCTAACGAAGAATTGAAATACACTAGACCAGATGTAATTGTAATCATTGCAATGGGCATTGTCTTCATCAAGAAAGCAGTCGGATCAAATTATCATATACAAGCGGTCTATATCGCACGATTCATTACGGATTTGTTGAAATTACACATATCTGAGATGGAAAGTACATAAAATTTTATCACATGATATGTTCCAATACCACGGCAGCGCAATTATTTTATTCTACCAGTCTCTGCAAAGATGTCGAATGAAGAGAAGTTCAATATTGTCATGCAAGGTCTGATGTATCATCATTTATTGAAACTCAACAAACATATCAATTGCGGTGGACCACCGGATGATTTTCATCTAATACTCTCTTGTACGCCATTCAAGAATCTTCATACAAACAAAGGAAACATCAATAAGAGACTGTGCAAGTTCATCGCGACAAAGTGCAAGTTGTTGAAGCAATACAAACACGGCGACAACATATCACCTGCGTTAATCAACGCTGGATTCAAGCGCCCAATAATCAGAATAAACTACATGATGTCTTCGGAATTCATGAATCAAGACAACAAACGAAAACTTCAGAGTTTGGAATAGAATTGTAATTTATCGGAATAAACAAGCATATAATTGAAGTAATAATTGTATTCTTTGTCATCATTGTAATGTATTCTACATATCGCAACGAAAACAGCTTATGATTAGATTGAAGATCGCTAAGAAAACGAATATTCCACAATTTGTGTAAGAATTCTCATATGGAATGAGACCTGACCACCAAATAGGTTTTACTTGACTACACTCTCTACAGGTTCAACACCCGAAGGATAGAATTGCCGGAGAAGGATCGGTCATTGAGATTTAGAGACATGATACATTAGTCTATGATTACAAAAAGGATCACTAATCTAATGTGAAAACTTATCATATTTCTCAATCAGTTGCACTAGCCCAGACATAGTAAAAGAAGAAGAAAAGGCGTCTCTGACATGCAACCCGATTGGAGTGCGGAAAAAATAAAGAAATATTTTTGTCAACACAGTTGTCCGTTTGTATGACTGGATAGGAAAAATGAGCCGTCCAAGATAGAGCAAAACGGGAAATAAGGCAAGATAACTGATTGCAGCGGGATAAGTCAAAGCGTTCGCGACACAGTGTCATCGACTTTTACAATCGCATTCGGGTTCAGTGCCCGGGAGATAATACGAAGCCTTCGCGAAAAGCGAATCTATTATCAGATGCCACAATGCAAAGGAAAGATTTTACGAGCATGATGTGCAGGCCAAGTCTACATATCTAATCACATAGTCTTCGTAACACACAGCACACAAACGTATATGAAATAATTTTCAAGTTGCAATCAGAGTTTGGTAGAAGCGGATCACACAACAGCCATCAGAAGTGCTTAACCAATATACAATGAAGATGAGCGTTATGCATAAACACAATGGAAGATGTGTTATATTAATTATAATAATCAGATCAGCGCAGGTCACACATAAATGTAGATCAAATTCACAAAATATACTCGAGATTTCCCGTAACCATACAGAAAAACTATCACATTATTTTAGTGTCATAGCATCCGGGCACTACAAATGGAAAGGCCATACTTTAATTTTATAAGTCTTTAGCTCATAACGTTGTAAAACGCAAATTCCACACTAAAGATCATTTTCTTCTTTCAATTTTCAAAGAAGATACGAAGGCAGAAAAAATAGGCGATGTCAAGTTGCCGGTGGTGAGTAAATCAAAGAGTGATATTAAACGGTAGGAACAACTTATTTATTTACACATGGTAAACAAGACTTTCGTGCACGAGACTGCACTTCTTCAGGTTACAAAAATATAAACACGGTACAGGCACATATATACAGTTGAGGGGGGAGTTCTGGCATGAGAGGGTAACAGATTGATGGAAAGGATGCAAACACAGGTAAAATTCAAAAGAACATAAATACAAAAGCAGGGGTATCAGAAGCGAAACATAACGCGAGCCCAAGGGCTTATACACAGGAAACGAGAACACTTGTTGGTGACGTTCGAGGAATTAAGGATAAAAAGGGGGGGGGGGTTACGGCGACGGAATGAGGACACAGGTGCGGAGTACAAAGGTGACCAGTGGACCGTGAGAAAGTGAAGACGGAGGTGGTCTCAGGAGAGAGACAAACGAAGAAAATGTGGAAATTGGAGAGTTGTGTGTGTGTGTTTATCATTATATATATATTTTTTTAAAATTATATTTACGGGTTCAATAATTGTAGTGGGCCTGCGTGGATGTTCAAACCATGAGGCTTCAGAGACTGGAATTTTGCAATTAAAAAGGATTCGCGATTTTTGCGCTTCATGTCACTGTTATAACCCGATTCAAGGATAACGATTTTGAGGTCTGTACCTAAAGCGTGTCCAGGAAGGTTAAAATGTGTAGAAAGGGGTGTAGGATGGTTATTAACAATATCGGATTTATGGCCGTAAAACCTTTCCCTCATGGTGTTCGAGGTTTCTCCAATATACTGAATACAACATTTAGTGCACATAAGGTAACATACGTTAAAAGAGTTGCAGTGCAATCCCTGTCGGATTTCGAAAATAAAAGAGTTTGAGGTGCACGAGATAAATGTACATGGGCTAATAAAATGACATGTTTGGCAGCGTTTGTTACCACAAGGGGAACACCCAGGATTTGGTCGGGATAGACGGGATGAAACTAGTAAGTTACGAATGTTACGTGATCGACGGAAGGTGATATTGGGGGGAGCAGGAAAAATTATTTTAAGTTTTTCGTCGCTGTGAAGTATGTTGAGATGGCGGGTGAAGATGGACCCTGCGCCACTCAGTGCTTTGTTATAGGCGGTAACGAAGGATAAGGGGTTTTGTTGCTGCCGCGGTTCATGTGAAAGTAATTTATCCCGATCTAGAGATTTGCACGCGGAGAGAGCATTGTTTATAAGGTTGGGAGGGTAGTGTCGTTTTCTAAAATCGTTGGACATTTCTTCAGCGCATGCCTCTAAAACTTCTGGGTTAGAGCATATGCGTTTCAGACGTGTGAATTGACCAAAGGGGATGTTCCTTTTCTGAGTATCAGGATGGTAGCTGTTAAAATGAAGGTACAGACGTTTGTCAGTGGGTTTCTTGTACAGATTCGTGACCAGCTTACCAGACTGTATAGAGACAGTCACGTCTAGAAAATTCACTGATGCGTGGGAAAGATTACACGTGAACTTGATGGCCTGATGTACGGAGTTAAAATGCTCGAAAAACGCAATCAAGGATGGTTCATCACCCGACCATACGATAAAAATGTCGTCAATGTACCTTAAGAAGACTAAAGGTTTGATCGGGAAGCATGCTAATGTTTTTTCTTCGAATTGCCCCATGAAAACATTCGCATAGTTGGGAGACACGCGTGACCCCATTGCTGCACCTTGAATTTGGACAAAATGTTTTTCGTTAAATATAAAGTTGTTGTACATGAGCACAAGCTCAAGGAGCGAGAGGACAGCTGATGTCTGGAGAACTTCAGACGGGAAAGATTCAACAAAAACTTTCACCGCATCGAGACCCTCATCGTGTGGTATGTTTGTGTAAAGGGATGTAACATCCATAGTAGCCAAGATGACGTTGCTCAAATCGCTGTTCTGCTTATTAATCGAATAGACTTTGAGGAGAAAGTCATTGGTGTCTTTTACGTAAGAGGGCAGAAGTGGAGGAACGTGTTTGATACAATGGTCTAAAAGAAGAGAAATGTTTTCAGTGGGTGTGTTTATTCCTGATATTATAGGCCTGCCGGGGTTATTTTTCTTGTGTACCTTAATCAATAGGTAAAATGAACCTGGAGTAGCATTTTTGGGTCTAATGAACTCCGCAATGTTACGTGGAATAGAATCGTTAGTGATTAGCGCGCTGATCTTTTGGTTAATTGTGCGACAAAATAGTGGAGTGGGGTCAGAGTCAAGAGGCTTGTAGAACCTAGCATCACTGAGGTGCTCATTTGCTTTGCTGACGTAGTCTGAAGTATTCATCACGACAATTCCTTCGCCTTTATCACTACTACTAGTTTCATCCCGTCTATCCCGACCAAATCCTGGGTGTTCCCCTTGTGGTAACAAACGCTGCCAAACATGTCATTTCATTAGCCCATGTACATTTATCTGGGAGGACGCCGAAATGAATCATGCAAAAATAAAACGTTTAAAAATAAATCTCTTAAAGATCAAACTTTCAAAATAAACTCTTCAATATAAATCTTGAGAAAATCCACGCTGTCGAAATAAACTCCGAAAAATAAACTTTGAAGAATAAACGCTTCGAAATAAATCTTTTAAAATACACCGTCCCTGATTGGTGGGCAGCCGACTACTCTAAGTCCGCCGCGAAAAATAGTGCGCTCATCGCGCTTGGGGCTAGCCAGGGCTAGAACTGTGAACGAGGATTTCGCTACACCGGAAGTAGGTTGTCTGTCTGTATGTGACCCGTGTTGCCAAATTATTGGGGATGTTTTCTGATATGGCGGCTGACGAATTTTTTGTCGTGTATCCTGGCTGACTTTATCTCTTGCTCTGTCTCTCTTTTTTCATTTGTGTTGGTGTTCCCCGAACTCGGGGGTTGTTCGTGAAGCCCCGAGGTGTTGGGGCATCCGGATAAAATATGTTTGTTTCTTTTTTTTACTTCGGCGGCTGGCGGGCCTTTGCAGTGTATCCTAGCTGACTTTTTGGTCATTCCGGATGGTATTGATATCTGTTGAGTGGAACCAGGTATTTCAGCGCAAGGGCAATGTTGTATGTGGACATGTCGGTTATTGTTTCTGTGCATGTACATGTCGGTTTATTGTGTGTTACAGAGCCCTCTGCCTACTGCATTGGCGGCAAATTCTTCGGGCTTGTCGTGTGCTCCCTTCTAAGATGTGTAAAAATTACGTTCCGGTATTTCCCGAAAACCACGTCAAATTGAAATTCTGGGACGAAGGAAGACACAGACGATCACAAACATATTGTGTTTATGACCAGCCTGTGTTCCTTCGTCACGACGCTTCAATTTTTCATCATGTTTCACCAGTCCGCCTGCCTCATTCCGGGGAAAAGGGTGTGACAGATGACGACGTCCATCGAGCAGTTAGTGCGAGCTACATCACAAACAGTTAGTGGTTACGAAGACTAATTTGTATCAACACAGTTTTCAGTCACTTTTCGTTCAAGAGTTCAAGTGACGTCTTGTTTTCTGACGTATGTCCACCGTCCGTCCATTTCGCGTTGACGCCGGGTAGTGTTTTGCATCACACTTGAGCTTCTCTTCCACGAATCTTTATTTGTAGCGTCTACCCTTTCACGTGAGAGTGACACACGGCTAAGCCGTGGGTGGCCACGGGCGCAACATCCTTTCTTCAGCTTTTTTTAAAATTTATTTTGAGGGTGAGAGAATGACTACACATCCTCCGCTCAAAGTGCCTTTCGTTCTTGCACACAACGCCAGTGGACAGCGAACTGACCTCCATCTTTCGTTATCGTCTCTCCCCTGTCTCTTTTGTTCGTAGAGCAGGAGAAAATGTATCCCTGTCCTTGAATAAAAGACTCAGTTGTCCCCACCCGGCGTCGGGAACTTTGCGCCCCCATCGCCCGGCAGCAGCCGCAATAGCCCCTTCCTGCACTCACGGGTGGGTCGCCGCAGGAGGGAGACCCCCACGTATAGCTGTGCGTGGCTGTCCCGTGTCTGGGGAAAGGGGGATCCTGGTGGTTGAGTGGACCCAGAGGTTGTTTTGGACCCTTCGGGGCCCCTCTGGGAAAGCAATACACCACTTTGGCCCCTGCTTCCCATAGACGGGTGGTCCTGGAAGGCCCGGCCAGGACTATTCAGCTTAGTCGCCATCTCCCACGCTCATTGCTTTCTCCTTTGTCTTCTTCTCTTGCTTCTCATCCTTCCGTTTCACCTTCTTTGGCGGCGAGGATCAACCTTGCGCAGTCTTTTCTTTCTTCTGAAACCTGCACTAGGGTATAGTGCAGAGGTACTTGTTAGCGTGCTGGACACGTTCCCATGGTTGGGCTCGGTGGTGGGCGACACCCCTACTGCACTGAATCTTGATACTCTTTTATGGAAACGTCACAATCAAATAAATCTGATCGGCGCCTGAAAAGGAGCCGCACCGAACGACAAACACTGTATATCACTGGCTTATCCCCAGAACCCATGGTTCCCAAAGTTTTTGATTGTTCAGCCAAATGATGAAAACACGTCCTGTGCAAAAGCGTCGCCATTTCTTGTAGCAAAAGCTCTTGGACAGGTAATAGGCAAATCATATCAAGCAAAGAAATTGAGCTCAGGTTCCATCCAAGTGGAAGTTCATACAAAACAGGAAAGCATATCACTTCAGTCACTGAAAGAGATAGGAGACACACCAGTAACAATCAGTGCACATCGTACACTCAATATTGTAAAGGGTGTTATATCAGAAGAGGAACTGCTTTCCTGTTCGGAATCAGAAATTGAAGAGGCCATGAAAGATCAGGGAGTTGTGACAGCAAAAAGGATAGTCATAAGGAGAGATGGCAAAGAGATCCAAACTAAACACATTGTACTCTCATTCAAGCTTCATTCACTACCCTCAAGTGTCAAAGCCGGTTATCTTAACTGTAACGTGAGACCATATGTCCCAAACCCAAGGCGCTGCTTTAAATGTCAGCGCTTTGGGCATAGTTCACAAGTCTGCCGCGGGAATCTTGTTTGCCCAAAATGCGCCGGAAAAGACCATACTCCGGAAAGCTGTAGTAATCAGTTCCATTGTGCAAACTGTGAGGGAAACCATCCGGTGTACTCAAGATCATGTCCCCGTTGGAAAGACGAGAAACAGATAATTCGAATCAAGACCCAGCAGAATCTCACATACAAAGCTGCAAAGGCACAACTTGACTTTACAAAGAAGGGTAGTTTTTCCGACGTGGTGCGCAGGGGGGTGGCACCACCGAGGAGGTCTGTGGAGATTCAGACCTGATTTCAGGTAACTGAGACTCCACTCCACACCCCCCAGCAGGATGTGGGAGACACTCAAGTGCCTCCCACGTTGCCAGTGGCCAACCAAGAGACTGGCCACAACAAAGGAGCCACGACCTCGTCCAAGGTCGATGGCGCACAGTCTGTCTGGGACGGGAACTTAAAGGTCCCTTCCCAAATATCTCATAGTATGGACGTCGATGAGGATGACTGCATGTCGCAGAAGTCTTCATCGAGTGTATCCAGCTTGCCTGGAAAAGAAAAAAGAGAGAGAACAGATAAAGGGAGAGTAGGGGCTCTAAGCCTAACGACCCTTCCAATGAGCAGCGAAGGCCTGTCCCCCAAAGGGTGCTGCGACCTTAAACATAAGTTATGCTTCAGGTAGTAACTCTTAAGTTGTTGGTCCCTTTAGTTACCATTCACACTCTCATTATGGGGCAAGTATTCCTTCAGTGGAACTGTCGAGGCCTTCACACTAACATAGATGATATACATGACCTGTTTGAAAAGTACAGTGCCGTCTGCTTCTGCTTACAAGAAACATACTTACACGAAGAATATTATAATCCGAGAACGTGTCGTGTCGTCCCTCCTCTGTCCCTTTATCGGGTTCCAAATTTTTTTCACCATGTACCAGCTGGCAAGCACCCTTGCCCTTTTGCCATTATAATCATTTCCGCAGACATAATATTTTTAGGAAGGACCGTACAACTGGGGCTCGTGCATCTGGCGGAGTGGCTGTGGTCCTCCCGCAGGGTATAGCTGCAAGACAACTTCCGCTTGTCACAGACTTGGAGGCAGTTGCCGTTCAAGTCTGCCTTGACACTGTCTTGGCAGTGTGTTCATTATACTTGCCACCATCATCATTAATAGAACAAAGAGAACTTGAAAAGCTATGCGATCAACTTCCTCAGTCCTACATCATCTCAGGCGACTTTAACGCTCACAATCCCTTGTGGGGCAGCTCAAAAGTAGATAGACGAGGGAAAATGTTGGAAAGGGTTCTTCTCTCAAGGCCAATATGTCTCCTAAATTCAGGGTTACCAACATGCATAAATTCTTCAACGCAAAGTTTCTCTTCGTTAGACCTTTCGCTGTGCAGTCCTACACTTTTTTCACGTGTGGAGTGGACAGTTGAGCAAAACCCTCGTGGTAGTGACCATTTTCCTATCATTATAAAATTTCGTGGTCCAACAAATTCTCTAAGGTCACGACCTCCACGATGGAAACTTTCTGAAGCAGACTGGAACTTGTTTCAGAAAGACGCAAACCTTGTGTCATTATCTTTTGAGGACACTAGCATTGAAGAAGCGAATAATGTTATCACGAATACAATAATAAATGCTGCTTTGAAATCCGTACCACAAACATCTGGCCGTCTCCCCAAGCGTCCCAAACCTTGGTGGACAAACGATTGTAAGAAAACACGCAAAGAACAGAACAGAGCTTGGGGTATCTTTCGCAGATACCCCACTCCAGAGAACCTCCTTGCATTTAAAAGAGCACGTGCGAAAGCCAAATGGACGAGAAAGCAGGCAAAGCGCTCTTCGTGGTGCAGTTTTATCTCCTCCTTAACACACAACACTCCATCAAAGGTCGTTTGGGATAGACTTCGGAAAATTAAAGGAGATTATACAGGCGTTTCTATCCCCTTACTTCAAGTAAATGGGGCCCCATGTCAAAACTTGGGCGAGCAGGCTGACCTACTCGGTCAGCATTTTCACAACATATCGAGTTCTTCTCATTATAACAAGAATTTCCTCTCCATAAAGCAACAAGGTGAAAAACAAGCCATCCCAGTCACAGGTGGTGAGAACCTTCAATATAACAAGCCCTTTACCATGGTAGAGCTCCTGAGAGCACTGTCGTCAGTAAAGGTCAGTGCCCCGGGGCCAGACCGCATTGCATATTCTATGCTCACTCACCTGTCAAGCGAATCTAAAGAATGTTTGCTCAAGTTTTTTAATAATGTCTGGGAAAAGGGCCAAATGCCATCAACATGGAAGGTAGCAACGGTCATCCCCTTCCTGAAGCCTGGGAAGGATGCTTCAAACCCAACCAGTTACCGACCGATTGCACTGACAAGCTGTCTGGGAAAAACTTTCGAGAGGATAGTTAACAACCAGCTGATGCACTATCTTGAGGTTAATAACTGTCTTAATAATAACCAGTGTGGTTTTCGAAATGCACGGTCGACAGCAGACCACCTCATCCGGTTGGAATCCACTATTCGAGAGGCTTTTGTCAGAGGAAATCACTGTGCGTCTGTTTTCTTTGACCTAGAAAAGGCCTATGATACTGCTTGGCGGTGTGGTATCGTCCGAGACCTTTACTCATTAGGAGTACGGGGCCGACTTCTCAGTTGCATAACCAACTTTTTACAAGGTAGGACCTTCAGAGTTCAACTGGGAACAACGCTGTCGCGACCTTTTATTCAAGAAAACGGAGTTCCACAAGGTTCAGTACTAAGCGTAACACTTTTTATAGTTAAAATGAACTCAGTAGCGAGCGTTATTCCCTCTTCTATTTCATACTCTTTGTATGTGGCCGATGTACAGATTTCAATATTCGTCCAGAAATTTGAGTACTTGTGAGAGGCAGCTGCAACTCGCAATTAACAAACTACTCAAATGGGCCGATCAAAATGGTTTTAAATTATCTTCAGAAAAAACTGTTTGTGTCCCGTTTTCCAGGAGAAGGGGACTGTACCCAGACCCCACACTGACTATTGATGGTCACGCTCTTGCTGTACGTGAGGAACACAAATTCCTTGGCGTCATCTTTGATAAAAAAACTGACTTTCGTGCTGCACGTCAAGAACTTGAAAGCAAAATGCTTGAAATCTTTAAATATTCTTAAAACCATTTCACACCGTTCCTGGGGTGCAAACAGTGAGACTCTTCGCCGCATATACAGTTCTGTTGTTCGTTCTAAACTAGATTATGGATGTGTTGCATATGGATCAGCACGCTTATCAGTCCTGAAAGCTCTCGACCCAGTGCGCCACCTTGGCTTGCGGCTGGTACTTGGGGCTTTTAGAACCACACCGGTTCAAAGCTTATATGTTGAGTCAAACGAGTGGTCCTTGGAAAGGCGACGCTTTTACCTTGCAGTGTCTTATGGGCAGAGAGTAAGGAGCTATCCACAGCATCCTGCACACTCCACTATAACCAGAACTTGTTTCCAACGGCTCTTTATTAATAAGCCAAATGCTGTGGCTCCATTTAGTATTCGTGTCCAGCGGGATGTAGAACGTTACAATTTTACGAGCTATAATCTACCGCCCTTGTTGTGCAGTAAGCTGGTATCTCCTTGGTATCCACCTGTACAACATGATACAACTCTTCTGAAATTTGACAAACAGAAATGCCCAGCCTTGCAAATACAACAAGAATTTGAAGCCCTCAAGCAAAACTTTGGCGACCATGTCGAAATATACACTGATGCTTCGAAAACAAATACAGGAGTATCATGTGCCATGGTAACTGGCGTATGCACTAAGCCACACCGTTTAAGCAATATTTTGTCAGTTTTTAGTGCTGAGGTTTATGGCATCATTGTTGCGCTCAACCATATCTTGCAAACGCACACATCATCATCGGTTATATACACAGACTCTCTTAGTACAGTTCATGCCATATGTGGTCTCCACATGCACAAAAACCTGCTGGTAAGACGAGCACAGTATCTTGCCAGTCTTATACAAGGAGAGGGCCACAGTTTGCGCATTTGTTGGGTGCCCAGCCATGTAGGCATAAAGAAAGAAATGAGAGCGCGGATCGTGCTGCCGCTGCTGCTCAGGATACCGACATTACGGCATTTGAGATTCCTCTCAGTGATCTCCTGAGAGACCTCAGACATGTTATCAACAAAGAATGGCAAAGCTCTTGGGACACGCAAACTCTGAACAAATTGCACACTATCAAACCACAGATAAGACAGTGTGCACAACACTTCGAAAATCGATTAAATGAAGTTCTGTTCAGCCGTCTGAGAGCTGGACACACCTTCTTAACACACGGGTATCTTCTCCGAGGCAAGCAGATACCACAGCGCGGGCATTGCGGGACAGCCTTGTCCGTTATGCATATACTCATAGTTTGCACTCATCACGAACACCATCGTCAACAACACTTCTCACTGTTTTACAAGTATAGGATTCCTCTTCACCCAGCGCTTTTGCTGGGGGACGAACCTCTCATCAGTTTTAACCATGTGTACAACTTTTTAAGAGACATAAGTTACTAAACGACATGTGAACATGCAAATATTTTCACTACTTTTTACCTTTCCTATTTTGACTTTAAATGAAATCGATTATTTTTAACTAGCTTTGATTCATACCATTGTCGTGGCGCTCTATGGCCAAAGTTGCCTTTGCGCCAATAAAATCCTAATCATCATCATCATCATCAGTTGTCCCCGAGAATTCCTTGTGTTTGCTTGTGTGCTCCTCTGCCTCGAGGTTTCATTTTTCATCATGCTTCACCTGTTTTTGGCCTGCATTTTGACTCTTATTCACGTACTCAGTATTCAATTGATTGCCTGGGAGTCACGCTGAAGTGTCATGCACATTCATTAAATAGACTTTAAGTAGGAGCTTTTCAAGTATTTGAGTACTCTGCTCCCAATTTTATTTTGTTCGTGCCTAGCAACAGCGGCTTAATCATGGCAGTGCACCTCATCCCGGAATCTCACAGTCCTCCATTTGAAGCATCCGAGTAACAGGGAACGAAGCGTAACAGGGAACACCGAGTGGATGGTATACACGACATCACACAACTTGTTGCGGCGCCCTACGGACAACGTAAATAAGAAAGTAATAATAATAATTGGGTGTTTACGTCGCGAGACAACTGAGATCATGAGCGACGCCACAGCGGTCGGTCTGTGGATTGCTTTTGCCCACCTGAGGGTTCTTTAACGTGCGATGAAAGCTCATCACACGGAACCCCGTATTTAACGTCCCTCGCGGAAGACGGCGTGTCTAAGCAACTTGTACCCTGCCACCAAGTTGCTGGCGTCCTCGGCCGGGTTCGAACCCGCGATCTCGGGATGAGAAGGCGAACACGCTACCGACTGAGCCACCGAGGCCCGTAAATAAGAAAGCTTACTGGTGTCTCTCCCTGGTGTTATTGGAAAGCCTCCTCTCTATACTTGTCATGTACAGAGGCTTTGGTTGTTGTCGCTCTCGTCTATATACAAGTAGATGGGTAGAGATCCAGCGAACCGGTAGAATGTAGGAAGGAGTTGCCTCAGGACAGAAGCCGCCGATATTTCGAACAGAGACTGTTCTTCTTCTGGGCACCGTCCTCATCATTGGCATGGTATTTAAAGGGTTAGGTGTGACGTGTTTAAAGGTTCATGCGAATTGTGGGTCAACAGCCCGGAGGGAAGAAAGGTTTCGTACGGGGTTTTACGGCCGGAGTGAATGGCTGCTTTGTTAGAGTGTGGAGGGGATTATGTGAACGTAGTGATCTAGGCTACAGACCGGTTACAGAAAAATGGAAGGTTCACGAACACGTGGAGGAAACGGGACAACAGGCAAGAATTGGCAAGCATAGCGAAAGATAAGGAGGTTAGTGATTACGTGGGGAAAATTCCAGAACCAGCAACGGGTTTTCTTCTTCTTTTTTTTTTTTTTTTTTTTGTAATGCAAAGTTGTGGCATGCAATAAAGAAAGTAGAAAGCAGTGGCCATGCAGAACATAACAGATGATAATGGAGGTAGAAGGGAAAAGCATATTTTATTTGTGAAGTGTTTCTAGGGTGCCTTGTGATTTGTTGATACCGGACGGGTGAAGAGCGTTGAACTTGTATATGAGATAAGACTCCCTATCACGTCTGTCACGTGTGGATCTAAACCCGGTTTCTAGAATATATAGTTTAATGTTGTCAAAATTGTGACCAGGAACGTCGCCGAACACTTTAGTGTTCGGCGACTGCTTTGGGGAGTCTGTTGGACGTGTCGGTTCTGTGTCCGGTAAGGCGGTTGTTCATTTGTTGGCCGGTTTCACCAATGTATTGCATAGAGCAGTCGCCGCATTCAATGCAGTATATGACATTGGAGCTTGTGCATGTGAATGCATGGTTAACGGGGTGGGTGTAATTGCTCGCAGTGCTTTTGATGGAGTTAGCGTGTTGAACGTGCTTGCATGTTTTGCAGCGCGGGAGGCTGCAGGGTCGTGTTCCCGTGTACGGGGTGCTTGTTTTGCTGATTTTGGCATTGACCAAGGAGTCTGCCAAGTTTTTTGCGCGTCGGTATGTCACCTGTATGGGATTTGTGAATATATTGCTAAGTCGGTCACTGCTTTGAAGGAGGAGCTCGTGCTTCTGTAGAATGGCTTTGATGTTTGGAAGTGCGTTGGAATATCTTGTGATGAAGCTTATTTGGCACGCGTCAGGATTTTTTCGGTTTTCCAGAACCTCGTCTCGATCGAGTGTGAGTGCCTTGCGATGGAATTCGGTTAGGAGGGAGTCTGGATCAGTGGCGTAGCCACGGGGGGGCTAGGGGGGGCTCAAGCCCCCCCTACCTGCCACGGACCGACCCACACAAATCGTGCAAATCCGAGAACATAATATATGTGGGGGGGGGGGGCAGTGTGACGATCGCGAAAGTTCTTGCAGTTCATGACGTCTATCTAAGAAGCACTCTTGAATGGTTTTCAAAGTATGAGCTTTTCAAAATACTTCCAATCTCGTGACACCACCTCATTGGTCATAACAGCCTATACATGTAATCGTACTGTGAACGTCTAAATCAACTATTTTCGTTCCTTTTTAATCCTCAGTTTGCAGTGTGCACAAATATGTGTGTGTTGTCGACACAGGATCAGCGAGGGGGGGGCGAGTTTTCGTACCGAGCCCCCCCTACCTTGGAGGTCTGGCTACGCCACTGGTCTGGATAGTCCCTTTGGGCAAGTGTACTGCAGAGTTCGTCAAGCTTCTCAGCGTAATCTGTGTCGTTTGAACAAATTCTGCGTAGTCTTACACTCTGCCCATTAGGAATTCCAACCTTACAGTGACGCGGGTGGTGACTCTTGAAGTGAAGGTATTGTTGTTTGTCAGTTGGCTTTTTGTACAGGGTTGTGATGAGGTTGCCGTTGTCTAGTGATATTGTGGTGTCGAGGAAGTTAATTAAGTGAGTTGACTGTTGTGATGTGAACTTTATGTTGCTATGCGCGGTGTTCAGTAGATCTATGAACTTTTGAAATTCATGTTCCCCGTGTTCCCATATTATCAGTATATCATCGATGTATCGAAGGTACACCGTGGGTTATATACAAGTCGTCTATATACAAGTCATTCTATTTGTCCTGCACGAGGTCATTTACACTTCACTTGGTGTTCACGGTCACAATGCTCACGTGAAAATCTATCAACTGTACTGCGTCGACGGGGCTCATAGAAGATGACGGATAAGGCACAACAATGACGGCCTTTGGTGTGACAATCAAGAACGGATTCAAATACAATCCTCAGAACGCTACAAGTTCATTCCATACCAGTTTCGGACTTAAAATCATTTTCATCAATCGAATAATATTAAACATTCAATATGAATATGTCAAAAATGTTTGTTTAAGCCAGATTTATCAAATGCGTTGCCAAAAGGTCCTTTGTGACGTGAAAGAGAAATAGAAATTCTCCGCCTAATATGTTATCATGCACCGTCCCGTACGTTAGCCACAGATGGAACACTGACATACGCATTGTAACTGATGTTTACAGTGGGCACCAGGGGCAAAAGGAATAGAATGCTCTGGGAGTGGGCGACTTTTGTCACTCAATACAAATGGATACCTTCTTCCCGAACAGTGCAAACACCAGAAAGTGCCATTGAGAGAGGACGTTGACACTTTTCTGGAATCACCGCTTCTGCAAGATTGGTTCGAGCTGATCGTTTCCGGATCTGGTATCATCTCATATGGCCCAAGTGATCAGAACGCCCAAATGTTCATAATACCCGAAAACATTTTGAGCGTTTGGGTCAAATGAACAGGGCAGGGTAAGTTGTCCAGAAGGCCGAAATGCCCAGAAAGCCAAAATAGTCATATGGCCCAAATGGTCATATGGCCCGAAATCCTGGAGGGAAGACTAGGAGTGACCAAGACATTTACTTTGCTCATATGAGCAATATTAATTAAATGCGGAATGCGTCAGAGAAGAAAAGGGTATCTGAACAAAAAAAGAAGTTCCCTGAAAAAGTCCTGCGTAGGATAATGACGCGCATGTGATAATATTAGATGACGCGCTGGACTTCTTCAGATAATTTTTTTAATGTATAACGGCGCCTATACACAGAAAGATACGGTACTTTTATCAGTGCAAGTTTTGGGACCCTGAGGCAACCGAAGCCTTTCTTTCAGGTGAGGGAGGGTTGGGGTTGGCCTAGTTGAATGGGGAAATACACTTCTGTTGTTTGCGGTTCCATGACCTCACAGGTCAATCCGATGCCTTTCTCGGGTCATGTGACCATTTCGGCCATATGACCATTTGGACCTTCTGGACGGGTCCAGGAAGAAATGCCCCCGAAAAAAATGTCCCCGGAAGGAATGCCCCCGGAAAAATTGTTCCCCGAAAAAATGTCCCCAGAAAAAATGTCCCCTGAGGAAAATTCACTTTTGGTACGCGTGGACTGGTTGACTTCGGACGTTGACTTTTTACTAGGACGGAGTGAATGTTTGGGTTTTTGAGCACCGAAGTGAGTAATTGTATATCCTATTCCATTTCCGAATCAAATATGGAATTCAATGTTCGAATTCCAAATCGAATTGATGCTTCTACTAAACCGAATATATTTGAATAGGCTCGAAGCTGCATATGTAACGCCGGCACATGGAGGGCAAAAAACGAGTAAGCGCTATACTTACGCATACTTTACGCATACGCATTTCTTTTTCGGAATCTTTCGTGCAGCCACATACCATGCCTGGAATGGAAAACCAGCTATAAATAACAGTGTATTTGAATGACTTCCTCTTGAAGTATTTATTCTAATCAGATATGCTTTGTGCCTACTATGGTGCGCGAAGGCACATAAGTACAACATTTGCAGACGTTCGACGTAAGCAGTTCTTGGGGATCAATTCAAGTACGCCGACTTGCGCTTTTATTTTTGAAGAAATACGACGACAAATTTTAACAAATGAAATATGGGTCACAATGATACGAGTAAATGCTGCTGTACGGTGATGCATTATCGGTATCTTATCGTCTTCGAATAAATTTGTTGTTCCTAAACGCGCAACCAACTAGAAACGGCGCAAACCTACAAACGGATACCGAGTTACATCTATTACAGGCACTTCAGCTGTTTTGATTAATTTAAATTACTCTTATGAGAATCCAACTATGTGTGGACAGCACACTACTAAGACAGGCAATCTACGAAAGCATTACTCACCAGAATTCCTGCTTGACTTGGTCTTGGTCAACACTGCGCGATATACGTTGGGGCTGTGGCGATTCATTCAACTCGATTTTTACCGGAACAACAGGCGCTGCTCGAAAGACAACGACGGAAAATAGAGAGCCGCTATAAAGTCCGCTAATTTGCACATTACAGCACTACAAAGCGATATATGAACACATCGTAAACAGCAAGTCAACCACTCGCTCACACACACAAGAAACGAGGTACCCAACGTTGCTAGACACCATCCGAACTCCGAAGTGAGAGTAGCAAAACAACAAGATATCAAAACACGAAAGGAAGAGTATTGATCCCCCCTCCTTCTATAGCATGCAAAACGTGATTTGCGCTGAGATGAACATATATGTTCATGGCGCGAGTAATTTTCACTTTTCACTGATCCAAAGGAGGTCACGTGGGATTGCTCGACGCTTGTGAAATCAACAATGAAAATGGCGAAACGAAACTTGTGAATCGTGCATTTGCTCTTCATGGTAGCTGCCAAAAAATCGAATCAAACTTATGGGACACTGGATTACAGGTATGTTGGCATCTTTTTCATTCCTGCATACCATTACACTATGCGTGAATACATGGTGTCATGTCATGGGTGTCATGTCTCACGATGCTGGGGAAGTAGTTGCAAGGGGAAGTGTGCATGGTTCTAGACTTTTAATTTTTGATCGCGTAATCGAAATATCGGCACCTCTCGCATTGTGGCTTGCATGTGACCAACCAAGTGCTGTTCCCTTACTAGCGCTTCCTACAAACGACAAAACGAAACATGTGGGAATGTATATTTTTGATTACTCATATGTAACAAGAAAATGTATCGTTTTCAGGTTGCTGCCACTACTCCATGTGCCCGCAATTGTCTTGCGTGTATGATTACACTAACGGCGTCGCCCACCACGGCGGAAGTGTTTTGCGTACACGCGTTTCAGCATGAAGCCTGCAGGTAACATCTGATGTTTACCCTTCGGATATTCTGAATTTACATATTGTAGCTTAGAAGAATTCCGAATGCCCAGAGTGACACACACTTTTAACATTGTGACATCGTGCAATGGCATAAGCTCTAATGTAGTGCCCCACGAAAATGAACAAGGGGTAGTGGTTTATCCAGAATCCCAAGCACGAGAAGGGTGTTGGAAAAAATTGTTGGAATAGTTACGTCATTACAGCTTAACATATCATTACAGACATATCTGAAGCTGAAATCGCAAGGGCACCCCCTGTAGGGGGTGCACAGGCAAAAAAGTTAGGGGGGTCTGGATAAAGCACTGATGATGGGGACTCCTCCACCCCATGTCAAGCCTCATAAAACACCTCTGAAATAGTTTCCTGGCTATGCAGCTGCATTGTTATGACGCAATTGTCATTGTTGTCCATAATTCTTGAATATGTTTCGAATATATGAAAAAAAAAGTCTGCTTGACAGCATATGTCTTATAGTCATCATCAAACAAGAGCATATGTCATTTTGTTCAGTGGCTTATGTACTTTTTTGTAAATTTCAGGTGGACGTAAATTGTAGAAGGCAGCTAGTGGGGGAGAAGATCATGGTCATAGGTCATGTGACTCCTGGAGCTCCCAGTGGGTTCCCTTGTGGAGTACTTTTCAGAACACACACACACACACAGTTTGCTCACAGAACCAACGAGTAGGATGTTGCTTGAATACTGAGAGAAAATGGCGTAACACATACAAATATCGTGTGACACATATGACAATAAAAACATTTTTCACGAGGGATGCATGAAACACTGTCGCAATATTGTGTGCATGAACCATTGTGTGTGACACAAGCCCTGGGGGCACACCGCCTCGGACACATTTTGGGAAGCATAAAACACAGTATATACAGAGCTACTATGGTGGATGCTTCTTTTTTCTTTTTGGCCGTTATGAGACATCTTCGGCCGTAATGAGACTACCTTCGGCCGTAATGAGACTACCTTCGGCCGTATTGAGACTTTGGCCGTAACGAGACACTTGGGGATTAAAGGATTTTCGGCCGTAATGAGACTTTCGGCCGTAATGAGATGTTACCATCTCATCCACCGAACTGAGTCATCCATGGGGTTGAGACATCCACAGAGCTGAAAGGCCCATGCCGCGCCATCTCATCCGCCGAGTTGTTTCATCCAACGTGCTATCTTATCCACCAGTGGATGCGGTGACACGGAATCCTGTCGTGTGTATGAGAGGTGCTGTTCTTCTTTCTAATAGTATTCCCTGTACAGATACCAGGACTGGAAGGTTTTTGATCCCCCCATTATTTCCTCTGTTCTTGGAAAACCACTACAACACAAATGGCGAATACAAAGCGGAAAGTATACTGACGCTTTTATAAAAAAAAAAAGATGCGTTTACCCCAGCTTGACGCAATAACATTCATGAACGATAAATAATCATAGCTGTCAGTACATCATCAGTACACAGTGATAGAAAAGTATAGCTGGATAAATAAGTAATCGGCTCATTGTGTACTGAGGGTGCCACCTGTACGGGTGGTGAAACGTCTACTTTTTATTTCTTAAGTTATTGCGTCAAGCCGGAGTAAACACAGTTTTTTTACAGTACGTAATCTCCCGGCTGTTGGTGTATTTTCTAACATTTTTGTTCCGCACCTTTGTACTTCCTTGACCTTGTAATAAATGCTTTCAACACAAACAGCTGCAAGTTGAGTCGTCCATCCGCGTCGTAGCTAAACGACGGCTCTTCAAATTATCATGTGTCCGTGTCAGTAGTGTTTATCAGGTTTACCAGCGAAAAATCTCCAGAAAGAGACGCTCTCTCATAAGTGCATACGTGGTCTCTCAGTACATTAAAAGTGAGGCGAAATAGTGACACAAAAAGCTTCTGAGTGTTACACTGAGCATACACTTGAACTGTCACACAACACGCCGGATTCATTTTGCCTAAACGTCGTTGTTGTAACTTTTCTTTTCACTTTTCCCGGGGAAAAGAACGCACACCGAATTGTCCGTTCACCGAAATGTCCTAGACGGTCCGGGTTGAAAGCCGTTTGATCGAAGGCGTTTGATCGACGCCGTTTGTTCGAAGAGAGTTCAAAGCTCCATGCAGTGTGTTGTCCGCACCTCTTTTTCTGCAACTTTTGACTCGAGCACATGGTGCAGGCAATCCTCTGCTTTTTTTATTTTTATTTTTTGCAGCCGACGAGGGGAGACCATTGGTTATTTGCAGACGCATTTACGAACAGCACAGTTGAATAGAACAGTGGGGAGGAATCCGGCGAACCAGTAGGACACATATTGAAGAAAGTGGCCTCAGGTTGGAAGCAGACGATAGTCTGTGCTTCTTCTCGGCACCCTTCTCATTGCTGACGGCAGTGATTTCCCCAGAAATTCACTGCTTGGTGGGGGGGGGGGGGGGTAGCTTGGTGAAGGTTCCACTTACGGAATTTTTCTTACACACGGAAAGAATCATGGCACAGTGGTGGCATATCTGTGCAGGTTTCCCATTTTATTTGTACATGTTATTGCGTTAAAGGAGCTCTGAAAGCCATCTAAAAAAATTTCCGTTCCGAACGCGTTGTGGAAGCAGGTAACTTAACTTGATGATTAACACGAAAATTTTCTCTGTGCGCGATGTTTTTCGTAGAAAAAAAGACACTTGAACATCGCCGCGCGTGTTCCCTCTCGACTCGCTCCTCCGGGTCAAACGAGGAGGAGAAAGAAAAAAACGTCATTGGTGACGTAATAAAAGTGGTGCGAAAGCGGGGACCGCGCTTCTATCCAGGTCAGTGCTGACTGGTTTTCTTTTCTTTCTTTCCGTTTTCTTTCACCCTGCTTTCTCTTTGTCAAGGGATGAATAAGGGAGGACCTCGATATTCATGGTCGTGAAACCCCCGTTCTCGAAATTCATGTTCTGGAAACAAGGAAAAGGGGAAATGCTGCTTCGTAAGATGTTATGCCGCGATTAAGAACATAACATCACTATTTAACCACTCAAATTCAAGAATTTTCTATATGTGTTCAAGTCGCCTTAGCGAACGAAAGACACATTTAGAAGCCATTTGGCTTAGCAGGGCGGCATGTTGGTTGGTTAGTTGTGTGCTTGCAATATTATGGGTGGGTTAGTCACAGTTTGCCGTTGGCAGTTTTCCGCGCGCAACATGTGCATTTTATAGTCAGCTAAAATTTACGCTAGTGACGTGTTGTTCCAGTGCACGCTGATATGTCGTCGGACGCAAACTTAACCGGCGTTGTCGGTCACTATATGGTGGATAAAACTGATGCACTATATGGTGACAAAACAAATGGCGCCGAGAACGGATGAACTCAAACTTGCGTGTCTGCGTCGTCCACATTTGTAGTCTGCATCGGCCAATTCTCGTTTAGCTCGATGGTTGGTAAGGTGACCATAAATTGTGGTGGTCTTATGACACTGCTTGGCTATGTTGGTGTGTAACTCAGGCAATGAATGTTTAACTCCTGATGCCACGATGTGCCGGCGACGGCATATTGCGATAGATTTCACTGGATTGTATCTGGCAACGTATGGAGAAGAACACTCCTCCAGCTGAATAAGGAATTAACTGAATGGCTAACAAAGTTGCTAGTCAAAGTGACGGGCACTAGTGACCATAGCGAATTAGTGATATAGCGTATATTGATACAATGACATAGCGGACGGAATTAGTGGTCATAGCCATGCAGCGATCATTTCGAGGCGTGAAGTGAAGCAGCGCTTAGTGCCGCACTGTGTTTATACGTATTGCCACCAACAACACAACAAGAAACAGTCACCACGATAACGAACAGCATACAAAACACAGACACGGACAGAACAGCGTTCAACTGGCACCTGAAGTTTATTTTCATAATCCACCTACTCCGGAAGGTCGCTTTAGGGAAAGCAAGGTCAAGCGGGGAGAGGTTGACCGATTTTTGGTTGACTTCGCTCGGGGAGTTCAATGAGGAAGCCTCTACAATCTCACGGTCTAACCTTGAACAGTGTCTGTAGACCAGTCTTCGTTTACTGTATCTGATAAACCAAAGAAAAAGAAAAAGAAACGTCTTCCACCGTTGCAGCGGGGTTCCGAGTGAAAAATAGCAGACGACGTTCTTCGAAACCAATCAGGGGCTCCACCTTTCTCACGTCAAAATGACGCAAGCGGCTCGACGGCTCGTTCCGGGTATTGCCACCGTTGCGCACGGTCGCGATTTTCAAAATCGAATTCTGGGATATTAATGCACCTGTTGATAGTATTACTTCGCATGGTGCATTTTAATATGCTTATTAACCACTTGGTTAAAAAAAATGCTAGTGATTAAAGAGCTTTCCTAGCTCCTTTAAAGCACAGTACGTTAGAAAACAGATTCATTATGAAAGGCATTTCAACATTAAGATGCATAATCGCACGACCGACAAAGAAAAAAGTATGCACCTTGTCTCACGAAGCTCAACGAATACCTAGCAACCAACGGTGAAAACCTTAGACGAAAAAAGCAGAATACCTCGCTTGATTGAGTTAAGCGCAAATGGTTCTTGATGATCCACATTGAGTTTGCGTGCCCGTACGCATTTTTGTTCGTATATGCGCGCAATATATGCATTGAACAGTCACTTTCAAATGATTTTGGACAAATGCATGGTACGATCATTTGCATGACTGCGGTCCTACAGCCCAAGTTACAGGATGTAATTCGCTGCGCCGGACTCACTACCAGAACGTGTTGGTGGCCGAGCTGGGTGGGGTCACCTGAGAAATTTCAGGGGGGGGGGTTGCAAAAATGCAGGGAGGGTGTACCATCTAGCCATCTAACCATCTAACCATCTACCATGTCTAGGGAAATCCCTGGCTGACGGTATATTTAAAGGGGATCTGAAGTGGATCTGAAGGGATCTAAAGTGGATCTGGATCTGAAATGGGATAGCCATACGAGCGCGAAAGTGTGGGAAGTCTGTGGATGCTAAGGAGGAAAATTAGGGTACATATCTGCAGTCTGAGATCACTACACATGTACGCTATCCGAAAAAATAGAGAAAGTACAAAGATCAGCTGCCCTACTCATCTTGTCCAGGTTTCGGAGGACTCGTTCAGTTACATGTATGTGCAAGAACTAAATTTAGATTCACTCGCACATATGCGCAAAGCAAATAAACTAAAGCTGTTCTTTCTCCTATACAATGGTTAGTTGATTACAAACATTAATGATACATTGTTAAAATTTGTCCACGTTCGACGTGAATAAGACATTCAAGAATGTCACTGTTTATTTTATTTACTTATTCGTCAAAAATGTTTATTATTTGATATGAATTATTTGACAAAGGGGTGGGGGATTAATGGTTAAAGTAATGTATGGCATGTTAAATGTTCCTAAGGATAACGTCATTTAAAACTGAAGCTTTCCTTTGTTCTTTTCTTTTTTCATCTTCAACGCTCCAGCTGAAGCAATAAATAAAATCAATCAAACGACCGCTGCCGTTTCGATCAAACAGCTTTCGACCAAACGGCGTCCGATCAAGTGTCCCGGAACAGTCCTAGACCCATTCTCCTGTCGTGCGTTTTCGGGAACGCTGACCTGAAGGAAGGAAATGGGACGGGTACACTGGGAGGCAGTCGGGAGAAGCCGATTGTTTTACACCCGAATATTGTGACGAGAGTGTACAGGGCACAAAGGTATCCACCAACAGCGCACGTGTTGGACTCAGACACTTGACTGTTGCAAGCGAAGATGGACGTCCAGTTTATTGCCACACAAAAGGGAAAAGACGCGTTGCATGTTGACGGTTACAAGTATGTTTTTCAACGGCACAACCTGATGTATACCACATGGCGATGCAAGGAATATTGGAGCACAAACAACTACCCTGCTGTAGCTCGGACGTTTGAGAGGCACCTCCAGGAAGTCACTGGTAAGCTACACCACACAGCTCTCTATTTAGGCTAGAAACTTCTGCACAATATGCAACCTAACGTCCTCTCACTGCGCCACCTGATTTGTTATAGCTAGGGATCACAGTGTGCCGTGTCAGCCGCGGGAAAATGAAAAAAGAAAAAGAAAGGATGGAGAGAGCACAAAGATCATGCAATTTGGTGATGATGATGATGATGATTAAGGTTTTTTTGGCGCATTAGCGACGAAGGCCATAGTGCGCCAAGACAATGGTATGGATGGTTAGTAGTTTAAAAGGATTATTTCAATTAAAAAATAATAATAAAATAAAATAAAACAATATGTATGAGCCTAGATGTGCTTTAAATACCCAGTGTCTCTTAAAAACATGTATATATGGCTAAAATCGACTAAAGGTTCATCACCGAGTAGAAGAGCAGGGTGAAGAGGGACCTTGTATTTGTAAAAGAATGGAAAGTGTAGGTGGCGATGATGTTCTAACAGTGGGCATGTTATGAGTAGATGTATGATAGATAGGTCTGTTCCACAGTGAGGGCACTGAGGCGTGTCGTCCCTTCGTAGCAAATGCCCATGAGTTAAAAAACTGTGCCCAATCCTCAGACGGCTCGATAAAACTTCATGGTGGCGGTTTTCAAAATCTTGTGTAGGTTTGCATAGGCGAGGTTTTACTGTGTGCAGTTTGTTTGTTATCTGCTTATCCCAAAAAGCTTGCCAATCCGTGTGGATGGCTTTCTTCAGTTGCTGCAGCAACTCATTAAGTGGAATCTCAAAAGGAGTTATATCGTTGCCTAAAGCAGCAGATGCAGCGCGGTCTACTTTCTCATTGCCGGAAATTCCGACATGTGTAGGTTTGCATAGGCGAGGTTTTACTGTGTGCAGTTTGTTTGTTATCTGCTTATCCCAAAAAGCTTGCCAATCCGTGTGGATGGCTTTCTTCAGTTGCTGCAGCAACTCATTAAGTGGAATCTCAAAAGGAGTTATATCGTTGCCTAAAGCAGCAGATGCAGCGCGGTCTACTTTCTCATTGCCGGAAATTCCGACATGGCTGGGTACCCAGCACAGTCTCAGCTGGAACCCTTTTTCTTGTATGATGCTGGCCAGGAATTGTGCGCGTCTTGCCAGGAGGTTTTTATGTGATTGAATACTGCAGATGGCACGTAACGAACTCAAAGAGTCTGTGTAGATTACTGTGTGTGTCATGTGTGTTTGTAAAACATGGTTCAGTGCTATGATAATACCATAGAGTTCTGCAGTAAAAATTGAAAAGACATTGTTTAGGCAATGCGCCTTTGTGCACGAGCCACATACCATAGCACATGACACTCCTGTGGAAGACTTTGAAGCGTCAGTATATATCTCGGTGTGGTCTCCAAAGCTCTCCTTGAGAATCAGAAATTCCTGCTGGATTTCTGTGGTGGGTGTTTCCCTTTTATTAAACTTTGCAAGTGAAACGTCATATGCAACTGGTGGTTGCCAGGGAGGAGTCAACTTACTGGCAACCAAGGAAGGTGACTTGTAACTGAAAAAGCCATAACATTCGACGTCTCGTTGTACACGAATGCTGAAAGGTGGCACAGCTCTGGGTTTATTAAGAAACAGCTGTTTGAAGTTGCTCCGTGTCACTGAAGGAAACGAAGGATGCTGAGGGTGGCCTCTTATTCTCAAACCATAGGACAAGGTAATACAAGACCTTCCCCTCCCTAACGACCACTCATTTGCCTCTGCGTACAGACTATAAACAGGGGTGGTTCGGAAAGCCCCCAGCGACAGTCGCAAACCAAGGTGGTGTACTGTGTCGAGGGCCTTTAGCGTGGACGGTCGTGCTGACCCATAAGCAGGGCATCCGTAATCCATTTTAGAGCGGACTACAGACCGGTAAATGCGAAGGAGTGTTTCCCGATCAGCACCCCACGACCTGTGGGATATTACCTTGAGTATATTTGTGGACTTTAAGCATTTGTTTTTCAAGTTCCTGATGTGTGCCCCAAAAGTAAGCTTTCTGTGAAACACAACACCGAGGAACTTCTGTTCAGTGCGTACGGGCAGGTTTTGACCATTGATGGATAGTATCGGGTCTGGGTACAGACCCCTTCTCCTTGAAAATAGAACACAAACAGTTTTCTCGGGTGAGAAACTAAATCCGTTTTGACTTGCCCATTTAACCAATTTGTTAATTGTAAGTTGGAGCTGCCTTTCGCATGTACTCAGGTTTGTTGACGAATAAGAAATCTGGACGTCATCAACATATAAGCAATAGGAAATGGACGGGGGAATTGCAGCAGCTATTGAATTCATTTTTATAATAAAGAGAGTAACACTAAGCACACAGCCTTGGGGAACTCCATTTTCCTGCATGAAAGGACGTGAAAGAGTTGTCCCCAGTCGGACCCTAAACGTCCTTCCCTGGAGGAAATTCATCAGGCAACGTAGGAGTCGCCCTCGAATGCCAAGCGCATAGAGATCCCTGATAATACCGTAGCGCCAGGTGGTATCATACGCTTTTTGGAGGTCAAAAAACACTGACACACAGTGATGCCGTCTCACAAACGCCTCACGAATTGTGGATTCTAGTCTAACTAGATGGTCCAACGTTGAACGTGCAGGTCTAAAACCACACTGGTAGTTATTAAAGTAGTTATTGTCCTCTAGATAGTACGTCAGCCGGTTATTGACCATTCTTTCGAATGTCTTACCGAGGCAGCTAGTTAATGCAACAGGTCGGTAACTTGTTGGACTGGACGCATCTTTCCCGGGCTTTAAAAAAGGAATGACTGTGGCTACTTTCCATGCTGATGGCATCTGTCCCTTGTCCCAGACCGTGTTGAAGAACTTCAATAGATGCTCTTTGGAATCATTGGACAAATGACTAAGCATTGGATATGCAATGCGGTCTGGTCCAGGAGCGCTGACTTTTACTGAAGCCAGCACTCGTTGGAGTTCTACCATGGTAAAAGGCTGGTTGTACTTGTAGTTGTCACCACCCGTAATTGGAATTGTTTGCCTTTCGGCTTGCTCCTTAATACGCAGGAAGTTTCTATCATAATGTGAGGAGCTCGATACATCAGAGAAATGTTGACCAAGGACGTTAGCCTGCTCTTCTAGGCTCTGACACGGTATGCCATTAACCTGAAGCAGGGGAATGGAAAAACTAGTGTAATCACCCTTAATTTTTCGAAGTCTATCCCACACAACCTTTGACGGTGTTGTGCGCGTTAACGAAGAGACAAAGTTACGCCACGACGTCCGTTTTGCTTGTTTTCTGGTCCATTTTGCCCTGGCTCGTGCCCTCTTGAATGTCAGGAGGTTTTCAGGAGTGGGGTATCTGCGGAAGATACCCCATGCTCTGTTTTGTTGCTTTCGTGTCTGTGTGCATTCATCCGTCCACCAAGGTTTGGGACGCTTGGGGAGCCGGCCAGATGTCTGCGGGACAGACTGTTCAGCGGCATTTATGATGGCCGTTGTGACAAACTCGTTTGCCTCTTCAATAGACATGTGTTCAAAATATGAAGAAACAAGCTTTGCCTCGTTCTGGAAAAAGCTCCAGTCAGCCTCTTGAAGTTTCCACCTTCGCGGTCGCGTCCAGATGGAATTTGTAGGACCACGAAATTTCAAAACTACCGGGAAGTGGTCACTTCCACGAGGATTCTGGTTCACGGTCCAGTCCAGACAATGGAAGAGGGAAGGACTGCACAGTGAAATGTCCAAGCAAGAAAAACTTTGTGTTGAGGAGTTGACGTATGTAGGCAGCCCAGTGTTCAAAATGCAAAGGGACCTTGAAAGAAGAACTCTCTCCAACATTTTTCCTCGCGTATCCAGTCTTGCGCTGCCCCATAAAGGATTGTGGGCATTCAGGTCGCCCAGAATCATGAATGGCTGTGGGAGTTGATTACACAAGTTTTCAAAATCTCTTTGTTCTATTAATTCTGATGGGGGAAGGTACAGTGAACATATAGTGAAAACCCTATCGAGGCACACTTGAACAGCAACTGCTTCCAACCCTGTAACAAGTGGGATTTGTTTTACAGACACAGATTGCGGAAGGACTATAGCCACACCTCCAGACGCACGTGTGGTATTTGTACGGTCCTTCCTAAAAATAGTATGTCTGCGGAAGGGATTGAAACTTTGTTCCTGAAGGTAGGTTTCCTGTAAACAGAAGCAAGCTGCAGTGTATTTTTCAAAGAGATTGTGTACATCATCTATGTTAGTGTAGAGGCCTCGACAGTTCCACTGAAGGATTACCTGTCCCATAATGAAAGTAGTGATGAATAAGAACAAAGAGAGACTGTACATTATGTAGGAGGTGTACCCCTTGGGGGGGCTGCTTGTGTTTCCCTAGGGACGTACTGCCCCTGCCTCGGCCTCCTTTTTTCGTTCTTTGTTCCTTCCATGGGGAAGGATTGGGGGGAAGGCTTGACGATGATTTCTGCGACATGCAGTCATCATCGTCAACATCCATCGTGTGTGTGGCAGTCTGGGATGAGCCCCCTGTGAGCCCGTCCCAAACTGACAGCTCGCCATCAACCTCCGTAGAGGTTGTGGCCGCTACTTCCCGGCTGCCCACCTGAGCAGCTGGTGCCAGCGGAAGCAAGCTCTCCGCAGGCTTTTCTTGTGTGGGGGGAGTGTGGGGTGGAGACCCAGAAGTCTGCGTCTCCACAGATTTCCGCAGTGGTGCCACTCCCCGGCGCACCACTTCGGAGAACGTGCCTTTTTTGGCAAATTCTACCTGTGTTTTTGCGTCTTTATACGAGATATTCTGCGTCACTTTTACTTTGAGTACTTCCTTCTCTTCCTGCCAACGGGGGCAGGACCTGGAGTAGACGGGGTGGCTCCCTTTGCAGTTCGAACAGCGGACTTCGTTTGCACAGGATTCTGCAGAGTGGTCCATGCCAGCACATTTTGGACAGATCGCCTGTCCTCGACAGACCTGCGACCCATGTCCAAAACGCTGGCACTTGAAACAGCGTCGCGGATTCGGGATATACGGACGTACATGGCAATTAAGATACCCTGCTTTGATGGTCTGAGGAAGCCTGTGCAATTGAAAGGAAAGGACAATGTGTTTCGTCGGGATGTCTTTACCATCCCGACGCATCACAATTCTCCTTGCTGTCACAACGCCTTGGTCTTTAAGTCCTTCCTCGATCTCAGTGTCTGAGCAGTCAAGGAGTTGAGACTCTGAGATGACGCCCTTCACGATGTTAAGTGTTCGGTGTCTGGTCACAGTGACTGATATATCAGAAATTTTATTAAGTGAAAGGAGAGGGGAACTTTGTTGCCTTGTGGTCACTTCAATTTGTAGATCTCCTGTGGTCAGCTTTCGAGCATTATAAGATTTCCCTATTGTCTTTTCTAACTCTCTTGCAACCGTGAATGGTGATACCTTAGCCATAGGTTTGGTCTCATCTTCCGAGTGGACTATGAGGAGCTTCGCAAACCAAGGTTCAGGAGTCAAGTCGAGAATTTGCATAGCTGGTGCATCGGTGCAGCGCCTCTTTTGGCGCTGATCATGTTTTTTTGTACGAGAAGAATCCATAAAAGAGAAGACTGATTCAGTGCAGGAGGTGTGTCGCCCACCATCGAGCCCAACCAGGGAACGTGTCCCACACGTTAACACTTGCCTCTGCACTATACCCAAGTGCAGCTTCTGGAGAGTGAAAGACTGCCCAAGGTTGACCCTTGCCGCCAAGGATGGTGAAAAGAGGAAAAGGAGAGAAAGAAGGAGACCAAGGAAGAGAAAGTAATGAAAAGGGAGATGGCGACTAGCTGAATAATCCTGGCCGGGCCTTCCAGGACCACCCGTCTATGGGAAGCAGGGGCCAAAGTGGTGTATTGCTTTCCCAGAGGGGCCCCGAAGGGTCCAAAACAACCTCAGGGTCCACTCAACCGCCAGGTTCCCCCTTTCCCCAGACACGGGAAAGCCACGCACAGCTATACGTGGGGGTCTCCCTCCTGCGGCGACCCAACCGTTGGTGCAGGAGGGGGCTACTGCGGCTGCTGCCGGGCGATGGGGGCGCCACTTTCCCGACGCCGGGATACAATTTGGTCACGGAAGGACAGATCTTTTGTTCCGAAGGGGTAGTCATAGGCTTTGACGCTAAGAAGCGTGAATTTTATTTCTTCTTTGCGGTGTAAATTGTGCTACAGTGTATCTTGTGAGCAGTCAGCTCCCCATAGAGACATTTTTGCACTTTTATTCTGTAAGGTGCAGCGATGAAACGACGTGATGATCTGACGGACATTGTCAGGAATGAGCATGGTTTCTCGATATTGAAATTGACTACTACGTCTCACAACATGACTGGTGCTTGTGTTCAAGGATATCACACTCACCCCCCCCCCCCCCCGAACCTGCTCGCGCAAGAGAGGACAGGCTGCGCGAAAGTCTAAAACAGAGGACTCCAGAGCAGCCACACATGGCAGCTCTTGAAATTTATAACCAAGAAACTGTGGGCCTCGATAGGCTTCAGGTAAGTAGAATGCAGAAGCAGTAACATTAAGCAGAACCCAACTGCTGTTATTACTATACGTTATGTGTGTTCTTTATGCCACAACATGCAAACTTGTTGGGTGTGGTGACAAGCATCCTTCACAAACGTTACCAGCAAAAGATCAGGTGGTATGGTTGTTTCACACAACATTGGAGCGCGAGCTCAGCGTGGTAAAGTGGTAATTTTTTGTGTTGAGTGTTTTTTAGCAGAAAAAAAAGAAAAGAGAGAGAGAGAGAGAAAAGCATTCGTGTGGCGTACGTTACTGGAAATAGTTGCGATGACTGTTTCTCAATGCGCTCTGCAACTTCCGCGTTTACACTAGGTTCTAATGTCAATTAGTAAAAAGTCTGTAAATGGGTTAGCCTGTCCAACTAAGAGCAATACAAAAATTACTGGCAATCACATTAAGCATCTTAACTTTTTTCTAAACCCTTAGTGCATGTTTGCTGAGGCACACTGTATAATAGAGTATTAGCACAGTTTACTGAAGGAACAAACACGATACAACAACACACAGACAGATTCAACTAGAAAGAAAGAAAAAGCTAGAAAGAAAAGCCTCAGAAGAATACAAAGATGAGCACTCTATTTACATCAGGAATATTCCAGAAAAGAGAGAAAAAAAAAATGGGCCACAACACCATATTTCCAAATGCAAAATACTGAAAGGAAATAGGCTTTTCAACAGTAGAGAAGCTAATATGGGAGTGCTTGCTCATTCCAGGTAGGCGATGAAGTACTCGCCTCGCTACCATCATATCATACACTGCAAGGTACGATATACAGAGAGAGGAGGAGAAAGCAGCCTCCCTTGCCACGGACAGCTGCAGACATCGAACTCAGTGGCCATTACAGCCGCACAGTCAATGGAAGAAGATTCTTCCTTTTTAGTGAAGCAAACAATGGCAAATACACTTTATGTTTTTCAACTGATGAGCAGCTTCGGCAGCTGTCCGAGGCAAGAGAAGTGTTTGCCGATGGCACTTTCTTTACGTGCCCTGAGCTCTTCCATCAGCTTCTCACCCTAAGTATTGACAAAGATGGCAAACACCTGATCGTGGCATTTCTCTTCATGAGCAGCCGAAGCAGGGAGGATTATGTGTTTGCCTTTCAAACGCTGCTGCAGAAGATGCAGGATAGAACCTGTAGTATACGCGCAGTGACTTTGAGCAGGCCCTCATCGCAGCACTATAGTCAGTGTTCACACCTGCTCGACATCGGGGATGCCATTTCCATTTTGGCCAAGCAGTGTGGCGAAATGTTCAGGCACATGGCTTAGTTACTGTGTACGAGCAGAATGAACAATTCCGAACCTTTGTTCGGCAAATGGTCAGCCTCGCATTCTTGCCTGTTGCATTCGTACGCAATGCATGGGATACGCTGAAGAGGACTGCATCCCAACTGCCCCGCGTGGAGGAGTTCAAAAGCTATGGATCAGAGAGCCATACCCCTGTGCAATACGGAATCAGCACGGTAACAGGGGACCCAGGACAAACAACGCAACAGAAGCATGACACAGGTAAGAGTTTAGTTCTGACAACGCATATGTAAAGTGAGAAAGCGGGCTAGCTATATGGAGCGTATTAGCATAGAGAGGTATTATATAGCAAGAAAAGCAAGTCAACAGGCGCTAGTTAAGAGAGAATTGAGAGAAGCATGTATCGGGTGTTTTTTAATCTTTTACGTAATTTTTATAATAGGACCATTAAAGATAACTAGATGCGGTTTTCGCAGGTGTTATACGGCCTGGAGGACAACTTGAGTAGTAAGTACTGACCACGTTTATCCGGAAACGCACATCTGGCCTGGACGCCATTAATTAGCAATTAGAGCTAATTGGAACCCCCCACATTAATCAGCACCCTCCAGGGAGCCATCACACTAATTGGGGAACGTCTATCTTGCGTCCAGACCAAGATGTGTGTTTCCGGATAATCGTGGTCATAAAAAATAAAAAAATAGGCAGAAAATAAAATAAAAAGATAGAAATAGAGTGGAGAGAAACAATTTATTCGAAAATCAACGATGCCGCGGCGAAGAAGCCGCTCCGCAACACCCGAGTGACCAGCGTCCGCCATGTTGGTAGTTTGCACCCAGCAGTTGCAGAGATCGACGACAGATGGCCACTTAGTTGCAAGGCATCACACCAGATGGCGCCACCATCATAGCTCTAGACGACAAAGACAGAACAAGATACTAGCGGCGGGTAAAAATGACAGCACTGCTAAGCAAGTCTAGGCATGCGAGAGAAAAGGTCTAACCGCTACTGCTAAACAGAAAACAGTACACATCGCGGGAAAAAGGCTTACGGGGGGACGATCGCTTAGGCCTAACCCCAACACTACGCAGCTAACACAAGGCGGGAACCACATATCGCTAAACATGCGAGAAAAGGCTTAACACGAGCGCGGTCACCGCTAAACACGGCAAACATACGAGGAAAGAGGCTTACAGGGGGGCGATCGCTTAGGCCTAACCCCAACACTACGCAGCTAACACAAGGCGGGAACCACACATCGCTAAACATGCGAGAAAAGGCTTAACACGAGCGCGGTCACCGCTAAACACGGCAAACATACGAGGAAAGAGGCTTACGGGGACGATCGCTGAGGCCTAACCTCAACACTACGCAGCTAACACAAGGCGGGAACCACACATCGCTAAACATGCGTCAACAGGCTTGGACACCGCAAAACAAGTCTAAACATGCGAGAAAAGGCTTAACACGAGCGCGGTCACCGCTAAACACGGCAAACATACGAGAAAAGGAGCGCGTCAAATCACTCACCTTTTCCCCCGCGGCAACTTCCAGGCAGAAACTGAGCGAGCGCGGAGAACATACGTCTGCTCTCTACGAGATCCAGCCAGCAACTGAGCGAGCGCGCGGAGCGCACGTCCGTCTTCCGCGACGGTCCGAGAGAAACTGAGAGAGGCGACGCGCAGCGGCCGCTATGGATGCGCGCGCGCCCTCTGCTCCACCCGTCCGCGCATGCGCGCGCGCGCGCTGCTAGCTCCCTCTGCGCCGGCCGCGGGTGTTTTCGGTTTCGGCTCTCTGCTGCGCGCGCGCGCGCTCCTAGCGGCGACGGGTGGCTTTTCAGTTTCGCTTTCATTCTCCGTTCTTTGCGCGCGCGCGCGTTTATCTCTATAAAGGCAGCGCGCACCGCGCTCGCGTCATCACTACGTGAAGATGTTCAGCTACCACTCTTTACAAAATTGTTCCCGTACCCACGCTTCTTGGGAAGAAGTGGAGAAGGAATGTTTCAACGGCGAAAGTCCCCGCAACGAGCTCGTCATCACTGCTTTTCGCTACGTGATAGACATGGTAGGCTTTGGCAATATAGGAGAGATCTCGCCGGGGCCGCTGCAGGAGATGGTGCGTCGAATTTACGCCCGTTACAAGAACGTCTGCATAACGGTTCCTGACGGACCCCTGGGACTGATGAGCGAATTTGTGAGCTTGGCCAACGCAGAATTCAACTACATCGCTGCAGACATCGTGGACCTTCTCGCTCGTGCCATCGCTCATATTAAGCACGCCCTGCGGAAGCAGCGACATTTGCAAGCAGTCTACATCGTCAACTTTGTCACTGATTTATTGAAATACCGATTGGTTATTGACATGCAACGCATTAAACAGACCGAATAACTTTGACGAGACTCTGCGTGTTCTTTCACTGAAACATCTTTATTGAATACATACAAAGGACTTGGTCGATAGATGCCTGCACCCTCCCTGACTTGCCTCAAGAGAAAGGATATGGGGTATCTTCATCGCAGCGTCGTCATTGCGCGGGTCACTGCGTCAGCACTATGACGGAATGGTCATTCTTTTCGTACACCCATTCCGCTACCACACTGCCACGATGTCCCGTGCTGCTCCTGTCTGCGAGAGAGAGAGAGAGAGAGAGGGATGTCTCGACTAGAACTTTTATTCTCGATTACATGCGCGTGCAGCTCTTTGTTCCGCGGTTACTCGATGCCTGACGTCGACGGTCTCGGGCTCTCTTCCGGGTTTTCCGGTGCTGCACAAAGAGGGAGTACTATCGTAATCCTATACGCGTCAAAACACTAGGAAAGCTTACCGTATTCGCAGCTCCCATAAGGGAAGGAGTGTACGGCATCCACGAGATAGCGTTTGTCGTCGTAGGGGACCAAGCTCTTCTTGAGTCTCGAAATGGTGTACATCGTTTGCTTTATACTCTGGATGGTGCACTGCTTCTGAGAGACCGCCTTTTCATTGAACAGAGAATCTCGGTACACTTCGTGCAATAAATGTTTCCTCACCACGTCTTTCTTAACTCCTTTGGCTCTCGCGATCTGTTTGTGTGTCCCAGCCAAGAGAATGCTGTACATTTTCGCTCGGATGGCTACGACTTCCTGAATAACTCCACCCCCCGTCTCGTCTTTGAAGTACCCCATCTGATTCGCGTGCTCGTCGTTGAAAAGTGGGTGGTCCGGCGGATAGGAAGACAGATCTAACTCGCTCTCAATCTTCATCAGCTGCTCTTCCAGGCTTTCACACGTGAGAGAAAAAATTACGCTGTCCGTGTCACTATAGATCAATTGCACTGGACATGTCAAGCGAGAAAAGAGCGACTCGTAGATGAAGCTGTACATTCGGACTTTGGATATTTCAAGAATGGCAAAGCCCACGTAAAGGGGGTGCGTGCATTTGATGCGGCGTTGTTTCATCTCGTACAAGATGCACTTATCACTCAGAATGTGAAAATGCTGACTGTCGACGGAGCTAGCTTTTCGGAGCGCGCTTTCTTTGTCGTAGGCTAGGGCATACTTTTTCATCCGTCTCACATTTTGTATCGACTTACCGAACGTGCTGTTCGACATGGTTTTGTACAGAAGTCGCTCGAATTTCGTGCTCGCGGCATTCCTCAACGCGACGTTTCTCTGCACGAAGGTTCGCAAAAAGTTGTCTTGGCGGAACGAGAGGATGCTGTGAACACGTTTTATTTTCATGCCCAACCTCACGTACAGAGCGAGCAGTGCATAATGAACGACGTAGCGTTCTTTGTCGTAGCACGTCAGCAAGAGTTTCGTTGTGGAAGGGGCGTTCAGCGCCAACGCATCTTTCAGGTGGCGTTGGTAGGGGGAGAGTTCGTTCTCGTCCACGCACCTGTGTTCGGGTGCCACGGGAAAATCCCTAGTGAGCGCGTGCAGTTCTTCGGGATATGACAAGTCTACCACGTACACGTAACCCACTTCCGAATCGTGAGGAATGTTGAGAAAATCGATCTCGCTCCACCTCGAAGGATCGACCCACTCAAAACCACCTGTCGGGAGATGGAAAGTCATCGCGTACGGGTACAAACTGTTCACGTCGAGGTACTGGATAAAAGTCTTTTCTTGCTGGGGATCGTAATCGTCGCACCCCTCGTGATTAGCCCGACAGTATCTGTGGAAGCTGTTACAAATGCCTCCCCTGATTCCCTTCTCGATCGTTTCGTACATCTCGCGATCGCTCATGAGCTCGAGTTTGACTTTGGTGAGCTTCAGAGCGCTGCTCCACGCGTAACTGGCGAGGGACACTGTGCGTAGGATATCTAACCCATCCGTCTCTAGCGCAATCTTCCTGAAATACAGTACGACGTCGCAGAGCTGACAGGCGTCGAGCGTGACGTAGAGACGCGTGTAACCGCCGAGGTTCTTACATTCGAACAATTCGAAAATCTCGAGGGCGTACTGATAGTCCTCGTCCGTGATCTCTTGGTCGTTCAGGTCGCTTTTGAAAGCTTCCTTTGGCGGTAGTGCGGGCAAATTGTACACTTCGAAACTGTCGACGAAGGTGTACGGGTAAATGCCCTTCCTGAGGAGGCGTTGGAAACGGTCACCAAACATTTGACGGGTACAATGAAACGCGCTTTCACCACCGCTGGCGAGCAGGGTTTCCACCAGGTTCGACAAGGAGAGGTTGAAAAACTGCGTGGTATCGCGGAAATGGAGATCGCCAATGTTGAACCCTCTTATCTTTTCCGAGCCCGAAGCTAAGATCCACGGCTCGCCCAGATTTAGAACGTGCATGTGGCGGAGAAGGGAGCTCAAATCGTACTGCAGGTTGTGCACGCACACGACGAGTTCTTTGGTATTACGACACGTAAGGTTACACGTATCACACAGCGTCGCGACAAAATTCGAAGAACCGGACTCTACGAAGCGGGTGTGGTCGTGATGTGATACCTTCCGCGTATGTCGATTAAATTCGATTCCACAAAATTCGCAGTGTGTAGCGCTCGCGTGCCGAAAGTGGTCTTCCATACTCATGACCAACGGCGCGGGACAACTGTTCAACCTATCGATTTGATCACTAAATCGCTTGAGCGAGAGCAAGCATTTCTCTGCCGCGTTGGGTCCCAAATAGCCATCTACGTCCATTATTTTCCCATCACAACTTCTCACTAGCACAATGCTGTACGAGCTCATCCTGTGCACACTCGAGGCGTCCTTCACGAGCGCGTTTTTTTCCAAAACGCTCTCCGTGTCCAACACCGCGAAATAGGGGTAGGGATGCATGTACTGTATCTTGTTGAAGGAGACACACTCCCCCGCTTTTGGCATTTCGAGAATCACTTCGTTTACGTCTCCACACAGACGTTCGTGTTGCTGCAATGCCTCTCTCGTTCCGTAACCGGACGTGCATTTCTCGCAATAAAAGTAGTCACTTCGTCCCATGAAAGTGCTAAATTTTCGGATCCCATAGAAATGCTCCCTAACCTCGAGCAGGTGGACTTTATCCTTATCGAGCGTGCAGGGAACCCGTCCGGTAGATATCGAACTCGTCTGCTCGTCGAACACGTAGATGTAGACGGAGATTTTGTTTTTTCTCTCCCACAGGGTAATGTCTTCGTAAGTGACTGGGAAGCAGGGCGGCCAGTACGTTACGCGCGTCTCCGGATGGGAAGGATTCATGTACTTGTGGTATCTTACATGCAGGTTTGGTTTGCTCCTCAAAGGATGTAAGAGTGCCAGCACGCTATACTTGAAGCACTCGTTTTCGTGATTCGGTGGAAGTTTGACGTTTGTGAGAGTCTTTGTTTTTCTCTTTAGCAGCTCGGGAAGCTCGATCGTGCATCCTATCCGCTTCGGTTTTAAGCGCGTTAGTTTTAAGTCGACACATTGGACGTCGTTCGAGGTGAAACCAGACCCTTCTCTCGCATAGTTTTCAACGCGTTGCGAGGACTCTGCGATGGCAGCATTTATCGCGCCTTCGATTTCTTGGCGGTTATGAACGACTCTCATGTGAAGGTTCACGTGAAGGAGATGCGAAGTCAACCCATCGGCTCCGTCCTTAACCATGAGCGCCTTCGAGCACAGACAAAATTTGAAAGGCATGGGATAAGCTTCGAGGACGCGCGTGATTACTGTAGCTATGCTCGGTAGATAGAGTCGCAAATCATCGACGTTGTCGTCGTGCGGGGAACAGAGAAGCGTGTACCTAGTAGCCGTTCCGTCAAATGCCTCGTCTGTGACAAAAAAAGGAAGGAATCGTCTCTCCGTGACGGAGGGATGATTCTCTACGACGTGTTCTCTCAATTCAACGATTCTACGACCCTGGACAGGCTCAGCTTCGTTTCGAAATTCTGGGCTTGCATCTGGTGATTCATCTCAAACCCTACCAGACAGAGGAATGAAATCTGCATACGACTGATCCCCTTCCCACATGAGCAATTCGTCGTCGTCGTCGTCCGTTTCAGGTATTACGAAAGGCGGACTACTGACTCTGTCGTCGTCGTCGTCATCTGAAAGGACGACTGGGCTATTACCGAGATTCTCTATTCTAGCTTCGTGCTCTCTTTCTACGGCCACGAGCATGGCATCGATGGGGTCGTACTGACATACGAGACAGCGCGGCACTGCGGTCAAACAAAATCAGTACGAGATTCCCCCTCACGAAACAATGCTCACTTTTCCCTTCAGTTGAGGAACGCTTGAGATTGATGATGATGAGAGAGGATGGGATGAGTCCCTGTGGTCAGTGTCATGCGGTGACAGCGGCTATTGGTTCCTGAAAAACAATGTCATACATAGAACACACTCACAGCAGAGACGGTCAACTTACATTTTGGTCCACGAAACGCCTCGTGTCGTGGATGGATGGATGCCCCTCGTGGGCTTCCTGTCAATCGTCGTAGAACCAGCGCACCTTTTATAGTCGCTACACCGCTCTCCTCCTCCTCGCATTGCGACGGTGTTGTCTGTACTTTGACCACCCCGCCTTCCGTCTTTCGCGCCTTTTTGTGATGTCGCATATGACAATAATACCATCGACGTTGAATAAAACATTACACTAATTTCTAGCTAACACTCTGGAACGACTTGTACATGACGACAAGAAGACCCAGAGTGGGATTCGAACCCAGGATCCTTCTACACTGGGCGCGACACACTAACCACCAATCTAATTTGTACTGCGTGACGTTTTTCGTATTGCGGGGTTCGTGTCTACACACGTCACAACATGTTCAAACACGTTCAAACATGTTCAAACACGTTCAATGACGTCATAGAGAGAGAGAGGAAGTAGTGTGTCCAGGGACGACTTCGTCGCCTGTGTCTAAACACGTCCAAACATGTTCAGACACGTTCAATGACGTCATAAAGAGGGAGAGGAACGAGTGTGTCCAGGGGCGACTTCGCCGCCCATGTTTAAACATGTTAAGACGTGTTTGAACATGTTTGAACATGGGCGGCGAAGTCGCCCCTGGACACACTCGTTCCTCTCCCTCTTTATGACGTCATTGAACGTGTCTGAACATGTTTGGACGTGTTTAGACACAGGCGACGAAGTCGTCCCTGGACACACTACTTCCTCTCTCTCTCTATGACGTCATTGAACGTGTTTGAACATGTTTGAACGTGTTTGAACATGTTGTGACGTGTGTAGACACGAACCCCGCAATACGAAAAACGTCACGCAGTACAAATTAGATTGGTGGTTAGTGTGTCGCGCCCAGTGTAGAAGGATCCTGGGTTCGAATCCCACTCTGGGTCTTCTTGTCGTCATGTACAAGTCGTTCCAGAGTGTTAGCTAGAAATTAGTGTAATGTTTTATTCAACGTCGATGGTATTATTGTCATATGCGACATCACAAAAAGGCGCGAAAGACGGAAGGCGGGGTGGTCAAAGTACAGACGACACCGTCGCAATGCGAGGAGGAGGAGAGCGGTGTAGCGACTATAAAAGGTGCGCTGGTTCTACGACGATTGACAGGAAGCCCACGAGGGGCATCCATCCATCCACGACACGAGGCGTTTCGTGGACCAAAATGTAAGTTGACCGTCTCTGCTGTGAGAGTGTATTCTATGTATGACATTGTTTTTCAGGAACCAATAGCCGCTGTCACCGCATGACACTGACCACAGGGACTCATCCCATCCTCTCTCATCATCATCAATCTCAAGCGTTCCTCAACTGAAGGGAAAAGTGAGCATTGTTTCGTGAGGGGGAATCTCATACTGATTTTGTTTGACCGCAGTGCCGCGCTGTCTCGTATGTCAGTACGACCCCATCGATGCCATGCTCGTGGCCGTAGAAAGAGAGCACGAAGCTAGAATAGAGAATCTCGGTAATAGCCCAGTCGTCCTTTCAGATGACGACGACGACGACAGAGTCAGTAGTCCGCCTTTCGTAATACCTGAAACGGACGACGACGACGACGAATTGCTCATGTGGGAAGGGGATCAGTCGTATGCAGATTTCATTCCTCTGTCTGGTAGGGTTCGAGATGAATCACCAGATGCAAGCCCAGAATTTCGAAATGAAGCTGAGCCTGTCCAGGGTCGTAGAATCGTTGAATTGAGAGAACACGTCGTAGAGAATCATCCCTCCGTCACGGAGAGACGATTCCTTCCTTTTTTTGTCACAGACGAGGCATTTGACGGAACGGCTACTAGGTACACGCTTCTCTGTTCCCCGCACGACGACAACGTCGACGATTTGCGACTCTATCTACCGAGCATAGCTCCAGTAATCACGCGCGTCCTCGAAGCTTATCCCATGCCTTTCAAATTTTGTCTGTGCTCGAAGGCGCTCATGGTTAAGGACGGAGCCGACGGGTTGACTTCGCATCTCCTTCACGTGAACCTTCACATGAGAGTCGTTCATAACCGCCAAGAAATCGAAGGCGCGATAAATGCTGCCATCGCAGAGTCCTCGCAACGCGTTGAAAACTATGCGAGAGAAGGGTCTGGTTTCACCTCGAACGACGTCCAATGTGTCGACTTAAAACTAACGCGCTTAAAACCGAAGCGGATAGGATGCACGATCGAGCTTCCCGAGCTGCTAAAGAGAAAAACAAAGACTCTCACAAACGTCAAACTTCCACCGAATCACGAAAACGAGTGCTTCAAGTATAGCGTGCTGGCACTCTTACATCCTTTGAGGAGCAAACCAAACCTGCATGTAAGATACCACAAGTACATGAATCCTTCCCATCCGGAGACGCGCGTAACGTACTGGCCGCCCTGCTTCCCAGTCACTTACGAAGACATTACCCTGTGGGAGAGAAAAAACAAAATCTCCGTCTACATCTACGTGTTCGACGAGCAGACGAGTTCGATATCTACCGGACGGGTTCCCTGCACGCTCGATAAGGATAAAGTCCACCTGCTCGAGGTTAGGGAGCATTTCTATGGGATCCAAAAATTTAGCACTTTCATGGGACGAAGTGACTACTTTTATTGCGAGAAATGCACGTCCAGTTACGGAACGAGAGAGGCATTGCAGCAACACGAACGTCTGTGTGGAGACGTAAACGAAGTGATTCTCGAAATGCCAAAAGCGGGGGAGTGTGTCTCCTTCAACAAGATACAGTACATGCATCCCTACCCCTATTTCGCGGTGTTGGACACGGAGAGCGTTTTGGAAAAAAACGCGCTCGTGAAGGACGCCTCGAGTGTGCACAGGATGAGCTCGTACAGCATTGTGCTAGTGAGAAGTTGTGATGGGAAAATAATGGACGTAGATGGCTATTTGGGACCCAACGCGGCAGAGAAATGCTTGCTCTCGCTCAAGCGATTTAGTGATCAAATCGATAGGTTGAACAGTTGTCCCGCGCCGTTGGTCATGAGTATGGAAGACCACTTTCGGCACGCGAGCGCTACACACTGCGAATTTTGTGGAATCGAATTTAATCGACATACGCGGAAGGTATCACATCACGACCACACCCGCTTCGTAGAGTCCGGTTCTTCGAATTTTGTCGCGACGCTGTGTGATACGTGTAACCTTACGTGTCGTAATACCAAAGAACTCGTCGTGTGCGTGCACAACCTGCAGTACGATTTGAGCTCCCTTCTCCGCCACATGCACGTTCTAAATCTGGGCGAGCCGTGGATCTTAGCTTCGAGCTCGGAAAAGATAAGAGGGTTCAACATTGGCGATCTCCATTTCCGCGATACCACGCAGTTTTTCAACCTCTCCTTGTCGAACCTGGTGGAAACCCTGCTCGCCAGCGGTGGTGAAAGCGCGTTTCATTGTACCCGTCAAATGTTTGGTGACCGTTTCCGACGCCTCGTCAGGAAGGGCATTTACCCGTACACCTTCGTCGACAGTTTCGAAGCGTACAATTTGCCCGCACTACCGCCAAAGGAAGCTTTCAAAAGCGACCTGAACGACCAAGAGATCACGGACGAGGACTATCAGTACGCCCTCGAGATTTTCGAATTGTTCGAATGTAAGAACCTCGGCGGTTACACGCGTCTCTACGTCACGCTCGACGCCTGTCAGCTCTGCGACGTCGTACTGTATTTCAGGAAGATTGCGCTAGAGACGGATGGGTTAGATATCCTACGCACAGTGTCCCTCGCCAGTTACGCGTGGAGCAGCGCTCTGAAGCTCACCAAAGTCAAACTCGAGCTCATGAGCGATCGCGAGATGTACGAAACGATCGAGAAGGGAATCAGGGGAGGCATTTGTAACAGCTTCCACAGATACTGTCGGGCTAATCACGAGGGGTGCGACGATTACGATCCCCAGCAAGAAAAGACTTTTATCCAGTACCTCGACGTGAACAGTTTGTACCCGTACGCGATGACTTTCCATCTCCCGACAGGTGGTTTTGAGTGGGTCGATCCTTCGAGGTGGAGCGAGATCGATTTTCTCAACATTCCTCACGATTCGGAAGTGGGTTACGTGTACGTGGTAGACTTGTCATATCCCGAAGAACTGCACGCGCTCACTAGGGATTTTCCCCTGGCACCCGAACACAGGTGCGTGGACGAGAACGAACTCTCCCCCTACCAATGCCACCTGAAAGATGCGTTGGCGCTGAACGCCCCTTCCACAACGAAACTCTTGCTGACGTGCTACGACAAAGAACGCTACGTCGTTCATTATGCACTGCTCGCTCTGTACGTGAGGTTGGGCATGAAAATAAAACGTGTTCACAGCATCCTCTCGTTCCGCCAAGACAACTTTTTGCGAACCTTCGTGCAGAGAAACGTCGCGTTGAGGAATGCCGCGAGCACGAAATTCGAGCGACTTCTGTACAAAACCATGTCGAACAGCACGTTCGGTAAGTCGATACAAAATGTGAGACGGATGAAAAAGTATGCCCTAGCCTACGACAAAGAAAGCGCGCTCCGAAAAGCTAGCTCCGTCGACAGTCAGCATTTTCACATTCTGAGTGATAAGTGCATCTTGTACGAGATGAAACAACGCCGCATCAAATGCACGCACCCCCTTTACGTGGGCTTTGCCATTCTTGAAATATCCAAAGTCCGAATGTACAGCTTCATCTACGAGTCGCTCTTTTCTCGCTTGACATGTCCAGTGCAATTGATCTATAGCGACACGGACAGCGTAATTTTTTCTCTCACGTGTGAAAGCCTGGAAGAGCAGCTGATGAAGATTGAGAGTGAGTTAGATCTGTCTTCCTATCCGCCGGACCACCCACTTTTCAACGACGAGCACGCGAATCAGATGGGGTACTTCAAAGACGAGACGGGGGGTGGAGTTATTCAGGAAGTCGTAGCCATCCGAGCGAAAATGTACAGCATTCTCTTGGCTGGGACACACAAACAGATCGCGAGAGCCAAAGGAGTTAAGAAAGACGTGGTGAGGAAACATTTATTGCACGAAGTGTACCGAGATTCTCTGTTCAATGAAAAGGCGGTCTCTCAGAAGCAGTGCACCATCCAGAGTATAAAGCAAACGATGTACACCATTTCGAGACTCAAGAAGAGCTTGGTCCCCTACGACGACAAACGCTATCTCGTGGATGCCGTACACTCCTTCCCTTATGGGAGCTGCGAATACGGTAAGCTTTCCTAGTGTTTTGACGCGTATAGGATTACGATAGTACTCCCTCTTTGTGCAGCACCGGAAAACCCGGAAGAGAGCCCGAGACCGTCGACGTCAGGCATCGAGTAACCGCGGAACAAAGAGCTGCACGCGCATGTAATCGAGAATAAAAGTTCTAGTCGAGACATCCCTCTCTCTCTCTCTCTCTCTCGCAGACAGGAGCAGCACGGGACATCGTGGCAGTGTGGTAGCGGAATGGGTGTACGAAAAGAATGACCATTCCGTCATCGTGCTGACGCAGTGACCCGCGCAATGACGACGCTGCGATGAAGATACCCCATATCCTTTCTCTTGAGGCAAGTCAGGGAGGGTGCAGGCATCTATCGACCAAGTCCTTTGTATGTATTCAATAAAGATGTTTCAGTGAAAGAACACGCAGAGTCTCGTCAAAGTTATTCGGTCTGTTTAATGCGTTGCATGTCAATAACCAATCGGTATTTCAATAAATCAGTGACAAAGTTGACGATGTAGACTGCTTGCAAATGTCGCTGCTTCCGCAGGGCGTGCTTAATATGAGCGATGGCACGAGCGAGAAGGTCCACGATGTCTGCAGCGATGTAGTTGAATTCTGCGTTGGCCAAGCTCACAAATTCGCTCATCAGTCCCAGGGGTCCGTCAGGAACCGTTATGCAGACGTTCTTGTAACGGGCGTAAATTCGACACACCATCTCCTGCAGCGGCCCCGGCGAGATCTCTCCTATATTGCCAAAGCCTACCATGTCTATCACGTAGCGAAAAGCAGTGATGACGAGCTCGTTGCGGGGACTTTCGCCGTTGAAACATTCCTTCTCCACTTCTTCCCAAGAAGCGTGGGTACGGGAACAATTTTGTAAAGAGTGGTAGCTGAACATCTTCACGTAGTGATGACGCGAGCGCGGTGCGCGCTGCCTTTATAGAGATAAACGCGCGCGCGCGCAAAGAACGGAGAATGAAAGCGAAACTGAAAAGCCACCCGTCGCCGCTAGGAGCGCGCGCGCGCGCAGCAGAGAGCCGAAACCGAAAACACCCGCGGCCGGCGCAGAGGGAGCTAGCAGCGCGCGCGCGCGCATGCGCGGACGGGTGGAGCAGAGGGCGCGCGCGCATCCATAGCGGCCGCTGCGCGTCGCCTCTCTCAGTTTCTCTCGGACCGTCGCGGAAGACGGACGTGCGCTCCGCGCGCTCGCTCAGTTGCTGGCTGGATCTCGTAGAGAGCAGACGTATGTTCTCCGCGCTCGCTCAGTTTCTGCCTGGAAGTTGCCGCGGGGGAAAAGGTGAGTGATTTGACGCGCTCCTTTTCTCGTATGTTTGCCGTGTTTAGCGGTGACCGCGCTCGTGTTAAGCCTTTTCTCGCATGTTTAGACTTGTTTTGCGGTGTCCAAGCCTGTTGACGCATGTTTAGCGATGTGTGGTTCCCGCCTTGTGTTAGCTGCGTAGTGTTGAGGTTAGGCCTAAGCGATCGTCCCCGTAAGCCTCTTTCCTCGTATGTTTGCCGTGTTTAGCGGTGACCGCGCTCGTGTTAAGCCTTTTCTCGCATGTTTAGCGATGTGTGGTTCCCGCCTTGTGTTAGCTGCGTAGTGTTGGGGTTAGGCCTAAGCGATCGCCCCCCCGTAAGCCTCTTTCCTCGTATGTTTGCCGTGTTTAGCGGTGACTGCGCTCGTGTTAAGCCTTTTCTCGCATGTTTAGCGATATGTGGTTCCCGCCTTGTGTTAGCTGCGTAGTGTTGGGGTTAGGCCTAAGCGATCGTCCCCCCGTAAGCCTTTTTCCCGCGATGTGTACTGTTTTCTGTTTAGCAGTAGCGGTTAGACCTTTTCTCTCGCATGCCTAGACTTGCTTAGCAGTGCTGTCATTTTTACCCGCCGCTAGTATCTTGTTCTGTCTTTGTCGTCTAGAGCTATGATGGTGGCGCCATCTGGTGTGATGCCTTGCAACTAAGTGGCCACCTGTCGTCGATCTCTGCAACTGCTGGGTGCAAACTACCAACATGGCGGACGCTGGTCACTCGGGTGTTGCGGAGCGGCTTCTTCGCCGCGGCATCGTTGATTTTCGAATAAATTGTTTCTCTCCACTCTATTTCTATCTTTTTATTTTATTTTCTGCCTATTTTTTTATTTTTTATGACCACGATTATCCGGAAACGCACATCTTGGTCTGGACGCAAGATAGACGTTCCCCAATTAGTGTGATGGCTCCCTGGAGGGTGCTGATTAATGTGGGGGGTCCCAATTAGCTCTAATTGCTAATTAATGGCGTCCAGGCCAGATGTGCGTTTCCGGATAAACGTGGTCAGTACTTACTACTAACTTGTAGTCCGCGATTGTAATTTGAATTAATTAAAATCAATTTACTAACTTTTTAATTATGGCTTTCCTGGAAAGACTGAAATAGCAGCATTGCTGGTAACCCTCTTTTATTTTACAAATCTCAGAGCGGTCACATGCCCCTAATTTAACTCCCAAATTAACAAAAAGCATAGGAGAAGTGGCTGTGAAAAAACGTGATGTTATATAGACCCTCTACGTCACACACCAACTGGGGCACGTGCACAGAGGTGCTTCAATATCTGCTGTTGGTGTCAGTGGCGGCAATAAGAGGTCTGTTTGTCCAGCAGCATACAGAACGGGCAGACTGTACGGGCGTGCTAGTAGGCATCGGTATGCGCTCCTCCAGTTCCCACATCATTTTTGCAAAGTTTGGGAGATTAATAATTCAAGCGACGTAACTGTGAGAAATAGACAGTCCACTTAGCAAGTATATAGTGCAATGCAGCGTAAAAACGTTCCCTGTACCAGCAAAAAAAAAAAGAATGCAAGCAGCGCCGTTTTGAGGTCCACAAAGTGCCAGGTGCTCTCATTTCAGTCAGGAAGTAGTGTAAGAGAGACCGTCGCTCCACCCTTTCAACTTCCCTCTCAGCATCACACTAGCTGCTCATAACAACATCCTAATGTCACCACGAATTGTTTGTCTGTCTTCTCTCATCTACGGCGATCACACTGAAAGTGGAAACAAAGGGTCCCTCTTGCTGCGCTTCTTGACAACAAAATGAGCACAGCTGGCAATTTGTGCCTCTCAAAACAGTGGTTCTTGCGCGTAAAGAAATATGAAATTTGGAATGACAAGCTGTGAGTGTTTACATGGTGTTCTGTTTCAGCAGTCTATATGCAAAAAGTGTAATCTACATTGCTTTCACAGCTCCATTTCGCCCTGTATGTACTATTGTGAATACTTATGACAGGGAACACTGAGTGGGTGGCAGATGTCATCAGAGCCAACTTGTGGCAGCACCCAGTTGTCTTGTGGATCACGAATGACAGAGGCTGTCTGTCTCATGCCTTGGTAGCACCCACATTTAGTTATCCCATTTCTCAGGTTGGATCAAGTAGTTACCTATCATTCACTCTTTGTTCCTTCTTATAATGTTCACGATAGTAAAATTACACATAGTGACACAAAAGGGCTATAAGTACAGATACAGGTGCGGTGAAGATGTCCCAGTCAGCAATGATGGTCACGGAGGGGCAGATGGATGTGACCACACTCTGAAATCGACGCCAATGAAACTGACAGGCGTGTGTCCATCTTCAGTGTTGCTATCTGTACACCACATCACCCCCCCCCCCCCCTCAGACGTGGAGTGCAGATGAAACTGAGGGAACCATGCATTCACTGGAGCAGGAGGGCAAGGGACTGTGGAAGACGTGCATTGTACACAGCACGCAAACCACTTCACTCGTTAGCTGCTCGCCACAGTGTAGAAATGAGTTGTGTAACAGTGCTGCTGAAGTCTGTGTTCGGAACATGAAAGGATAAGCCAGAGGTGCTGTTGAAATTGTGGCCTGGGGTGTCGCCAGTAGTAGCACGGGAGCAGTAGCTCAGAGAGTCCCAGGAACTTGAGGCTGCGTTAGCCGTGGGAGCACTGCTGGCGCTGGCTGAATCATGCTGCAGCGTCTGCTGCTGCAAAAGCAGACACCGGAAGGTGAGCGTGCTGCTCTCGTGCCACGGCTGGCTGTGCACATGTGCCACATGGTGCGATGAACAGGTGATGGAGTCGAAGCCTTGAAGGAATGACCTTCGGTCAAATTGGGTATGGTTGTGCTTGAGTCATTGTCGTGATCGGTAACGAGCAAGTCGAGGGTGCCTGGACGAGCAATCGTCCTGCTGAAGTGATATCCTAGCATGTAGTCAGGTGGTGTTACCATGAGGTGATGTTGATGCTGTCAGGTGATGTCGGGCCATCAGCTGTGAGGCCATGTGTCCATCGTCGTTGCCCACAGTTCGCCACGCAGTTACAATAGAAACAGAAGGGATGTGACATATGTACAAACTTCTTGCATAAAGAAATGCTCCTCCGAAGCTTTCGTAGCTTTGTCTGTAGCTTCTATTGTAAGGTGGTCGTAATTCGGGCACATTAGTAAATGTTCACATAAGCTATAGCAAAAAACGCGAAAAACAGAGGTATGTCTTGCCCTGTCTATTTTGTGTCATCCTTTAGCGCTTATGTTAGAAGGAATCATCCTCTAGATAAAATGTCAGATGTAATTATCCATATTAACATAACCGTTTTGAATCTCATACATAAAAAAAATATGGGGCGTGTGCAGAATTGTAACCCGAATATCAGCATAAGCTCTGTGCAGATTCGAATGGCTGATATGTTTGTTAAACATGTTTATATGTATACACATGTATAACATGTACAGGGCTCGCCAAGATAAACTTTGGGGTTTGTAATGAAGATAAAACTAATAAGAACAGTGTCGGAAAGCCAAAGTAGATGTTAGAGGATGTATTATGCCCCGAAATTTTATGTAAATAATTCCGCTTGCTGTGTTTCTCTACGGATAAATCGTGAAAAACAAAAAAAAAGCCGTTGCCTAATCGGCTATACCTGTGCTTCAGCTCCTTCCCGTCATGGCGACACGGTCGAACGCAGCGTTGCAGAGTACGAGTCTGCATTCAGTTCCACTTACTTGTTCACTTGGTTTGATGTCATCTGCAATGCCGCGCGTGACCGTTTCACCATCTGACAGGAAGGAGCTAAAGCACAGGTATAGCCGATTAGCCAGCGGCGGGTTTTTAATTTTCACGATTTTTCCGTAGAGAAACACACCAAGCGGAATTATTGACATGAAATTTTGGGGCATAACACGTCCTCCAACATCTACTTTGGCTTTCCGACACTGTTCTTATTTGTTTTATCTTCATTACAAACTCCGAAGTTTATCTTGGCGAACCCTGTATATGTTTATTATATGCATGATTTTTTTTTAATCCCCACCCCACCTCTCAAGGGTGAAATGCAACTTTGTGACGATTTTTTAATTCATACATGTGGTTCTTAAGTTTCCAGCCATGATAGTCCTCCATAATTGCGAACAGCTTTGTCATTGTAGTGTGGGATTTTAAATATGTGCGGCATTGTAACCTGGGACTTAAGAAATTTCAAGAACGCAATTTGTATTTATGAGTAATTTCTACATTGTAGCCTCCAACTGTAAGTAATTTCAACTGCCTCATCACGTAAATAATTCTTCAAATCTATAACTGTAAATAAGTTTGACATTGTATTGCAGGAAATTAAGCGCGTCTACACGTGACTTCCCTTTTGCAAGCGTACTTTGTGTGTAAATAAATGCTACTTTCATTAGTCTGCATGACTTTCATGTTGTAAATGTGACTTTTTAATAAATAATGTGACTAATGAAAGTAGTAATAATGTGACTGTAAATAATTTTAATAAATGTGACTTTTTAGCCTGTGTGAGGTTATATGTTTTTCGCCACCAGAGGATCTCTGCTTCCCATCACCCAATTCTCAGCGAGAACCTTAGCAAAGTGACTACTGTTTTTCGGTAATAGTCAGGATTGAGATTGTACTAGCGAGTGTTTGTAAATTTATGCAGATTTTATTTCACAAATGAGTGAAATGGCAAATCAGTTGCTGAGTAGAAAAAAAAACATGGTAATGGTTTCTGCAGAGAAATCAAACTAAAGAGTTCAGCAACCACACAAGCCTCTCTTGCGGAATGAAGCTCATTCAGTGGCTCACTTTTCATTAACACATCGATGAGTTAAGCGTTAAGCTCTCAGAAATCACAAATAATTTCGGTGACACTGGAACCTTGACCTCATGTGTACCACCAGGAAAAAGAAAGTACGCCACAAACTAGTGAGATTCAATATAAAGGCAGTGAATCCTACTTACGCCCACCGTATCAAGCGAGCATATGGGCAACTGTGTCCCCTTTGCACTACAAAACTGCGGAGGCACCCGTAAAGATTCGAATTCGAAGCGCTGTCTCCTATAGCCTTAACTCACATTGCGCCGCCACTTTAAATTCTGCCACGAGTAACAGAAAGCTGGCATAAACACAGACTTGTACGTAACGGGTAACGGGTAATTGTGTTACTAGTAATCAGTTACTTTTTTGAGTAATTTGTAACGTAATCGATTACTTTTGGGGCCCAGTAATTTTTTGAGTAATTCAATTACAATTTTCAGTAATCAATTACCAAGTAATCGATTACTTGGAAACTAAAGAATCCACATTGTTCGGGACGACGCACACACACATATATGGGATGTTTCACCGCAGCGAGAAGACAAAACCAACTGCCCTCTGCAAGTTCGGTGCGAGGCAGCTGTCTTAAATCTAGGACTTTTCCCCCAACAATTACTTACCCGAGGACCCCGAGGTCAATTGCCACAGTGTTTCGCACGTGTAGTGTATTTTTGAGTCCACTGTCCTCTCCCCATTCATGTGTACTACAGTATCTACCCGTAACCCGGCCTGTATGCAGTAAGTTGGACTGTAGGTTGTACCGTGAACCTGATGAGTCATTTGTGGGAGTTCCAGTTGGGACTCTTTTCACAGAACTCTCAAAACTCTCAACCTCTCGAAACATTTTTCACAGAACTCTCGACCCCGATAACCTAATGTCACTCTTGTGACCATGAGCCCCTGACAGTCTTGTGCGGAATACTGTCGATATCACAACGATGTCGACGATCTGCAGTGACTTGTCGCCGTGGCCTCAGCTATCCGGCATGTTCACAGCGCTGGAGCGAAAGGACAGAAACAACATCTTGTTCAGATCGTTTTCTCAGATATCGAAAGTAATTGGCAAAGTAACGCGTTACTTTTCAAGGCGTTACTTCATTACTTTTTCCGGCAAGTAATTTGTAACGGTAAAAAATTACTTTTTCGTACAAGGTAACGGTAACGGTAATCAATTACTTTTTTTTAGTAACGTGTACGAGTCTGCATAAACATCCATTGCGAATGACCGTCGCCGCATTCCGAACACGCACCGCCATTGCCATCTTCTCCCCCAACCGGAACTGTCAGCCTCGTTCACAGCTCAGTTTGCTCGTTTGCTCAAGCGTCAATTGCGTGTCCTGTATTCATACGCGCATCGTCCTGGTCACTTTTAAACTGGATATTTCGATATCCGAAGTTGTTATTTGAAGAAATGTAATTGATTACAGTACAAACATAAGCAAGAAACATCATAATAGCGTGTTCCGCCGAGAAAAAACATCGTGTCGCCGATAAGCTATCATACGGAACAATTCATTCCTAAGCCTAACCATGATTTATTTTAACAGTGTTTATTTTGAGGGCGTGTATTTTTAAGCGGGTTATTTCAGAAAATAGATTTTGAAGGGTGTAATTTTAAGCGTGGATTTTTAATGTTTTATTTTAAAAGATTTATTTCGGCGTACAGCCCATTTATCTCGAGCACCTCAAACTCTTTTATTTTCGAAATCCGACAGGGATTGCACTGCAACTCTTTTAACGTATGTTACCTTATTATGTGCACTAAATTTTGTATTCAGTATATTGGAGAAACCTCGAACACCATGAGGGAAAGGTTTTACGGCCATAAATCCGATATTGTTAATAACCATCCTACACCCGTTTCTACACATTTTAACCTTCCTGGACACGCTTTAGGTACAGACCTCAAAATCGTTATCCTTGAATCGGGTTATAACAGTGACATGAAGCGCAAAAATCGCGGATCCTTTTTAATTGCAAAATTCCAGTCTCTGAAGCCTCATGGTTTGAACATCCACGCAGGCCCACTACAATTATTGAACCCGTAAATATAATTAAAAAATATATATATATATATATATAATGATAAACACACACACAACTCTCCAATTTCCACATTTTCTTCGTTTGTCTCTCTCCTGAGACCACCTCCGTCTTCACATTGTCACGGTCCACTGGTCACCTTTGTACTCCGCACCTGTGTCCTTATTCCGTCGCTGTAACCTCCCCCCCCCCCTTTTTTTATCCTTAATTCCTCGAACGTCACCAACAAGTGTTCTCTTTCCTGTGTATAAGCCCTTGGGCTCGCGTTATGTTTTTTGCTTCTGATACCCCTGCTTTTGTATTTATGTTCTTTTGATTTTTATCTGTGTTTGCATCCTTTCCATCAATCTGTTACCCTCTCATGCCAGAACTCCCCCTTCAACTGTATATATGTGCCTGTACCGTGTTTATATTTTTGTAACCTGAAGAAGTGCAGTCTCGTGCACGAAAGTCTTGTTTACCATGTGTAAATAAATAAGTTGTTCCTACCGTTTAATATCACTCTTTAAAATCACTCAAAACTGCACGCTATTTCTTGCATTTTTCTAAAGATATAGATTAAAAAGTTGTGCATGTACTCACACATACTATACAAGATATTTGATTGTGGATTAATTGCTAAAATTTATCGATTCACATTCAGAAGAAGTGGTGACTACCACACATCAGTAAGAGTTTAATTACAATTTGAACAGGTATTGCGATTTATGATCACTGTTGTAGAATGTGTAATTTCACAATACACAAGCTTTAGGTCGCTCACTTTGACGAGCACTCTTTCACGATGTCAGAGAGGTTATTCGAATGGATTGATATTTTCTGTATACACTATAACATAATACGAATTCTTTATGTCGTGGATACTATCAGTTACGAATATCTTCCGAACGAAATTTACTTAAAACTCGAAGAAAGGGTCACCCGCATCGACGAACCCGTTTCCGGAAGAAGCAACACGCTCGCGTGGGGTACCGTGTTAACACGTCGGGCGCAGAATCGCGTTCGGTTTCGGTTACGGCATTAGGGAAACGCGGCCCGGCGTGTTGCCGAAACGTCTTCGACGACGCGGGTGACCCTTTCTTCGAGTTTTAAGTAAATTTCGTTCGGAAAATATTCGTAACTTTTAGTATCCACGACATAAAGAATTCGCATTATGTTATAGTGTATACAGAAAATATCAATCCATTCGACCTATCTGACCTATCTGACATAGTGAAAGAGTGCTCGTCAAAGTGAGCGACCTAAAGCTTGCGTATTGTGAAATTACACATTCTACAACAGTGATCATAAATCGCAATACCTGTTCAAATTGTAATTAAACTCTTACTGATGTGTGGTAGTCACCACTTCTCCTGAATGTGAATCGATAAATTTTAGTAAATTAATCCACAATCAAATATCTTGTATAGAATGTGTGAGTACATGCACAACTTTTTAATCTGTATCTTTAGAAAAATGCAAGAAATAGCGTGCAGTTTTGACTTCGAAAATTTAAAGAAGAAAATGATCTTTAGTGTGGAATTTGCGTTTTACAACGTTATGAGCTAAAGACTTATAAAATTAAAGTGTGGCCTTTCCATTTGTAGTGCCCGGATGCTATGACACTAAAATAATGTGATAGTTTTTCTGTATGGTTACGGGAAATCTCGAGTATATTTTGTGAATTTGATCTACATTTATGTGTGACCTGCGCTGATCTGGTTATTATAATTAATATACCATATCTTCCATTGTGTTTATGCATAACGCTCATCTTCATTGTATATTGGTTAAGAACTTCTGATGGCTGTTGTGTGATCCGCTTCTCCCAAAATCTGATTGCCACTTGAAAATTATTTCATATACGTTTGTGTGCTGTGTGTTACGAAGACTATGTGATTAGAAATGTAGACTTGGCCTGCACATCATGCTCGTAAAATCTTTCCTTTGCATTGTGGCATCTGATAATAGATTCGCTTTTCGCGAAGGCTTCGTATTATCTCCCGGGCACTGAACCCGAATGCGATTGTAAAAGTCGATGACACTGTGTCGCGAACGCTTTGACTTATCCCGCCGCAATCAGTTATCTTGCCTTATTTCCCGTTTTGCTCTATCTTGGACGGCTCATTTTTCCTATCCAGTCATACAAACGGACAACTGTGTTGACAAAAATATTTATTTATTTTTTCCGCACTCCAATCGGGTTGCATGTCAGAGACGCCTTTTCTTCTTCTTTTACTATGTCTGGGCTAGTGCAACTGATTGAGAAATATGATAAGTTTTCACATTAGAGTAGTGATCCTTTTTGTAATCATAGACTGATGTATCATGTCTCTAAATTTCAATGACCGATCCTTCTCCGGCAATTCTATCCTTCGGGTGTTGAACTTGTACAGAGTGTAGTCAAGTAAAACCTATTTGGTGGTCAGGTCTCATTCCATATGAGAATTCTTACACAAATTGTGGAATATTTGTTTCCTTAGCGATCTTCAATCTAATCATAAGCTGTTTTCGTTGCGATATGTAGAATACATTACAATGATGACAAAAAATACAATTATTACTTCAATTATATGCTTGTTTATTCCGATAAATTACAATTCTATTCCAAACTCTGAAGTTTTCGTTTGTTGTCTTGATTCATGAATTCCGAAGACATCATGTAGTTTATTCTGATTATTGGGCGCTTGAATCCAGCGTTGGTTAACGCAGGTGATATGTTGTCGCCGTGTTTGTATTGCTTCAACAACTTGCACTTTATCGCGATGAACTTGCACAGTCTCTTATTGATGTTTCCTTTCTTTGTATGAAGATTCTTGAATGGCGTACCAGAGAGTATTAGATGAAAATCATCCGGTGGTCCACCGCAATTGATATGTTTGTTGAGTTTCGATAAATGATGATACATCAGACCTTGCACGACAATATTGAACTTCTGTTCATTCGACATCTTTGCAGAGACTGGTAGAATAAAATAATTGCGTTGCCGTGGTAGTGGAACATATCATGTGATAAAATTTTATATACTTTCCATCTCAGATATGTGTAATTTCAACAAATCCGTAATGAATCGTGCGATATAGACCGCTTGTATATGATAATTTGATCCGACTGCTTTCTTGATGAAGATAATGCCCATTGCAATGATTACAATTACATCTGGTCTAGTGTATTTCAATTCTTCGTTAGCAAATCTCAAAAACTCCGCCATCAATCCTAGTGGCCCTTCCGACGTTGATGTGCAGATATTTTTATAAGTATTGTAGATTCGGCATATAAATTCTTGCACCTTCAGTTCTGTAGCTTGTACCATATCCCCGAATACGACCATGTCTAGGACGTATTGAAATGCAGCGATAATGAAATCGTTTCGCGGCTCCTCCTTTTCGAAGCAGTTTTTTATCACATCTTCCCATGACTTATGGTATCGAGTACAAAATCTGTCCATCTTTTCAATGTAGAGCAATTGTCTCTTCTGTTTTCAAGTGCACATCTACACTTAATTAAAAGCATATCTATGTTTATTTTATTGATTAAAATTTTATTATCTGGTTTAGAATGCTATAATCTCCCCCTGTCGTGAGAATTATTGTTTTGATTTTGTTTCAAGTATTCACTCTAGTGATATTCTATGCGTTGTGAACTTACCGCTCGAAATAATTATTGTCTTGTATTTGTTTCAATTGTTCAATCGATTGACATAAGTAAGTACCTCTAATATGGGAATGCCTTATAACTCTGAGTTGCATTTCACATTTGATATTTCTGTGTGGTTCATTAGAAATTTCTATTGCAAGATATTACAAAAATTTATGTAATTAAATCGTTGCGACCAATTAATAATTTGGACTTTCTCTATATCTTCAATAACAATATCGCATCTCTACCAACTTAGCCGACTTGTCAACCACTTTGACGAAAGATTTCCGTTTCAGGGAAAGGATGCGAAAAGATAGTGACCCCAGCGAGTGATATCGACATCTATTTGCGCTGCAGAATAAAATATATCGCCTTTGAACTCTCTTACCTGACCTCTAGAGCGTCCCGTTTGCTGGACGAAGTAATATAGCCCATAACCCTTTGAGTGATAAAGCATGCGCGGTGCTATGGTCACATAGATAGAGACATAAAGTCTCCTGGCTTTGAGGAAAAGAGTGAAAACAGTGCATATTTTCTACGTCTTGGATACCTCCATCAAGGTTCGTAGTGTTTGTTAGAGGGTAGTTTCATTTTAAATCGAACAACGTGTGAAAGGCGTATTTTTTAATTCGCCCAGAAAAAATATATGTTAGAGGACAGCTCAAACGACGCAAATCGCGCCACGTGCGACGCTCGTGCGTGTAGTAGTTTCCGCGTAGGAGAGGGGGAAAGTCTGAGGCTGCTTGAGCACGCTTTCTTCTGGACCGACTTTGACGGGATCTAGCACCGCTAATTTTATGTCTAGTAACTGGAGGTTTTTTGTCATTATAGGCTGCACCATAGACACTGTCGACAGTCACCCACAGAACTCTAAGAGCCGCAGATTTTCTGTTAAAAAATGCCAAACTTGGCGTAAACGTTCAAAAAGGCCAAACTTTGTTACCAATTTGCTTCATGACGGAATCTCTGAGAACATCGAGCTTAGTGCCATTCGATAGGACATTGAACGAGCTTTCGTGCTGTATAGAGCTCATTTTTCACAGCCCATTTATTTCTGTGTTATTAGCTTGAGAATCACACATAGTAGGCGAAAATTGCCAATGTTGCATCTCAGTTTTCTCAAAAATGCCATCTTCGATTTACTTGATTATTTTTCAAAAGGTGGCGTCATGTCTCTACTTTAGACGCCAAGTGACACAATATTTTATTTTTGCCTGAGAGACGCGCAGCGATTTTTTTTTTTGTCAGGCAGGATGCACGAGGCTGCGGCCTTGCGCGCCCCACCCATGAGCACGCGACTTTCAACCTCTTCTTTGCTACAGGTGTCCCGCTGACGGAAAAATCAATGACCACACTGCGTGAGCTTGTTGTAGTGTCCCCAGAGCATCACTTTACGTTTACCCAATGGCCTCCCAGTTCCGTCAGGCTTATTCAAACCGTCGGAGAGTACATGAGTTGCCTGTGCGCCCTTGACGAGAAGCCCCAGTTCGACGAACATACCGACAAAGCAGTAAGAAGAAACGAAGCGCTTCGTAGAGATCTTTATCCACTGGTAACATCTTAGCTTTTGTTTCAGGTTGCCACCAGTACCCCAGGAAGTGTGAAAGTCACATCCTTTTCATTAGTAAAAGAACGAAGAACGGAAGTTTCGAACAACGTAAAATGTGCCCATTGCGAGATCCCTGCAGGTGAAAAAAATTTTTTTGAACTCTGCAGGTGGTGGCTGCCACCATTGGATTAGCATCATCCGATAGCTTTACACATGTCCTTTCACATGATATAAAGTGAATGGGTTCAAGCGCATGGATGCCAGAAGTACTGAAGACCACACCGAGGGTTTAAGGTACCTACGGCTATCGGAAACGAAGGATTTTAGTTGTGGGTTGTTCTGTCGGAAATTTTGATTCCCACGGTGACACTGACACATCTCAGTGAGGGCGAACGTGTTACACTTGAGAACAGCAACTGTCATCACAGCGGTCTTACGGGTTTTGTACCACTCGTCGTGGTTCCGAAATAACGCTACGAAGCATAAAACTAATTCAAGAGAGCATGCACACCTTCGGAACTATCACTTATTGCGCCCAAGTTAAGAGGCGACTGCAACCACGCGACCACAAATTTGTATTCTCAGGTGTTGTAACTTTCTCTCCCCTGTGGCCGTAGCCGCAGCCTCATAGCGCGCGTATGTGCACTGCCTCAAGCACATGTGCGGGAGAATAGTGAATATGCGCACGTGCGTATACGCACACGTAGTACGTGCGACTCCCATGAAAGTGCGTAATAGCAAGTTCAAGTCGCCCACGAAAGTATTGCCCTGCGTCTCCAAAGGAAAAAATAAACATACGTACCATAAGTGCAAAATAAGCACATAATGCAACACCTGGCATTAAATTACAAAGCAAAGACTACGAAGCAAAACGCGCTCGTAAACATACGAAGAGCGCCTTTGTGTGGAAAAATCGCTCCGCGGAAAGGTAGCCCCACGTCTCAATCAAAAAGAGAAAAGGTACTTTACCAGCAGCACAAAGTTGATGATGATTCAGGTTTTTATGGCGCACGGACAACTAAGGTCATAGTGCGCCAAAGCTATGGTGAAAAGACAATGGGGATGGTTGGTGACTATGTAAAAGCAGCAAGATTAAACTAAAACCATAGTTTTAGAAAGGTTTAGACAGTAAAACAAGATACATGAGCAGAGCTGGGTAAAACTATATTGTATTTAAATAGCCAATATCTTTAAAATAGTTAAAAACTCTCATGAAGGGTAAAAGAGGCTCATCACCCAACAACAAGGCTGGGTGAAGTGGCAACTGATATTTGTAAAGCTCTTTAAAGTGATAGTGACGATGAGGTTCATGTGCAGGACACGTGATTAGGATGTGCAGCACAGACAGCTGCTCCCCACACTGCGTACATTCCGGTGGTTCCTCCTGGCGCAGTAAAAAACCATGTGTGAGGTGCGTGTGACCAATGCGTAAACGACTAAAAACTACTGAATGGAGACGATTTTTAAATCTCGGTATGCTTCCCAAAATTGTGTTTTTTGACAGCCAAAGCTTGTTGTTTTCTCGTGTAGCCCACTCTCGTTGCCATTTCACATTAATTTTCCTCCTCAGGACTGACCTAAGGTCTTGAGAGGGACACTCCAAAAGGCTCACTTCAGAAGAGAGTGCAGCTGCAGCTGCTGCATCTGCGAGTTCATTGCCGGGTATCCCAACGTGGCTGGGCACCCAGCAAAAACCTAAACAGAGACCTTTTTTGATTACCTTGGTCGCAAGATATCGGGCCCTTAATACAAGGTGATTTTTCTGTTTCTGTATCGTACAGATGGCTTTCAGAGAACTCAGTGAATCGCTGTAGATGATCGAATACTTGATCTCACGGTCTAAGATGAAGCTAAGCGCCATGATTATTGCATATAGCTCTGCAGTAAAAACTGATGCAGAGTTTGGAAGCCGCTGTAACTTCGTGCAAGATTCAGTAACCATTGCACAAGAAACGGATGTGTGTGTCTTTGACCCATCGGTATAAAAGGCAGTGTGATCTCCAAAGCTTTCGGCTACACAACTGAATTCTTGCTGGAGCACACATGGTGGAGTGCCATGTTTGTTATATTTAGCTAAAGAGTAATTGCATTCTGGAAGTACGTCCCACGGCGGGGCTCCCACACACGCTTGCAAAATTGGGGTGTCATACTCAATGAACTCATACGTTTCGATTCCCTGTAGCACACGCATACTAAAAGGAGGTATAACTGTGGGTTTGCTGAGAAAGAACTGTTTAAACCGTGTCTCCCTCACAGACTGGAGTGCAGGATGTTCCGGATAGCCTTTCACTCTAAGCGCATATGATGCTGAGAGGTAGAACCTACGTCTCTCCAACGACCACTCCTTGGATTCGACATATAGACTCTCAACTGGTGATGTACGAAAGGCACCAGTTATTAAACGCAACCCCTGGTGGTGAACTGGGTTCAAAATCTTGAGAGCAGATTCGCGGGCAGATCCATAGACAATGCACCCATAGTCCAATCTTGACCTCACTGTCGAAATGTAAATTCTATGCAGCGTGTCACGATCTGCGCCCCAGGATCTGTGTGACAGCACCTTTAAGAGGCTTAGGGACTTGATGCATTTAGTTTTAAGGCTCTTAATGTGCGGTAGGAAAGTAAGTTTGCTATCAAACGTGACCCCAAGAAATTTGTGCTCACTCTTAACAGTGAGGTCCTGCCCATTCAGCTTAAGAGTAGGTGAAGGAAGCATTCCTCTGACCCTAGAGAAGTGAACACAGACAGTTTTCTCGTGCGAGAACTTAAACCCATTTTCGAGGGACCATGTGGTAAGCTTGTTTAGAGCTAGCTGCATCTGACGCTCGCATATTGCTAGATTTGTAGAAGAATATGATATTTGAATGTCATCTACGTATAAGGAGCATGACATGGAGCGAGGAATTACATTGGCTACTGAATTGATTTTCACAAGGAAGAGAGTAACACTCAGGACGGATCCCTGTGGCACTCCATTCTCTTGAACCAGAACACGAGATAGCGTCGTTCCAAGTCGTACTTGGAATGTCCTGTTTTGTAGGAAGTTCATGACGCACCTGAGTATGCGCCCCCTGATCCCAAAAGAGTACAGATCTTGTAGGATACCATACCGCCAAGCGGTATCGTATGCCTTCTCAAGATCAAAGAAAACAGAGAGGCAGTGTTGTCTTCGGACGAAAGCTTCACGTATCATTGTTTCTACTCGAACCAGGTGGTCCGTTGTGGACCGCCCGGCACGAAAACCACACTGAAGTTCAGAGAGACATTTGTTTTCCTCTAGAAAATGGACGAGCCGACCATTGACCATACGCTCAAATGTTTTGCCGATGCAGCTTGTGAGAGCGATAGGTCGATAGCTAGTTGGATTTGAAGGGTCTTTTCCAGGTTTTAACAGTGGAACAACGGTGGCAGTTTTCCATGTGGATGGTAATGTGCTGTCTGCCCAGATTCGGTTGAAGAAACGAAGCAAGCATTCTTTCGATGTTTCGGACAAGTGCTGAAGCATGGAATATGTCACTCGGTCTGGACCAGGTGAGGTAGCCTTTGCTGAAGATAATGACCTCTGCAGCTCTATCATAGTAAACGGCTGATTATATCCATTTTCGTCCCCGCCACTCATTCGAATTGTCTTCTTTTCTGCAGTGTCTTTGATCTTAAGAAAGTTTTTACTATAATGAGATGAGTCAGAAATTCTTTGGAAATGCTCCCCAAGCGCATTCGCCTGCTCTTCTAGGCTTTCACATACCTGACCGTTAACTTCTAAAAGAGGGACGGAATGACTGATGTGTTCTCCTCTGATTTTGCGAAGTCTGTCCCATACCACTTTGGATGGGGTGTTACAAGACAGAGACGATACAAAGGCGTGCCAAGAGGACCGCTTAGCTTGTTTGCGTGTCCACCTGGCCTTTGCTCTTGCCTTTTTAAAATGTAGGAGATTTTGTGATGTGGGGTACCTCCGAAATGTGCCCCATGCCCGATTTTGCAGTTTGCGAGTTTCCTCGCATTCACTGTTCCACCAGGGTTTAGGTCGCTTTGGGAGACGACCAGAAGCCTGGGGAATGAATTGCGTTGCTGCATCGAGGATGATGTTACTAATAAGATTGCTAGCTTCCTCGATCGTCACCGTATCAATAGGAATCAGAGAGAGTCACATTTTTCAGAAAACTGATTCCAGTCGGCTATTTCAAATTTCCACCTGGGAGGGCGTGTCGTCAGAGTGTCGACTACAGTAAGGTATTTTAACACCACTGGGAAGTGGTCACTTCCAAGTGGGTTTTGTTTTACAGTCCATTCTATCTCCTGAAACAAGGATGGACTGCAAAAAGACAGGTCTAAGGCTGAGAGAGTCTGACTTGAAGAATGTATGTATGTAGGTGCCCCTGTGTTTAAAAGACAGATGGATGTTGATAATAAAAATTTCTCCAACATTTTCCCTCGAGTGTCAGTTCTTGTACTGCCCCAAAGTGGATTATGAGCATTAAAGTCACCTAGAACTATAAAAGGACTTGGAAGTTGGCTGCATAAATCTTGTAATTCTTTTTGTGTAATAGTGTCTGATGGCGGCAAGTATACCGAGCAGACGGTGACGATCCTGTCTAAACACACCTGCACAGCTACAGCTTCCAAGTCTGTAACTAGGTGAATTGCTTTTGTTGGGAGAGATCGTCGTGTGATGATCGCTACACCACCAGATGCTCGGGTGGCGTCACTTCGATCTGTTCGAAATATGTTGTGTCTACGCAGTGGATTTTGTGTTTGGTTGTTCAAATATGTTTCCTGAAGACAAAAACATGTAGCATTATACGTCTCGAAGAGATCGTTCACATAATCTAAGTTAGAAAGGAACCCACGACAATTCCATTGGAGGATCGTGTGCTGCATAATAGTTGCAGTACTAGGAAGTAGTAGTAAGTGTGTCAGAAACTTTTGCCGACTTTGAAAAGCTTTCATCACCTATTTTTTGTTGGAGGTGTGACCTGCGGCCTTGTGGGTTTCTTCCGCGCAGCCGCAAGCTCCTTGTCAGATATGTCAGGGAGTGACCCACTCCCCGACAGACTAGCTCTATTCTTTTGGAGGACTTGGGAGCTCGTGCTCGCGAAGGAGCGCTCAGAGCTCGTCTCGTCCTCGCAGTCCATGGATGTGGTCTCCGTGGACTGTGAGGACAGAAGTGGCGTCGGTGTTAGGGACGCCACTGGAGTTTCGGGGACTGGAGGTGGACGTGCACCTCCCTGGACATCTTTTGTGGTTGTCTCTATCAGCAGTGATTGCTCGGTCTGTGTGTACTGTGTTACTAGTTTCACTTTCTGTTTTACGGCTGTGGCAAAGGATTTTTCGAAAAAGATGGGAGCTACTTTTTTCCTTGCTTCTGGGTAACTGATGTTCTGTGTAACCTTAACGTGCAGGACTTCCTTTTCATATTTCCACTTTGTACAGGACCTCGAGTAGGATGGGTGGTTGGAAGAACAGTTGACACAGCAGTCTGGCCCTTTGCATTCTTTAGTCTCATGGTCAGACTTTCCACATCGTGCACAACAGGCAGAGCCACGGCACCCGTCTGCAGCATGTCCAAACCTGTTGCACCGAAAACAGCGCAACGGGTTCGGTATGTAAGGTCGGACATCTGCTGACAGGTAGCCTACTTTTAGTTTTGTTGGAAGTGTGGGCCTGTCAAAAGTCAGTACTATATTTCGTGTGGTGATGTACTCCCCATTTTTACGGATTTTGATTTTGCGTACATCAATGACATCCTGGTCCTTCAAGTTTTCTAGGATTTCTTCCACAGGCACGTCAATCAGTTCTGATACTGCGATGACGCCCCTGCAAGTGTTCAGTGTTTTGTGCAAGGAAGCTGAAATCTTTTTACCCATCATCTCATGTGTGTTTAGAATGCGTTCACAGTCTATTTCATTGGTGCATTTTACGAGAAGGTCGCCAGATCTGATGCGTTTGATTTCAGTTATGTACTTAGACAGTGATGCCACCGCTTTCTCAATGAAAAAGGGTGACATCTTTCCCAGTGGTGTGCTTTTCTCTTTCTCTGTATCTGAAGAAGAAAGTACAATGTATTTTGAAGTGAACTGTTTTGTTACAGTCCTTAAGGCTTCGGTCCGTGGACGCTTTGCGGCCACGATCTCAGTAGAAGAAGAATATTTACCCATGTAGGTTTGATCAATGAGTATTCCAAAAACGTCACCCGTATTTCATACTCATACATACGGGAAGGTCCCGGAGTTTGACAACCCATCAGCCGGGGCTTGACCAAGTCCCCGACTGCCACCGTTCAAGGTTTCTACCCTTCACCTTAAATCCCCTCGGCACGGTACGGATAACACCTTAGGACTGGGGGCTGGGGTCCGTGGTGGCGCCACTCACCAAACACCAGCCGAAGCCGGTGCCCCCTGCGGGGCAGCACAAAGTACCGGCATAATTCTACCCCTGTGAAATAAATCGTGAAAAATATTCCGGCTTGTTAGAAATAATTAAGATCAAACATGCAAAATTTTCGCGTACCACTCGTGGTTTTGCGATACTAGGCGGACAAAGAATGCGCTTGAACCCAGTCACTTTATATCATGTGAAAGGTCATGTCTAAAGCTATTGGATGATGCTAATCCAATGGTGACAGCCACCACCTGCAGGGGTCTCGCAATGGGCACATTTTACGTTTTTCGAAACTTTCGGTTTTCGTTCTTTTACCAATGAAAAGGATGTGCCTTTCACACTGCCTGAGGGACTGGCGGCAACCTGAAACAAAAGCTAAGATGTTACCAGTGGATAAAGATCTCTACGAAGCGCTTCGTTTCTTCTCACTGCTTTGTCGGTATGTTCGTCGAACTGGGGCTTCTCGTCAAGGGCGCACAGGCAACTCATGTACTCTCCCACGGCTTGAATCAGCCTGACGGAACTGAGAGACCATTGGGTAAACGTAAAGTCATGCTCCGGGGACACTACAACAAGCTCACGCAGTGTGGTCATTGATTTCTCCGTCAACGGGACACATTTAGCAAAGAAGAGGTTGAAGGTCGCGTGCTCGTGGGTGGGGCGCGCAAGGCCGCAGCTTCGTGCACCCTGCCTGACAAAAAAAATCGCTGCGCATCTCCAACGCAAAAATAAAAGATTGTCTCACTTGACGTCTAACGTAGAGACATGACGCCACCTTTTGAAAAATAATCAAGGAAATCGAAGATGGCATTTTTGAGAAAATTGAGATGCAACATTGGCAATTTTCGCCTACCATGTGTCATTCTCAAGTTAATAACACAGAAACAACTGAGCTGAGAAAAATGAATTCTATACAGCACGAAAGCTCTTTCAACGTCCTATCGAATGGCACTAAGCTCGATGTTCTCAGAGGTTCCGTCATGAAGCAAATTGGTAACAAAATTTGGCCTTTTTGAACGTTTACGCCAAGTTTGGCATTTTTTAACAGAAAATCTGTGGCTCTCAGAGTTCTGTGAGTGGCTGTCGACAGTGTCAATGGTGCAGCCTATAATCACAAAAATCCTCCAGTTCCTAGACATAAAGTCAGCGGTGCTAGATCCCGTCAAAGTCGGCCCAGAAGAAAGCGCGGCCAGGCAGCCTCCGACTTTCCCCCTCTCTTACGCGGAAACTACTCCACGCACGAGCGTCGCACGTGGCGCGATTTGCGTCGTTTGAACTGTCCTCTAACATATATTTTTTCTGGGCGAATTAAAAAATACGACTTTCACACGTTGTTCGATTTAAAATGAAACTACCCTAGAATGAAAATTGTATATTGGTCGATTTTATGATGGTTCAGTGATTGATTATTTTCCTCTGTTGTTGTACACGTGTCGCTGCGTGTTCCTCTGTTCTTCAGTGTTAAGTCTGTGCTATATTGTTAAGTCTGTGCTATTTCGCCTTCGATAGATTGATTAGCTATTATTTCTCTATGTGTTGGATGGTGCGCAGGTTTTGGCTCTCTATTAATTGTAGCTGTTGATTGTGTTGTTTCTCGTTATTTCCTTACGTCTATGCTATTCACTTAATAAGAAATTAAAAGTTGAGTAATGTTGGAATATGAAATTGAGATTCCCTATTGCGCTCGAAATGTTATGACAGATATTCACGCTATTGGAATGATGGTTCTCACATATAGGAATATTAGACTTTTTATAATATAACTGGTAATTTGATTGTAATCGTATTGATTAAGAATATCTTCTTTGTATTGGTATAGATTCTATTTCCCCGTGTCGTTCGTGTTCCGTGGTCTTCCATACATCTATTCGCACCCGTCTTCAACAAATCAGGGCAGATATCATTAGTTCTGTTTGTTGGCTAGGAGCGTGCTATGTGGTGAAATTCATTTTTAAAATGTCTATTTTCTGATGAGTTTGATTTTTTCTTCTGATTTTCTGAATGATACATTACTCTGTTGTTTAGATTAGGAATATCTTCTTTGTAGTTGTATAGATTTTATTTCCTCTTGTGTTCGGGTCGTTCTTTGTTCTGTTTGTTGGCTAGGAGCGTACTATGTGGTGAAGTTCACTTTAACATGACTATTTTCTGATGAGTTTGATTTGTTCTTCTGATTTTCTGAATGATAGATTACTCTGTTGTTTTGATTAGGAATATCTTCTTTGTGGTGGTATAGATTTTATTTCCTCTTGTGTTCGTGTCGTTCTTTGTTCTGTTTGTTGGCTAGGAGCGTGCTATGTGGTGAAGTGTAATATCTTCTTTGTAGTGGTATAGATTTTATTTCCTCTTGTGTTCGTGTCGTTCTTTGTTCTGTTTGTTGCCTAGCAGCGTGCTATGTGGTGAAGTTCATTTTTAACATGTCTATTTTCTGATGAGTGATTTCTTCTTCTTCTGATTTCCTGAATGATAGATTACTATGTTGTTTTGATTAATCAATGTAGTGGTATAGATTTTATTTAATGTTGTGTTCGTGTCCCATAGTCTTCCAGGGTCTGTGCTGTTCACATTTAATTACATACAACTATCAGAACTTCCCGCTACTGCACTGATGGTTCTCACGTATAGGAATATTAGACTTTTTATAATACAATTTCTAATCATATTGATTAAGAATATCTTCTTTGATTAATTGTGATATCACTTCTGATTCATTGAAAACTTGTGATTACTGTTAATAAAAATATTGTGTTTGATTTGTGATACCTATTCAATAATAATGTATCATACCTGTAATAAGTACTTTGTTACGTGTATTGTGTTCCTTCTATTTCAGATTTTTGGCTAAGTTTTTCCCATTCACGCAGAGTCATAACATAATTCCTAATGACTTTAATAAATATATTTTCACTTGTACTTTTGTGTATGGCTATCTTTTGCATGTAAACAGCCTACTGCACACCTGTTGTAGCTGGAAAAATTACGATTCAAGTCGACTCAGGCTGAAAAATGACGAAAGTCGGCGGCCCAGGCTGAATGGTAAACGCGCACGCAGCCCTCTGGCCACGCGACGCCCACAACAGCAGCCCTCCACCCGAGCACCGCCCTGTTACAGGTGGTGAAGGTTTTTCGGCTGGGTTTTTCTCCTTCACCTGATTGACACAATTCCCAGCACTATTGGCTTTAATAAATATATCTCAACTTGATTGGCATTAATAAATATATTTTCACTTGTCCTTTTTTGTGTATGACACTTCTTTGCATGTCTCTGCATGTAAACCGCTCACCTGTTGTATCGGAAAAATATATGAGGTCGGCCAAAGAAGTCTGCCCAGGCTGAAAAATGTGAGAGGGTAAGCGCGCACGCAGCCCTCCCCCGCCGATAATCACGTGGACAACCCTCCGCATACGCGCCGCGCAGGGAAAAATACGCGCAGGGCTCAGGGGCAGGAGGCCGTAGTTTCGCCCTGTCGTAGTTTCTGACCGCCTCTTTACTACTCGCGTAACCTTGAAACCGATTATCTCCCCGCAATGAACATGACAGTCGCCCGCAGGTGGGTCCATGGCGATGTTTTCCGCTCAAAAATGGCGGACTCAAGGGCTGGGCATGGGCATACGCGTTGTCGGAAATGGTCCATTCCTCCGCTCACAGTCGGCGCTGCGCGTGAGACCGACGGTGTGCCGCCGCCAGCCGTCGCATGGCAAGGAACGCCATCTTATGAGTGCGCATCGCGGCTGCCAACAACCAACCGCGAAGCGGCAATAACTCTCTGCAACAGGTGCCTCTCGAAACAGCAATAGGGCTGGTTACTAAATATAATAGAATGTAAACATTACCTGTTCTTTTGTTTACATTCAGAAATAAAGTGCTACTGTATTGCAGAACTGTGTCCATCTTTACTGCAACTTTTAAACTCAACTTAACAAATAACAGCGCGGAGCACTGCAGTCTGCTATAAGCTTATTCGACTCATATCCACATTCATATCCACAGCGAAAACTTCGCAGTAAGTGCAAATCAGTTATAAATTATTTGTGAGCGAGTAACTGACGTTGTAGGATGTTATGCAACGTAAGTTCAGTAAGTAAGTTCACGGCAAGTTGGTATAACGACATTACTCGTAGTTCAGTTCAGTTACCTTGGGTCCTGACTTTCGGTGTTCATGACAACGAAGCTCCTGATTTGTAGGCTTAAGCGTGAACCGCATGGCCCGAAAAGCATCCGAAATCGTTCCTAACCGAATTCGGGACCGAACTTTTTTCAGAGAACAGAATTTCGTGCCGGATTCGGCCCGATCTGGCCAAGCCAGATTTCTCCTCCGAAATGGGAAGTGACGTCAACCGAAGAAGTTGAAGCATCCAAAGGCTATTCAGGCGGAAGGAGAACCATAGCAACGATAATGTAGCAATCGGGTCGACTGTTGTAGTGTGTGCGACTTCTACACCTATGAGTACAGGGATTATCTCATTGAACTGGATGGTTGAAAAGCGATGTCCCCCAAGGTCAGAAGTCTTCGGCCGAAATTCGTTGTGCATTTCGGTTGCATGCGGTGATGCACAGAAAAAAAAGTTCGTCGCGATTTCGGTCTGGCCAGTTTTCGGCCAGTTTTTCGTGCCATGCGGTTCAGCTTTTAAATTAAAGTTAAGCTTCTGACTGAGTTATGCAACAACAGGACGTTCCTTGAGGGAGAAACTACGGCACAAAGGAGAGCCCAATCGGAAACAATCGCTGCCCATCCGCACGCTGTTGGGCCACTCCACGAGGATGGGAAGGATAACAGCAGCTGCGGAATGATTGGCGATACAGAGCTAAACACAGAGCAAGACGAATATCTGAGAAAATGCACACTACAGGAGGAGGCAGCGGCTTCGTTGCTCCTGGGCCAGGTGCTGCACCAGTGGACATTGTATCCCTTCTGTCTGAAACCGATCTGCGTGTCATGGCACTAGTTGACTGGGACACGGTGACCGGCATCGCAGGAGGGGTTCAGGTCCTCCAGAGGGGAAGCGACAATACCGGTAGTTACTGCTTCTGTTGTAAGTGATACATCACGTCATAATCATAGCTGCCGAATATGTCTTGCTCTGCCTCCCATAGTCTTGCTTTATTCTTTTTGAGATAGCATGTCTTTATTTTTCGGAGTGACATGGAGACACTCCCATCAACATCTACTGGCGCAGAAGTGACAATTCCAGCAGTCGTACATAACACTACTCAAGTACATCCTCTGTGGATGACATTGTACAATAGTGTTTTATGGCTCACAGGGGGAGGCCTTATCTGAAGCTCCTGAGGTTCCATGTGAACCACAGCAGCAACAGCAAGGGCACGAACGTGTAGAGGAGGTGGTGTTCCTCTACATGAGTCCTGACCGGCGATGATGGAATGTCCCAGCGGGCAGGTGGTCGAGGCCTCACGCTAGGACGGTGCCGGTAGAACTGCCGTGCCAGCGCCGTAGCGCGTGGCAGCAGAGGCACGTCTTCGTCATCACACATGGGCCACCACATCACTCCCCCCCTCAGACGCGGAGCGGTGTAGAGCTGGCGCTTGAGGTCCGCGTCGATACATAAAGAGGAGAAAGACGGGCGACACGTGGTACAGGCACTGCTGGTCTTGGGTCTGGTGTTGAGTGGGCAGAAGAGCTGGCCTGAGGGTTCCAGGGGCGGGCCGAAGCGGAGAGCAGAGTAGGCAGGTAGGCAGAACGTAATTCCGGAATGAAGCGACAGAACTGCGACCGGTTCGTGAGCGGTGAGCTCGTAGTGTCGCCAAGAAGAGTGCCGGGGAGGACCATCCCGAAGCACGGGGAGACCGGGAGTAGAACTCGGTGGCCTCCGTGCGTGTCCCCGGTGGAACGTTGGTCCCGGTGCCTCTTGAGCGCCATTGGATGGGCTGCCAGCACTCTGTATCGAAGCCTGGTGGGAAGGCAAGGCGGGCAGGGTTCTTGGGAATGGCATGACGATGAGGATGGGGCCATGCAGCCGCCAGCGGCGTACCGCGACCGGTATGGGAGCGTGATGCTCGTGAAGGTGCCGCTGGTGAAAGCCCAAGGAGTGCCATCGCGGAGCATGTGGCGACGTGACGCATAGTGAGAGACCATGGCGATGTGAGCGGAGTAGATGAGCGAGCTGGGTAGAACCATGGTGTTGCGCGGCCAGGCGTTGCGATGAGTGGAGCCGCGGTGAATTGACGTCTTCGCCTAGCAGATCCTCGGTAGAACGATGCACCGTACCTTCGGAGATGGCTTCGGAGGTGAGCTTGCAGAAATTTGGGATGGTACTGGGCCGAATTATGCCGAACATGGTGTTCGTTGTTCGGTTTGATTTGATTTGATTTGATTCGGGTTTTATTGGCGCATCAGCTACAAAGGCCATAATGCGCCAAATACCACTGAAGACTAGTTAGTTAAAAGGTACATGTGTAGGACTAAAATGAGTAACTGTGCATTAGTATTTAAAATCACAGATGCGTTAAAAATCCAGTATCTTTAAAAAACCTATACACGTTCTCAAAAGGAACAAAGCTGTCATCACCTAGCAGAAGCATTGGGTGGAGGGGCAAGAAGGTTCTATAAAAGGGAGCAAAATGATGTTGACGAAGATGTTGGTACGCTGGACACGTGATCAGGATGTGAATGATCGAAAGCTGTTCCCCACAGTGGTTGCATTCCGGTGGGTCTTCTCCTCGTAGAAGATACCCATGCGTCAAGTATGTGTGTCCCAAACGAAGGCGAGAGGATAGCACTTCATATAGTCGACTGGACATACCAGGTGAACTAGAGCCTACAAAGGGCTTGATACTGTGTAATTTATTATTGGTTTGGCGGTCCCAAGATGTCTGCCAGTCGTTATTGATGCATCTTTTTAGACATAGTTTGAGGTCTTGATATGGAATTTCGAAAGGGGTTATGTCACTTGTTAGCGCAGCCGTAGCAGCATGATCAGCTCGCTCATTGCCAGGTATCCCAACATGACTGGGTACCCAGCAGAAGAGTAGCTGATAGGCCCTATTAGCTATAGTGCTTGCCAGGCTCCTTGCACGAGCAACTACCAGGTTTTTAGTGGGGTGTATGTTACAAATAGCCTGCAGAGAACTGAGAGAATCTGTGTATATTACTGATGATCTTATGTGATTTTGTAGGATGTAGTTGAGGGCTAAAATTATTCCATACACTTCAGCAGTAAAAATAGACATGGTGCTCTTTAGACGGTGTGAACGTGTAACTATTCCAGTAACCATAGCACATGAAACCCTGGTATTTGTTTTTGATCCATCAGTGTAGAATTCAATATGGCTGCCAAAGGTTTCCTTTAGGTGCTCAAATTCCTGTTTCAATACAATGCTTGGCGTATCACGTTTGTCTAATCTGGTCAGTGATTTATCACATTTTGGATAAGGTTGCCATGGTGAGATTTTTTTGCTGCACTCAAGGATCATTGAGTTATATTCTGAAAAGCCATAGTGCTCAATTTCCTCCGACATGCGCATACTAAATGGCAATACCGCTGAAGGTCTGTTCAAAAAGAGCTGTTTATATTGTGTGTCTTTTATAGCAGGGATCGCCGGGTTTTGTGGGTAGCCTCTAATCCTTAATGCATACGACGTACTCAGGTAGAACCGCCGTCTTTCGAGAGACCACTCATTGGCTTCTACATAAAGGCTCTCGACTGGCGAGGTCCGGAACGCTCCAAGGACAGACATACAGTGCTGTTTCCTGACGAAGGCTTCTCTAATGGTAGTCTCCAAACGCAAAAGTTGGTCGACTGTTGAGCACGCAGCTCTAAAGCCACACTGATATTGATCTAAACAATTATTTTCTTCCAGAAAATACATAAGACGGTTGTTGACCATGCGCTCAAAGGTCTTCCCCAGACAACTTGTCAGCGCTATGGGTCGGTAACTGCACGGATGCGAGGGATCTTTTCCTGGCTTCAGCAGTGGAACTATGATTGCCTCCTTCCAGCCAGAAGGGAGAACACCTTCTAGCCACACAAAATTAAAGAAATCCAGGAGAGAATTTAATGAAGTTAAAGACAGATGTTTAAGCATGGAGTACACTATGCGATCAGGTCCAGGTGCTGAGTTTTTAGGGGATGACAGAGCCCTTTGTAGCTCCGCCATTGAAAAAGGTGAGTTGTAACCACACCTCTAATCTAACCCACTATCAAGTGTTTGCCTTTCAGCAGATGATTTAATCTTTAAGAAATCTCTGCTGTAATGGGATGAACCTGACACTTGTTGGAAATGTTCCCCGAGGGCATTGGCCTGCTCCTCCATACTTTGACACACGGTACCATTTATTTGTAACAATGGTACACAGAAACTTGTATAGTCGCCCTTTATTTTCTTTAGTCTCTCCCATATTATTTTTGATGGAGTTGTAGCATTTAAAGATGATACGAAATTTCCCCAAGATTCTTTCTTTGCTTGCTTTCGCGTCCAACGTGCTTTTGCTCTAGCTCTCCTGAAAGCAATTAGGTTTGTTATAGTGGGGTGTCTTCGAAAGACACCCCACGCTCGGTTTTGTTCTTTGCGTGTGCTTTCACAATTGCTCGTCCACCAAGGCTTGGAACGCTTGGGGAGTCGGCCGGATGTTTGCGGAATGGACTGTTGAGCGGCATTTATAATGGTATGAGTGATCAACTTATTTGCCTCCTCAACATTCAAACCCTCAAAAGCAGAAAATGGGAAATTGGCTTGTCTTTCAAATATGTCCCAATTTGCCTCTTGTAATTTCCACCGTGGTGGACGTGTTCTTATGTTGTTAGTGTGACCGTGAAATTTAATAATGAGCGGAAAATGGTCGCTATCTCGGGGATTCTGTTCGACTGTCCAGTCAAGAAGCTGAAAAATGGATGGGCTGCATAGTGAGATGTCTATGCAAGAAAAATTTTGTGTCGAAGAGTTCACATAGGTAGGTAGCCCAGTATTCAGAAGACAGAGTGACCCCGAAAGGAGGACCCTCTCCAACATTTTCCCCCGCGCATCTAGTTTTGCACTTCCCCACAGAGGATTGTGGGCATTCAGGTCGCCTAAAATCACAAACGGCTGGGGGAGTTGATTGCATAGATTTTCGAAATCTCTTTGCTCTATTACCACTGATGGGGGTAGGTAGAGTGAACATACTGTCAAAGTCCTGTCGAGGCACACTTCGACTGCTACTGCCTCCAAGTCTGTAACGAGTGGAAAGTGTTTTACGGGTATGCACTGCGGAAGGACTACAGCCACACCACCAGATGCACGTGCGCTGTCTGTGCGGTCCTTCCTGAAAACATTATGGCGACGGAAAGGGTTTAAGTTTTCTTTGTGTAGGTATGTTTCTTGCAGGCAGAAGCAGACAGCTCGGTACTTTTCAAACAGATCGTGTACATCATCAATGTTACTGTAGAGGCCTCGACAATTCCACTGAAGGAATACCTGTCCCATAATTAGGATGGAAATAAGGAAGAGCAAAGGGAGTCTGCACATTGGGTGTTAAGGGGGTGTGACCCTTGGCGGGGGAAGCCTCTGTTTCTCCCTTGACTTGCCTCTACCTCGACCTCTATGTTTTTCTCTTTGCTCCTTCACTTGCGAAGGAGCTCTCTGGTCCAGTGTACATGGAAGACTTGACGATGATTTCTGCGACATGCAGTCATCATCGTCAAGCTCCATTGAGTGTGTGGCAGTCTGCGATGAGCTCCCAGTGAGCCCATCCCAAACTGAAAGTCCGCCATCAACCTCCGTGGAGATTGTGGAGGGAGCCTGCGGAGGCGAACTCTCCGCAGACTTTTCTTGTGTTTGGGGAGTGTGGAGTGGAGGCCCACAGGTTTGGGTCCCCACGGATACTCTGAGCGATGCCACTCCCCGGCGCACCGCTTCAGAGAAAGATCCTCTTTTCTGAAACTCCATTTGTGTCTTCGCTGCTTTGTATGTCAGCTGCTGTACAGTTTTAATTCGCAAGATTTCTTTCTCGTCGCTAAAGCGTGGGCAACTTCTTGAATAGGATGGATGATTGCCTTCACAGTTGACACAACATAAAGTGTTTTTACACGACTCTGGAGTATGGTCATTGCCATCCCCCGCGCACTTGGGGCAGATCAGGTGCCCACGGCATACTTGGGAATGGTGGCCAAATCTCTGGCATTTGAAACATCGACGCGGGTTAGGTATATAGGGCCGGACATGGCAGTTTACATACCCAGCCTTTATTTCTGTAGGAAGCGTGTGCAACTGAAAGGATAAGATGATGTGCCTGGTTGGTATTTCTTTGTTGTCCCTGCGGATGGATATCCGTTTGGCACTGATCACCCCTTGGTCTTTTAAGCCCTCCTCGATCTCTGTTTCGGAGCACTGCAGTAACTCCTCGCTAGAGATAACACCTCTGTCTGTGTTGAGGGTGCGGTGTGCAGTTACTGAAACTGGAATACTACCAATCTCTTTTACTGACAATGGTGCTGAGCTCTGCTGCCTGCTCTGGACCTCAATGTGGATGTCACCAGTTCTCAATTTCTTTGCACTGTACACTTTACCAAGTACTTGTTCTAGAGTTTTAGCGACGAGAAAGGGAGAGATAGTAGCTAGTGGTTTTGTCTCATCTTCAGCATGAATGATCAGTATCTTCGGGAAATACGGTTCTGGAGAGGAATTAAAAAACTGCAATGTTTGCACATCGGTGCGGTGCCTTTTGTGGCGCCGATCATGTTTTTTAGGGTTTGAGTTATCGATAAATGGGGGAAGTTATTCGGTGCAGAAGTGTGTCACCCACCATGGAGCCCAACGAGGGAACGTGTCCCACACGTTAACACTGCCTCTGCACTATACCCGAGTGCAGTTTTCTAAAGGAAGAAGTACTGATGATGATGATGATTAAGGTTTTTTTGGCGCATTAGCGACGAGGGCCATAGTGCGCCAAGACAATGGTATAGATGGTTAGCAGTTTAAAAGGATTATTTCAATTTAAAAAAATATTAATAAAATAAAATAAAAACAATATATATGAGCTTAGATGTGCTTTAAATACCCAGTGTCTCTTAAAAACTTGTATATATGGCTAAAATCGACTAGAGGTTCATCACCGAGCAGAAGAGCAGGGTGAAGAGGGACCTTGTATCTGTAAAAGAATGGAAAGTGTAGGTGGCGATGATGTTCTAAAAGTGGGCATGTTATGAGTATATGTAAGACAGACAGGTCTGTTCCACAGTGAGGGCACTGAGGCGTGTCGTCCCTTCGTAGCAAATGCCCATGAGTTAAAAAACTGTGCTCAATCCTCAAACGGCTCGACAAAACTTCATGGTGGCGGTTTTCAAAATCTTGTGTAGGTTTGCATAGGCGAGGTTTTACTGTGTGCAGTTTGTTTGTTATCTGCTTATCCCAAAAAGCTTGCCAATCCGTGTGGATGGCTTTCTTCAGTTGCAGCAGCAAGTCGTTAAGTGGAATTTCAAAAGGAGTTATATCGTTGCCTAAAGCAGCAGAGGCAGCGCGGTCTACTTGCTCATTGCCGGACATTCCGACATGGCTGGGTACCCAGCACAGTCTCAGCTGGAACCCTTTTTCTTGTATAATACTGGCCAGGAATTGTGCGCGTCTTGCCAGGAGGTTTTTATGTGATTGAATACTGCAGATGGCACGTAACGAACTCAGAGAGTCTGTGTAGATTACTGCGTGTGTCATGTGTGTTTGTAAAACATGGTTCAGTGCTATGATAATACCATAGAGTTCTGCAGTAAAAATTGAAAATACATTGTTTAGGCAATGTGCCTTTGTGCACGAGCCACATACCATAGCACATGACACTCCTGTGGAAGTCTTTGAAGCGTCAGTATATATCTCGGTGTGGTCTCCAAAGCTCTCCTTGAGAATCAGAAATTCCTGCTGGATTTCTGTGGTGGGTGTTTCCCTTTTATTAAACTTTGCAAGCGAAACGTCATATGCAACTGGTGGTTGCCAGGGAGGAGTCAACTTACTGGCAACCAAGGAAGGTGAGTTGTAACTGAAAAAGCCATAACATTCGACGTCTCGTTGTACACGAATGCTGAAAGGTGGCACAGCTCTGGGTTTATTACGAAACAGTTGTTTGAAGTTGCTCTGTGTCACTGAGGGAAACGAAGGATGCTGAGGGTGGCCTCTTATTCTCAAACCATAGGACAAGGTAATATACGATCTTCGCCTCCCTAACGACCACTCATTTGCCTCTGCGTACAGACTGTAAACAGGGGTGGTTCGGAAAGCCCCCAGCGCCAGTCGCAAACCAAGGTGGTGTACTGTGTCGAGGGCCTTTAGCGTGGACGGTCGTGCTGACCCATAAGCAGGGCATCCGTAATCCATTTTAGAGCGGACTACAGACCGGTAAATGCGAAGGAGTGTTTCCCGATCAGCACCCCACGACCTGTGGGATATGACCTTGAGTATATTTGTGGACTTTAAGCATTTGTTTTTCAAGTTCCTGATGTGTGCCCCAAAAGTAAGCTTTCTGTCAAACACAACACCGAGGAACTTCTGTTCAGTGCATACGGGCAGGTTTTGACCATTGATGCATAGTATCGGGTCTGGGTACAGACCCCTTCTCCTTGAAAATGGAACACAAACAGTTTTCTCGGGTGAGAAACTAAATCCGTTTTGACATGCCCATGTAACCAATTTGTTAATTGTAAGTTGGAGCTGCCTTTCGCATGTACTCAAGTTTGTTGACGAATAAGAAATCTGGACGTCATCAACATATAAGCAATAGGAAATGGACGGGGGAATTGCAGCAGCTATTGAATTCATTTTTATAATAAAGAGAGTAACACTAAGCACACAGCCTTGGGGAACTCCATTTTCCTGGACGAAAGGACGTGAAAGAGTTGTCCCCAGTCGGACCCTAAACGTCCTTCCCTGGAGGAAATTCATCAGGCAACGTAGGAGTCGCCCTCGAATGCCAAGCGCATAGAGATCCCTGATAATACCGTAGCGCCAGGTGGTATCATATGCTTTTTGGAGGTCAAAAAACACTGACACACAGTGATGCCGTCTCACAAACGCCTCACGAATTGTGGATTCTAGTCTAACTAGATGGTCCAACGTTGAACGTGCAGGTCTGAAACCACACTGGTAGTTATTAAAGTAGTTATTGTCCTCTAGATAGTAGGTCAGCCGGTTATTGACCATTCTTTCGAATGTTTTACCGAGGCAGCTAGTTAATGCAACAGGTCGGTAACTTGTTGGACTGGACGCATCTTTCCCGGGCTGTGGTAAAAAAGGAATGACTGTGGCTACTTTCCATGCTGATGGCATCTGTCCCTTGTCCCAGACGGTGTTGAAGAACTTCAGTAGATGCTCTTTGGAATCATCGGACAAATGACTAATTGGATATGCAATGCGGTCTAGTCCAGGAGCGCTGACTTTTACTGAAGCCAGCACTCGTTGGAGTTCCACCATGGTAAAAGGCTGGTTGTACTGGTAGTTGTCACCACCCGTAATTGGAATTGTTTGCCTTTCGGCTTGCTCCTTAATACGCAGGAAGTTTCTATCATAATGTGAGGAGCTCGATACGTCAGAGAAATGTTGACCAAGGACGTTAGCCTGCTCTTCTAGGCTCTGACACGGGATGCCATTAACCTGAAGCAGGGGAATGGAAAAACTAGTGTTTGATTTTGATTTGATTTGGGGTTTTCTGGCGCATTAGCTACTAAGGCCATAATGCGCCAAATACCAGTGTAAGTTTTATCTGTGTAAAATTTGTGTATTTACTAAAACAGTGTTGAGTGCTGGGTTAGTAATTAAAATCACAGATCCTTTAAAAACCCGGTATCTCTAAAAAACATATAGATCTTTTCAAAGGGTATGAAACTTTCATCGCCCAGCAAAAGCGCCGGGTGCAGTGGTAAGAAGTTTCTATAGAATAAAACAAAATGACGTTCACGAAGATTCTGATACGCTGGGCATACAATGAGGATATGGAGGATTGAGAGTTGTTCCCCACAGTGATTGCACTCGGGAGGGTCTTCTTTCCGTAAGAGATATCCATGTGTTAAGTATGTGTGTCCCAAACGGAGCCGACAAGATAGCACCTCGTACAGTCGATTTGATGCAGATGGGGAAGGGCTTATCTTGGGTTTTATAGCATGTAATTTGTTGCTTGTCTGTTGGTCCCAAAAGCTCTGCCAGTGTCTGTTAATGCTGCTTTTTAAACATAGCCTGAGATCTTTTGATGGAATGTCGAAAGCCGTAATGTCGTTTGTTAGGGCAGCAGCAGCTGCTCGATCGGCCTTTTCATTTCCAGGTATCCCAACATGGCTGGGTACCCAGCAGAACAGTAACCGATAAGCCCTGTTAGCTATACTGCTTGCAATGCGCCTTGCACGATGGACAATGGGGTCTTTTGTGCAATGAATGCTACAGATAGTCTGTAAGGAACTCAAAGAGTCTGTGTATATGACTGATGATTTGATACAATTTTGTAAGGTATAATTCAGGGCTAAAATTATGGCATACACTTCCGCTGTGAAGACAGACATGGTGACCTTCAAACGATGTGACCTTGTAACTGTGCCAGTGACCATAGCGCACGATACCCCGGAAACGGTCTTTGAGCCATCAGTGTACAACTCTACATGGCTGCCAAAGCTATCCTTTAACACCTCAAATTCCTGCTGGAGTACACTGTTAGCAGTATCACGCTTGTTGTATCTGGAAAGGGATACGTTGCATTTTGGAGGGGGCTGCCATGGAGGGATTTTCTTAGTTGTCTCAAGAATCATAGAGTTGTATTCTGGAAAGCCATAGTGTTCGACTGCTTGTGACATTCTAACGCTAAAAGAAGGCACGGCTGACGGTCTGTTCAAGAAGTGCTGTCTGAATTGTGTATCTTTCACACATTGATATGCTGGGTTCTCGGGGTGACCCCTGATTCTAAGTGCATATGAAGCAGCGAGGTAAAACCTACGTCTCTCTAAAGACCACTGATTCGCTTCTATGTATAGACTTTGTATCGGAGAAGTTCTGAATGCTCCGAGTACTAAACGCAGTCCTTGGTGGTGTATTGGATCGAGGATTTTGAGTGTAGATGGCCGTGCTGAACCATACACAGCACACCCATAATCCAATTTGGAAAGAACAGTGGAGACGTAGATCTTCTTGAGTGTATCACGATCTGCTCCCCAGGACCGGTGAGAAAGCACCTTCAGAAGATTTAGAGATTTAATGGCCTTTACCTTGAGGTGTTTGAGGTGAGGAAGAAAAGTCAATTTCCGATCAAATATAAGCCCAAGGAATTTATGCTCAGGCTTTACGTTAATGTCGTGGCTGCCCATTTTAAGTGTTGGTTCGGGAAACACTCCCCGTACCCTAGAGAAAGAGACGCATACTGTCTTTTCCGGAGAAAACTTGAAACCATTTTCGTGCGACCATTTGACCAACTTGTTTATTGTGAGTTGGAGTTGACGTTCGCATCTAGCAACGCTGGAAGAGGAACAAGAAATCTGAACGTCATCTACATACAGTGAATACCTGACTGAAGGAGGAATGGCACTTGCTATAGAGTTCATCTTTACAATGAAAAGAGTCACACTTAGGACGGATCCTTGCGGTACACCGTTCTCTTGTATGAATGGGCGAGAAAGTGTCGATCCAAGCTGGACCCGAAATAACCGTCCTTGAAGGAAATTGGCAATGCTGCGAAACATGCGGCCGCTTATTCCCAGAGTGTGCAGGTCCTGCAGAATACCATACCGCCAGGCAGTGTCGTAAGCCTTTTCGATGTCGAAAAATACGGACACACAATGCTGCCTTCGGACAAATGCTTCTCTGATGGCAGTCTCTAGCCGCAGCAGGTGATCTGTTGTCGAACACGCAGCTCTGAAGCCACTCTGGAATTTATCGAGACATTTATTTTCTTCAAGGAAATACATCAGGCGATCATTCACCATGCGCTCAAAAGTTTTCCCTAGACAACTTGTGAGCGCTATGGGTCGATAGCTGGAAGGGTTTGAGGGGTCTTTTCCAGGTTTTAGCAATGGAACAACGGTTGCCACCTTCCAGCCAGACGGAAAACAACCCTCTCGCCAGACAAGATTAAAGAAATCAAGAAGGGATCCTAAAGATGTGGAAGATAAGTGCTGGATCATGGAGTAGGAAACACGATCGGGACCTGGTGCTGTAACTTTACTGGATGACAGAGCCCTTTGTAGCTCAGTCATTGTAAAGAGTGAATTGTATGCATACTTGTCACCGCCCTCGCTTGGAATCGTCTGCTTCTCAGCAGATGATTTTATTTTCAAAAAATCACTGCTGTAGTGAGCTGAGCTGGATACATGTTGCATATGCTCCCCAAGGGCATTGGCCTGCTCTTCCAAACTCTGACAAACTACGCCATTTACCTGCAGTAATGGGACAGAGAAACTTGTGTAGTCTCCTTTGATTTTTCTTAGCCTGTCCCATATAAGTTTTGAGGGAGCGTTACAATTTAAAGAAGACACAAAATTTTTCCAAGATTCTTTTTTCGCCTGTCTTCGTGTCCAGCGTGCTTTTGCACGTGCTTTCCTGAATGCCACTAAGTTTGGAGTAGTGGGGTGCCTTCGAAAGACACCCCACGCCCGATTTTGTTCTTTGCGTGTAGTTTCACAGTCGCTCGTCCACCAAGGCTTGGAGCGCTTAGGGAGTCGACCGGATGTTTGTGAGATTGACTGTTGGGCGGCATTTATAATAGTGTCAGTAACAAGATTATTGGCATCTTCTATACTTAAACCTTGGAAAGATGTTAGGATATTGGCCTTCTCCTTGAAGAGAGTCCAATCGGCCTGTGGCAGTTTCCACCGAGGTGGACGTGTACCTAAGGTATTTGTGGTATTATGCAGTTTCATGACAACTGGGAAGTGGTCGCTACCCCGAGGATTCTGCTCTACTGCCCAGTCAATGGTTTGAAACATTGATGGGCTGCACAAGGAGAGGTCGATGGCAGAGAAAGATTGGTTAGCGCTGCTTACATACGTAGGACTTCCTTTGTTTAGAAGGCAGACAGACCTAGAGAGTAATACGTTTTCCAGCATTTTTCCTCGCCGGTCGACTCTCGAGCTGCCCCATAAACAGTTATGGGCATTAAAATCTCCCAGTAAGAGGAAAGGTGGCGGGAGTTCGTCAATTAAAGATTCGAGAGTGTTCTGAGCAACCACAGCTGATGGTGGCAGGTATACGGAACATACAGTTATGACCCCTTGAAGACATATTTGAACGGCAACTGCCTCGAGTGCTGTTTTTAGTGGAAGGTGCTTTGCAGGGAGGGTTTTTGATGTGAGGATAGCAACACCTCCAGATGCACGTGTTGCATCAACCCGATCGTTTCGGAACAAGTTCCATCTCCGTAATGTATGTGTTCGATGTGGATTCAAATACGTCTCTTGTAGTGCAAAACAGAGTGTGTCATACTTGTCTGAAAGATCATTGACATCATCAATATTAGTGAGAAGCCCTCGACAATTCCATTGAAGGATCGCCATAATATAGAAAATGAGAAACGTGTGCACAAGAGGCGTTTCCGTCATAGGGAAGAGACTGTGGTGTAAAAAAACTTTCATTATTTCTTCTTTGGGGGCATTATGGGCTGTCTCAGAGTTTTTTTCCGCGCAGCCGCGAGTTCTTTGGGCGATATATCGGGGAGTGAGCCACTCCCCGAAATACTGCTCTTAGGCTTTCTTTGAGATTGTGAGCTCACGCTCGCGAACGAGCCTTGCGAGCTCGTGTCATCATCGCATTCCATGGAGCTTGCCTCCACGGTTTGCGATGACGAAAGTGGCGCCTGTGAGAGTGACGCCACAGAAGAGGGTTGGGAAGCTGTGGTTACAGTTACAGGAGGTGGTGTTTCAGAGAGAGGTGTACATGTTTCTTCACTTTGTGTTGTATTCTCTGTCTGTGTTGCGCATGAGATCATCTTTGGTTTCTCTTTAACGACAGATGAAAAGGATTTCTGGAACTGGAACGGAGATGCCTTCTTCCTGGCTTCTGGATAACTTAGTTTCTGTGTGACTTTGATGTGCATCACCTCTTTCTCAAACTTCCACTTTGGACAAGACCTAGAGTATGAAGGGTGGTCACCTGCGCAGTTGACGCAGTGATCCGGCCCTCTGCACTCCTTAGAGTTGTGGTCCTGCTTGCTGCAGCGGGCACAGCATGCAGAACCTCTGCAAGTATCGGAAGGATGGCCAAAGCGGTTACACTTGAAGCATCTGAGTGGATTAGGGATATATGGCCGCACCTCTGCAGTCAGATACCCTACCTTGAGCCTTTCTGGTAAAGTCGGGCAGTCAAATGTGAGGATTGTGTTGCGTGTCGTTATGTACTCATTGTTCTTCCTGATTTTGATTTTTCTTACGTCGATCACCTTTTGGCTTTTCAGATTTTCAAGAATCTCTTCTGACGGAACATCAATGAGTTCAGCTAACGACACAACACCACGGGAGGTATTCAGAGTCCTATGCAAGGTTGATGATATTTTGATTCCGAGCATCTGCTGTGTGTTCAGAATTCGCTCACAGTCGGCTTCCGAGGTACATTTAAGCAATAAGTCACCTGATCTGAGGCGCTTAATTTCAGTCACATTTTTTGAGAGCGATGCCACCGCCTTCTCAATGAAAAACGGTGACATTTTTCCAAGTGGAGTGTTCTGTTCATTATCAGTGCTTGCACTGCTAATGACAATGTATTTTGCTTGAAAGGCGTCGAACGCCCGTTTGAAGACTTCGGTCCGCGGGCGCTTGCCGCCCGCGATCGAGGAGGGAATAGAATTTTTAACCATATGAGGTTTAAGAAAATGAATGTTCCCATTGGTCACCCACACTTCACATTCATACATGTGGGAAGGTCCCGGAGTTTTAAGGAAAACCCATCGGCCGGGGCTTGACCAAGACCCCGACCGCCACCGTTCAAGGTTTCTGACCCTTCACCTTGCATCCCCTCGGCACGGTACGGTTAACACCTTGGGACTGGGGGCTGGGGTCCGTGGTGGCGCCACTCACCAAACACCAGCCGAAGCCGGTGCCCCCTGCGGGGGAAAAACTAGTGTAATCACCCTTAATTTTTCGAAGTCTATCCCACACAACCTTTGACGGTGTTGTGCGCGTTAACGAAGAGACAAAGTTACGCCACGACGTCCGTTTTGCTTGTTTTCTGGTCCATTTTGCCCTGGCTCGTGCCCTCTTGAATGTCAGGAGGTTTTCAGGAGTGGGGTATCTGCGGAAGATACCCCATGCTCTGTTTTGTTGCTTTCGTGTCTGTGTGCATTCATCCGTCCACCAAGGTTTGGGACGCTTGGGGAGCCGGCCAGATGTCTGCGGGACAGACTGTTCAGCGGCACTTATGATGGCCGTTGTGACAAACTCGTTTGCCTCTTCAATAGACATGTGTTCAAAATATGAAGAAACAAGCTTTGCCTCGTTCTGGAAAAAGCTCCAGTCAGCCTCTTGAAGTTTCCACCTTCGCGGTCGCGTCGAGATGGAATTTGTAGGACCACGAAATTTCAAAACTACCGGGAAGTGGTCACTTCCACGAGGATTCTGGTCCACGGTCCAGTCCAGACAATGGAAGAGGGAAGGACTGCACAGTGAAATGTCCAAGCAAGAAAAACTTTGTGTTGAGGAGTTGACGTATGTAGGCAGCCCAGTGTTCAAAATGCAAAGGGACCTTGAAAGAAGAACTCTCTCCAACATTTTTCCTCGCGTATCCAGTCTTGCGCTGCCCCATAAAGGATTGTGGGCATTCAGGTCGCCCAGAATCATGAATGGCTGTGGGAGTTGATTACACAAGTTTCCAAAATCTCTTTGTTCTATTAATTCTGATGGGGGAAGGTACAGTGAACATATAGTGAAAACCCTATCGAGGCACACTTGAACAGCAACTGCTTCCAACCCTGTAACAAGTGGGATTTGTTTTACAGACACAGATTGCGGAAGGACTATAGCCACACCTCCAGACGCACGTGTGGTATTTGTACGGTCCTTCCTAAAAATAGTATGCCTGCGGAAGGGATTGAAACTTTGTTCCTGAAGGTAGGTTTCCTGTAAACAGAAGCAAGCTGCAGTGTATTTTTCAAAGAGATCGTGTACATCATCTATGTTAGTGTAGAGGCCTCGACAGTTCCACTGAAGGATTACCTGTCCCATAATGAAAGTAGTGATGAATAAGAACAAAGAGAGACTGTACATTATGTAGGAGGTGTAACCCTTGGGGGGGGGGGGGGGGCTGCTTGTGTTTCCCTAGGGACGTACTGCCCCTGCCTCGGCCTCCTTTTTTCGTTCTTTGTTCCTTCCATGGGGAAGGATTGGGGGGAAGGCTTGACGATGATTTCTGCGACATGCAGTCATCATCGTCAACATCCATCGTGTGTGTGGCAGCCTGGGATGAGCCCCCTGTGAGCCCGTCCCAAACTGACAGCTCGCCATCAACCTCCGTAGAGGTTGTGGCCGCTACTTCCCGGCTGCCCACCTGAGCAGCTGGTGCCAGCGGAAGCAAGCTCTCCGCAGGCTTTTCTTGTGTGGGGGGAGTGTGGGGTGGAGACCCAGAAGTCTGCGTCTCCACAGATTTCCGCAGTGGTGCCACTCCCCGGCGCACCACTTCGGAGAACGTGCCTTTTTTGGCAAATTCTACCTGTGTTTTTGCGTCTTTATACGAGATATTCTGCGTCACTTTTACTTTGAGTACTTCCTTCTCTTCCTGCCAACGGGGGCAGGACCTGGAGTAGACAGGGTGGCTCCCTTTGCAGTTCGAACAGCGGACTTCGTTTGCACAGGATTCTGCAGAGTGGTCCATGCCAGCACATTTTGGACAGATCGCCTGTCCTCGACAGACCTGCGACCCATGTCCAAAACGCTGGCACTTGAAACAGCGTCGCGGATTCGGGATATACGGACGTACATGGCAATTAAGATACCCTGCTTTGATGGTCTGAGGAAGCCTGTGCAATTGAAAGGAAAGGACAATGTGTTTCGTCGGGATGTCTTTACCATCCCGACGCATCACAATTCTCCTTGCTGTCACAACGCCTTGGTCTTTAAGTCCTTCCTCGATCTCAGTGTCTGAGCAGTCAAGGAGTTGAGACTCTGAGATGACGCCCTTCACGATGTTAAGTGTTCGGTGTCTGGTCACAGTGACTGATATATCAGAAATTTTATTAAGTGAAAGGAGAGCGGAACTTTGTTGCCTTGTGGTCACTTCAATTTGTAGATCTCCTGTGGTCAGCTTTCGAGCATTATAAGATTTCCCTATTGTCTTTTCTAACTCTCTTGCAATCGTGAATGGTGATACCTTAGCCATAGGTTTGGTCTCATCTTCTCCGAGTTCTCATCTCCGAGTGGACTATGAGGAACTTCGCAAACCAAGGTTCAGGAGTCAAGTCGAGGATTTGCATAGCTAGTGCATCGGTGCAGCGCCTCTTTTGGCGCTGATCATGTTTTTTTGTACGAGAAGAATCCATAAAAGAGAAGACTGATTCAGTGCAGGAGGTGTGTCGCCCACCATCGAGCCCAACGAGGGAACGTGTCCCACACGCTAACACTTGCCTCTGCACTATACCCAAGTGCAGCTTCTGGAGAGTGAAAGACTGCCCAAGGTTGAACCTTGCCGCCAAAGAAGGTGAAAAGAGGAAAAGGAGAGAACCCAATTGATAAAATAGCTTCTGTCTGCTGTGCACTCGTAAATCTTTGCCAGTCAGTTGTGCCTTTCGAATAGGATTGGAATGTTTACGGTATTGCTCCTTTTCGTGACATTCAGCGTGTTTTCATATTTCCTGGCATTTACCAGTTTTGCTACTGAACACTGTCACTCATCTCTGTTTGTCAATAAATGAGGCAAAGACATGTTTACGTCGTGGATGTTGCTTACATTCCTAATAATAATGGTGGTCTCAGTTTATTTTGTTATATATATAACTCCAGAGTTCTATCACACATGACGATAATAAGACTCGTGATAATTTGGGTCGAAGGATTAATGGTAGCCATGTTCCTATCACGTAAGTAGTCAGGCAATTTGCAAAGTATAAGAGGGCTGTTCAAAAAGTATCCGACTTTAGGCAGAGAAAAAAAGAATGTCCGGCTCTAGGGCATCAAACTTTTATTCCCTTTCGAGATAAGCCCCTTGTGCCTTTACACACTTAACCCAGCGGGTCTTCCAGTTATCGAAGCACTTTTGGAAGCCTTTATTTGGTAATGATAAATATTGCTAAACAATATGCAAACGTTAATTGAACCTCTGTATGCAATAAGGGCATAAGTTGAAAAATCCCGAACCGAGAAATCTGATTGTCCGTCCCATTGACGCACATGCATTTCCCGTTTCTTATCCTCCTGTAGCGGGCCAATAAGTTGCAATACGGTCCTAAATTTTCTCTGGCAGGTACATACTGGTATATAGATGTCATTGCAGCAAAAATACTAAAAAGGGGATAAATCGACTTATCCCCCTATTGCATACAGAGGTTCAATTGTTCCCGTTCCAGACACAACACTTGTGGCACCTCTATTTGCCCTTACATTGCTTGCAAACCCAACGTTTTGCTCTGGGTACAGCTTTCATGCCAAGACAGGTCAGATGATACCACACGATAGAGCAGTTCTCATCATCACAAGCTATCATTGTCCCTTCGTCAGGTCCATTACAAAGACAGTACATTGGCTGTTGGTCTGGCAGGGGTTGCGATTGACTGGCTTCTGTAGTCTTCTTTCTTTGAGACTCTTGAAGTGGCATTGCAACTACCTTCCGTGTGAACCAACGTGCAAGCAGCTCTGGAAGAATGGCATACCGAAAAAACTGAGCAGCTTTCTGAATGTTGACGTTCAGAAAGCCGTCATCACGACTTCATGAGATGTTCCCGGTAGATGCGCTCCACATTCATTTCCTTCGTGCTCCATATGACAAAGTTCCCATATTTCACATCATACACAAACATTTGTAACTGTACTTGATAGTAGTACTGGTGTGTCTTATGCAGCACGAGTTCACCATCAATATCTCCAACCCATGAACCTTTGTCCTGTGTCAAACATGCAAGATGCGAGTCTTTTGACTTGAAGGGGCACTTAACCTCCACTACGCCTTTCCCACAACAGCCGCAAGTCACAACAAGGTCTGGAGTAGCACCAAGGAATGGGTACGCTTCTGCTACTATCAGTCCAGACTTGAAAAATGTTGCATCATCGTGTAACTCACATGCACGGAGCTTGTACGCAGCAATTGCGTTTTCCTCGTTCTGCAGTCTATACCTTGTTGCCTCAGTAGAGAATTTGTTTTCGTGCGGGTAACATATCTGCTTCAGGGTAGAAACTGCCGGCTCCTCAACATTTGTTCTGCATGCGGACTTAAAATTTGATGCAGTGATACGGCCGCAGCGGTACATAAACCACACGGAACACTTGGACTGAGCCCTGGTTTTCTTCTCAATTTCACTGATTGTTGCTTCAGCAATTTGCAGTGAGTCCGCGACCACGTCACATTTCTCCCTTAGTTGTTCCCACGTAAGTCCGATGATTTGATTTGATTTGGGTTTTTCTGGCGCATTAGCTACTAAGGCCATAATGCGCCAAATACCAGTGTAAGTTTTATCTGTGTAAAATTTGTGTATTTACTAAAACAGTGTTGAGCGCTGGGTTAGTAGTTAAAATCCCAGATCCTTTAAAAACTCGGTATCTCTAAAAAACATATAGATCTTTTCAAAGGGTATGAAACTTTCATCGCCCAGCAAAAGCGCCGGGTGCAGTGGTAAGAAGTTTCTATAGAATAAAACAAAATGACGTTCACGAAGATGCTGATACGCTGGGCATACAATGAGGATATGGAGGACTGAGAGTTGTTCCCCACAGTGATTGCACTCGGGAGGGTCTTCTTCCCGTAAGAGATATCCATGTGTTAAGTATGTGTGTCCCAAACGGAGCCGACA